>NC_067232.1:27232774-27577774 GCF_019924925.1 Ctenopharyngodon idella
AAATATAAATATAAATATAAATATATATATATATATAGTTTTTTAAAATAAATTATTTAAAAAAATTAAACAATTATTTCAAAATATTGAAATATTTTAAATGTTTTTAAAATACCTTAAACATGCGCTAAACTGACATCTTTGACCACTGCGCCACATCTCGTTCTTCTTGCAGCGTCTTCCCACCAGTCTATGCAGCATTATGTCACCGAAATGTGGACTAGAAAAGGACCACAGGGACTGAGGGAGCCTTTGATCAGGTTATTTATGGGAAATGATATCCAAGAAGCTACTACAGCCTAGACGGCATCCGAAAGCAAATACTGATAGACCTGAGTTGAGTTAACTGGCGGTGGCAGTGACAAGAGCCAAGAACATAGATCAGGACCACCGCCAAGAGTAACACTACACCCGCACCGGTCAAACATTCTGGCCATCGATATTACTCGATCCCTCTGAGAATCTGTAAGAAGATTATGATGATTTAGAAGGCTCAGATCCATCAGGCCCAGTTCTTCACAGGTAGCCATGAACATACGTACAGCAAGACGACGGGAAATGTTTAATTACAGACTACTTTCTGATTAAAGACTAAGCCTGAATATCCCAAAAGAATAGTCATTTAAGGAATAATTAGACTGTTACCCAAGATAACACGACCACAACCTGAAGCAGACTTACTTCTTCAGCCAAGAGAGGAAAAGAATTAGGCATGTTTTGGTAAAAGCGAAAGGACTGGATGAGTAGATAGACATCTGAATGAAAGTATCCTGAAGACACATCAAATAATTGAACAGGAATTGGGCATCATGGGAGTTTGGTTGCTAGTTTAAATTATTTAATTAAACATGCACTACTGTTCCAATGTTTTTAAGATTTTATTTTTCAATTTTCACATTACACATTGTTTCTAAGCAGCTTTAAAATCATGATGTTAACGTTCATAATATCTTAATATGTCTTACGCTCGCATTTAGCAGATTAGAGCTGGGTGATAATATATTCTACACTGAGATTTGCAATATTTAAAATTATGTTGCCAAGTTGCGAATCTCCACCCACAAAGAGGTCACTGCTGAATCAAAAAGATTTCTATTGGTCTATACCGCACTTTAGTGGTTTGAACATCCATTAAAGTGCCTCTATTATGCCATTTTAAAGGTTCTTCATTTTGTTTCGAGTCTCCCAACAGGTTTTAAAACACTTCAATCTTCAATATTATACACTGCAGCATCACTTCTTTTCTCAGAGTGACTGAAATGATTCAATAAAGGATTCGGTCTCTCTAAACCCCTCCTCTCCAAGAGCCTACTTTGCTCTGATTGGTCAGATGACCCAGTCTGTTGTGATTGGTCGACCGCTTACAGCACGTGTCAGAAACCAAAAGCCCATTATCATATCTGAATTTCAGCTCTTCCACACAGTGATACGAACAGCAACGATGGCATCTGTTTTACAGTATCAATTCCAGCATGAGTCCTCATCCTTTGGTAACACAATCCTGGATCATGTCAAATCATCAACAGTAAAATCCATATAACTGAGTAATCCATGTATGAAGAACGGGCGCCAGGCCTCAGCTACAACTACAGTGTTTGAGGGCGGGGCAAAGCAGACGCTGTTTGCGAGCAGCCAATGAAAACCATAGGCTGGCATTATGCAAATGTGTTACAAACCTACATAGGTTTGAGCAGGAAATAAGACTAGAATTAGTTCAGAATCAGTTCAGTTTAGTTTAGAATTAGTTCTTTCTTTTAGGAGACAATAACTTCATTATCTTTTTTGCAGACCTTTTACATTCACAAACAGCTATATTGCACACTATATGAATAGTAAATAAATAAATAAAATCTAAACTGTGACAAAAAGCAGTCTTTGATAATGTCTAAATATATATTCAAATGAAATACCTAATAAATATGCATTTAAAATTAGGTAGTTAAAGGGGGTAGGGGATAGGGAAAGGGGGCCCCTTTCACAAGATGTAATATAAGTCTCTGGTGTCTCCAGAATGTGTCTGTGAAGTTTCAGCTCAAAATACCCCACAGATCATTTATTATAGCTTGTCAAATTTGCCCCTATTTGGGTGTGAGCAAACCATCCAGGTAACCCAGCTGAGCTCATCAGTCACAGCACCATATTACAGCTTTCTCTGCCTTTCTATGTTTTGTGTGTGTCCCTTTAAATGCAAATGAGCTGCTGCTCCCGGCCCCCTTTCCAGAAGAGGGCGGAGCTTTAACAGCTCACGCTTCGGTCGCTCAACAACAACAAAGCTGGAGAATCTCACGCAGCCAAAATGAGGATTGTCAGTAACGGTGTTCAGCCTTACATTGTTCAAACCGGAGTCGACACTGATGGAGAGACTCAGGAAGAAGTTACAACTTTTAGACGTTTCTGAATGGTTAGTGGATAAATTTATGTAGTTGCTGTGGAGTTGATTCAACTCATTGACTAGCATGTGCCGTCATGTTAATCTTTTGTGCAAATCCAGCGTTGAATTGACCCTCGTTTGTGAAGCAGTCCGGTGTAAAATGACGGCATGTCAACAACACTCTACTACAACAACTCTTCCTCTTCTCTAAAGCAGCCCAACACGGCCTCACCCCGTTTGTTGTGTGTTCTCGGGGGCGGAGTTTATGCAAATTTTGGGGTTTGTGATGTCACCAACCCGTGAAAAAGCTCACTGTAGTCCCTACCAGCCATTTGTTGTAGTCTTTAAAAAGTGATTTCTGTAAAAGAAAATGTCTCCCTTTGCATTGAACTTTGAGTGTCGTAACTTTGCAGATGTTGTTTATGCTCAAACAGCAACATTACACACTAACTAAAGTTAAAAAAGTCAAATCATAATTAACCACCCCTTTAAAGAACAAGAAAGTTCTTACCTCAAGTCTTTGTACGATCTCTCTGATGTCCTCTCCACAGTTGTCATGTGCGGAAAACATCACGCACTCTCCACGCTCATAGAAGATCTTAATGCTCATGATGCCTGAAGACCAACCAATGACATCCCGACAGGAGCAGTTAAAAATCACATTCTTGGACTCCTCCTCGATCAGCACGATGAACTCGTTGGAAATCCCCAGCAGGCACTCCACGTCTGCCGACTGTCCGAAATCTCGGGCCACCACGCTCCAGGTGACGGCACCCACGCTGTGGAGATGTGCGTCCTTCCGCGGTTTCACACGCTCCTTCTTCTTGGCCCCCAGCGTGATGAAGCTGAATTTCACCGCAGAGTCCACCGTCGTCGTGCTCACGAAGTTCTCCGCAAGGTCCTTGAGATACTCCTGCCGTGTACGGGTCGCCATGGCACGAAACTTCTCAGATTTGTGGGCCGCATTTTCCCCGTTGATCACCTTAGCCAGCAGGAAGTCCCTGAAGACGGCTGACTTGGGAAAGGTCACGCCTTTAGGAATGGGAGGGCCGAACGGAGGCACATCTTTTGATCTGGATACTGCAACACTGCAAAGGTCACAAAGAGAGATTGGAATGTCTGGTGTAGCTAATGCAATTCACACTTCACCATATTGCTCAAGATGCACTTCACAGATCTGATAACATTTCAAAGAAATTGCAAAAATCTGTCATTTCTATCTTCCATGAAACACAAAGGAGACATTTTGAAGAAATTTCATGCAATCTTTCACAATGAAAGCAGCAGTGAACATGAATCCATCCATCCATCCACCCATCCATCCATCCATCCATCAATCCACACCCATCCCCACTCACCCACCATCCATCCATCCATCCATCCTCACCATCCTCCATCCACCCATCCAACCATCCATCCACTCACCCACCAACCATCCATCTCCATCCACCATCCTCATCCACACCACATCCATCCATCCACTCACCCAATGCATCCATCCATCCCCTCATCCACCATCCACCATCCACACATCCATCCATCCATCCATCCATCCATCCACCCACCAATCCATCCATCCATCCATCCATCCCATCCACACACCAATCCATCCATCCATCCATCCATCCACCTACCCACTCATCCATCCATCCACTCACCCACCGATCCACCCCCCACCATCCATCCATCCATCCATCCATCCACCCATCCATCCATCCACACACCCACCCATCGATCGATCCATCCATCCATTCTTCCACCCACCGATCCACCCACCCACCCATCCATCCATCCATTCACCCATCCACACATCCATACATCCATCAACCCATCCATACATCCATCCATCCACCTATCCATCCACCCATCCACTCATCCATCCATCCACCCACTCGTCCATCTATCATCCATCCATCCACCCATCCACCATCCATCCATCTACCCACTCGTCCATCTATCATCCATCCATCCACCCATCCACCATCCATCCATCTATCCACTCGTCCATCTATCATCCATCCATCAACCCATCCATACATCCATCCACTCACCCATCCATCCATCCATCCATCCATCCACTCATCCATCCATCCATCCATCCACCCACTCGTCCATCTATCAACCATCCATCCACCCATCCACCCATCCATCCATCCATGAAGAGGTTTAAAGAATTTAGGAAGAAATTTTTTCAAAACTTTTTCAAAAAATATAAAAGCAGTTATTCGTTTTTTTTTGTTTGTTTGTTTGTTTGTTTTTTGCAAATAATCAACATTTACATTTTTCTTTGATCACGACATTTCTAAATTTGTAAGTTTTTATTTTTTTTATTTATATTTTTATCTAAGCTTTATCTCAATTTCCATGAAATTTTTAATAGTTTTAGTTTTAGCTCTAGTTAACAATAAAGCACGAGACGGGAGTGAAGATTATCAGTGATTAGCAACTTAAAATTAGCTTTGTTCCTCACGCAAAGCTACAGTATGGCTTCAGAAGACTTATAATATATACGATGGTCAAATCATATTGACTGTTTTAATATTACTTTGCACATTTTTACCCCTTTTTGGGCTTTACAGCCACTGGTTTCTGCAGGTTCATTACATGGGAAAGAGCTCAAACCTTCTTTATAATTTCTTCATTTGTGATCCACGGATGAGAGAAAGCGGTTTGGAACGGCATGTGGACGAGTCAATAATGACAGAATTTACCCTTTAATTGCAGTAATGAAATGACTCAAACAGCCTTTGGCACTGCTTTTACACAGAAGATCAAAAATTACAGGCAAGCCAGGCATTTAGACACATGATTGATTCCTTTAGGTCCTCCAGCATTTAAAGCAGGTTCTTAAGCTTCATTGATACTCTTCTCTTCAAAGTAACAGACATCTATGGTACATACAATCACTTCATTTCTCTTAATAGCTATCATAATTTACGATGTAAATCAAAGGCATCGTTCTCAGACAGCTGCTTCACTTGCCTGTAGCAGACATTCTCAGTGCACGGATTGTGGACTTTAACGATGACGAACACATGCTGGAAATGGGACCGGATGTTTTTGGGTGTGAAGGGCAAGGCACCAGGCTCCTGAAACACGATGGTGACGATGTCATTTCCTATGTGCCTCTTTCTGAGCAACTGGTGAGAGAAGTGAACAAACAGAGGTGAACGGACAGTTCAAACACCATCATGAACAGGAAGTGAGGGTTTTGGAAATGTGAAATTGTATTTGCATGTCCATCAGCTTCAAAGTGCCTTGAAAAAAAGATGACGTATCAATCCAGTTCATTTCGGCTAATATGTTCTAAAAGAAACACATTTTTAATCCTTTTTTGTAATTAGGGTTAATTTTTAACACATTTGCCAAACGCTGGATGGATATTCATTGTGTTTGGCTCTTAAATCAAAGCAGTCTGAGGAGGTTTAAAGAATTTAGGAAGGAAATTCTTTTCACAGCAAAAAGAAACAGACTAAAAATATAAAAGAGCTATTAAAATATTTTAAAAAAATGCAAATAATCACCAGCAATGTGCCATCTGGTGTAATTTTGGTGCCATAAATGGCACAGAAGACGCCTGCAGATGCTGTGGAAGACTATTTAAAATCTCTTAAGCTCATCATGCATAAGTACCTGAATCTGGGAATTTTTTTCTAGAACAGTCAGCCTTCATATCTCATAGATGTTGGATAAGAGCGTTTGTCGACAGAGTCAGGAACTCAATATATTCTATTAACCCTGAGCCGCTCTATACGGATGTCATATTAACTGTGTGCCTGCCTTCCTGTGAGTGGCCAAGGGTTACAAACAGGATTATGGGTGAGACGGGGCGGATGAGAAGATGAGAGGCTGAACTGTGCCCGGGTCTTCTGGAAGCTTACGGCCAGGGATTTATTCGCTAATCCTGCGCAATCGAACAGAATTGAAGTTGGAGAAGAAAAAGACAGAAAATCCTCTAATCCTGCCAATCGACTGTCAGAGACGCAAGTGACAGTGATGCGGCTGGAGTGGCTCTACCAAAGTTTATGCATTTGATAGACTATAAACCTATTATGATATATAAAACATATCGAGTACTGTACATTTAATGGTATTACATTTAATGCATTTACCAAATTTGACAATTATAATTTCATATCAAATCCAGACGTCTTATAAAAGTGCAGTTATCTGCAGTCTGCAGGATTGGCAAAATTCCACTGAATTCCATTTTTTTTTTCTTCCCTAAAAAGAAGTAAATGCTTTAAAAATGCATATGCATACAATTTTGAAATCTATAAAATAAAATAATAAAAAGCAAAGAATCCATATATGTTGTACAGTTCAGAATGGTTAGACATAATTAGGTGTTCAAACCTGAGAGGAAAAAAATAAATCAATAAACATTGTTTAAAAGCGGGAAAAAGAATAATATATATATATATATATATATATATATATATAATATATATATATTCAGAGTTACATTTATATACTCAGATTTATAAATCTATATTTTGATTTCTAAATAATTATTCTGAACTATATTCATTAGTACTACTTCAACTTAACAACAATATCATCATCAGAACCTGATGATCATGTTCTCCAGCATGATTTGAGATGGATGGATGGATGGATGAATGGGTGGATGGATGGATGGATGGATGGGTGGATGGGTGGATGGATGGATGGATGAATGGGTGGATGGATGGATGGATGGATGGATGGGTGGATGGGTGGATGGATGGATGGATGGGCGGATGGATGGGTGGATGGACTGGTGCGTGGATGGATGGATGGATGGATGGATGGGTGGATGGATGGATGGATGGGTGGATGGATGGATGGAGGGTGGATGGGGGTGGGTGGGTAGATGGATGGATGGGTGGATGGATGGTGGTGGATGGAGGGATGGATGGATGGATGGTGGATGGACTGGTGGATGGATGGTGGTGGATGGTGGATGGATGGACTGGTGGATGGATGGATGGATGGATGGTGGGTGGATGGATGATGGATGGATTTTTTTCCGATTCCTAATACAAAACTCCTTTATCCCTAAGTTTCAGGTTTAAAGTAGATGTTGATCTCTTTGACTGGTCTCACTGCTCTGATTTCCACGTATATCTCCTAATCAGAGCGTCTCCAGCAGACCAGTGGATTCGTCTATTCCACCTGTAGAAGAATCTGACACACATCACAGCCCGATCCCCTCCAGGATCAGCCGACAGAAAAGCACCAACACATCCCAACATCCCTAACTCTTTAAAGACACCAAAAATACTAACAGAGGTATTGGTAAAATGATTCAACTAGTTGTTAAAGAGGACATATCATGGAACGTACCAGTAATTATCACATAATAAAACAAATCAGGGTAATCAGAACCCCTATGTGAAGACATTAGCCAATCACAAGAGAGCTCATTAGCATGAAGAATATAAGTGGGCTTCAGAAAAATGAGGACACTGACCTGCTGCCTGTTGTTGGGTGTGTAGGGCAGAAGTGTGGAGACGTGGAACATCAGCTCATAGTCCTTGTAGGTCGTGTAGAGAGAGTGAGTGCCGGTCGAGTCCGCTGTAACGGAGGAGAGTTGTCAACAACAGGACAAACAACATCTTGTGTTTGGGCCACAAGGGAACACAGAGAGGAGAAACAGGACTGAACATTTTTCTCTGCTGACTCGGTTTTTACTTGCCCTGACAACATTATCACTGAAAAAAGTGATAATATATTTTCATGAATGTGGTAAATAAACTGCTATCTATGGAGGAGTCCGACAGCTCTCGGATTTCAACAAAAATATCTTAATTTGTGTTCGGAAGATGGACGAAGGTTTTACAGGTTTGGAACAACATTAGGGTGAGTAATTAATGACAGAATTTTAATTTTTGGGTGAACTAACCCTTTAAAATGATCAAACCAGACCTGCCTGACCAGTGGAAACCAGCTTGGTGACCAGCTAAGACCAGCAGACCACCTTAGGCTGGTTTAAGCTGTGTTTCTCTCTTAGTAAGAAAACACAAGCAGAAATATGTGCAGCTTTGGTCAAATCTCTCTGGGTTAGAGACAGAAGGTTCATTTAACGTTACGCCAGGTACGTCTCAGCATGAGACACTGATGAGCGGAAGAGAGACATCAGCTCCTCCAGCTCATGCACCATCAGCTCCAATCAGAAACAGACGTGCAGATGTGAGGGGGTGTTTAAAACTTTTGAGATCTTACACAAAGTTTGCTATAATAGGAGTTACAAGAAATTACCATGGTATTGTTATGGACATGGTAACAGTATATGAATATGAATATGAATATGAATATATAAATGGTAACCATTTATATATATATATACTAGGGGGGAAACGGCACACAGAAGTCACCTCGGTTTTGGGGTCCCAGTTTGGTACGGGAAATAGGAACAATGTTTCACACTTTAGTTTAGGGTCCAGTTCTCACTATTAACTATTGCCTCAATAAACCCCTAATTACTGCTTATTAATAGTTAGTAAGATAGTGGTTAAGCTTAGGGATTGGAGAGGATTAAAGGGATAGTTCACCCAAAAATGAAAATGTGATGTTTATCTGCTTACCCCCAGGGCATCCAAGATGTAGGTGACTTTGTTTCTTCAGTAGAACACAAATGATGATTTTTTAACTCCAACCGTTGCGGTCTGTCAGTCGTATAATGCATGTCAATGGGAACTCCATCTATAAGAGTCAAAAAAACATGCACAGACAAATCCAAATTAAACCCTGCGGCTCGTGACGACACATTGATGTCCTAAGACACGAAACGATCGGTTTGTGCGAGAAACTGAACAGTATTTATATAATTTTTCACCTCTAAAACACCACTATGTCCAACTGCCTTGCGCATCCAGTTGGTGAGGTCTCAAAACGCGTTCTGATGACGGAAGTGATGTCTCGCGCTTATCCTTCAATGAGTGCGAGACATCACTTCCGTCATCAGAGCGTGTTCAGACCTCACCAATCGGATGCGCAAGGCAGTTGGACACAGTGGTGTTTTAGAGGTAAAAAAATTATATAAATACTGTTCGGTTTCACGCACAAACCGATCGTTTCATGTCTTAGGACATAAATGTGTCGTCACGAGCCGCAGGGTTTAATTTGGATTTGTCTGTGCATGTTTTTTTGACTCTTATAGACGGTGTTCCTATTGACATGCATTATACGACTGACAGACCACAATCATCATTTGTGTTCTACTGAAGAAACAAAGTCACCTACATCTTGGATGCCCTGGGGGTAAGCAGATAAACATCAAATTTTCATTTTTGGGTGAACTATCCCTTTAAGGGATGTAGAATATGGTCATGCAGAATAAGGCATTAATATGTGCTTTATAAGTACTAATAAACAGCCAATATTCTAGTAATATGCATGATAATAAACAACTAGTTAATAGTGGGAATTGGATCCTAAAAGCTGTTGAAATGCTATTTCATGCATTCTGACTTATTTACACTGTTAAAGAGTTGGATTCTCTTGCTAAACATGGGCAAAGTTTCAAAACATGAGTTGGACGTATGACGGAGTATTTCTGTGCCAAAAATACTCTTCCAAATCCTCACGGTCTTTTTTTCAAGTATGTTCTCCCGGAAGAGCGCGCGTGCACACGTCGACCAGAACGAGAGAGCAGGAGCACGCCCATCAACGCGCGTTCGGCTTTACGGAAGTCGTCAGCAGCGCTGCACAGGTCACAGGACTTCACGAAATCAACAATGTCACCAAAGAAGTGTGTTTTTGGTTGTGAGGGAAAGAGAAGCTTAAGAACCCAGCGTTAAGCTGAGAGTTTTGTGCTCACGCATTACATTGATGCGCTTGTGATATTTGTTATTAAAATAACCATAGAAACTGATAGTTTCAATCACTTTTTTATTGGTTAAATGAATGGATGAATAGCTGCTCGAGCCCTCAGGATCGGCGCTTATGGTTTCATAAACAAGGCCCAGTTCTACGCTGGATTTACAGATCGTTTGAAACTGAAAGGTGGAGCGGTCACAGCAATATGATCCCGGTCGGAACCGCAGGTGGAGAGTAAAACTGCTTCAAATGTCTGTTTTGTTGGCAATAGGCGTAAGTGCATATAATGTAAACAACACGAACGTAGTGAATTCATTATTCATCATTCATACGCTATATTCATTATAGGGATTCAAAAGTTATCCATTGATATTGTGATGGTGTATTGTGTGTGTTTAAATATATTTGTTTAGCTGATCATTGATAGCTTGCAGACGATCTCTACACAAAAGCTGCGCGTGCTCGTGACAGCTCGTCACTCTTTAGCTCCGCTCACACGGCACGCCTCCAGGCGCTCGACTGTTTTCGGAAAGACGCGGTACAGCGTATGTATCTTTTATAAATATGATAAAACTAAAGACTTTTCGACGATATGAAGGATGCACTACTACTCTATAGGTACTCAAGATTAACATGAGATTGGCAGAAACTGTGTGTGATATTAAGAACAAAGCAGTAAACAGAATACACTCTTTCATAGGTCATATTTTTTTGCAGGGCTGATAAAAACAAAAGTTAGTAGGTCACAATCAGCTATGAAACTGAAAAGCATCTCGCGTTATAAAAGTACAAAATTATAGAATAATGAAAAATAAAACTTGTGCATTAGGAGTGTTACAATTTGCTCCACTTAAACTATATTTAAACATTCAAATGTTCCGCTCCGTTTCGCGCACAGTTGAGAGCGCGAGCCTTTCAAAGTATTCTTCTTTGTCCATGAGCGCAGAAAGACGCATTCGACCTAGAGGACTTTGTTTTCAAGCAAGCGCTCAAGTTATTTGCGTATGCACTGTTCTTCTTCTGCTCTTTTCCTGTTGTCACAGTTAGCAAACAGCGTTGTATTACCACATGCGCCCCCTTCTGGATTGGAGTGTCGATCGCATGTGACTGACTGTATTCATCGTCTGACTGTATGAACCGAACCATACGAATACATGTACTGTTACATCCCTAATATACACACACAATCAAGCACAAGCCAAGCACAAGCCAAGCACAAAATGGCAAAATATTTAGTGGTCTTTCAATGGTTTTAACCATTTTAATCACAAATCACTTGGTCAGAAAATTAGCGAGAATTGCAAAATTGCTTAGTGTTTAGCCATTTTGGGCTTGGCCCATTTTTTTCCCCCCAAGAGTGTATACAGTATATAAAAGAGCACAATATACACTGTGTTGTCTGTACATGGTGTTAGCTTTAGCACATACTCTTGTTGTCCAGCTGTGCTCGGTACTTGGTGAAGCCCTTCAGTCGGACTCTCTGACCGAGCAGATCCAGGAACTCGTCCAGCGCCGGCCCGGCGTTCTCATTATTGTACATCTCCTCCTCTGTGCTCTGACCCGCTTTACAATACAGGACGCCCACTTTGTGCTGGAAACTCAGCTGCAAAACGAGCAAACACACAAATATTAGATGTCATTACTGATCAAATATCAATAAAACTCAATTTAGGTTGCACTTTATTTTAAGGTGACGTTGTTACAGTGTAATAAGTACTAAGTAATATTAATTAACTACATGTACTTACTATAGGGTTCTAATTATGCGCAATTTACTGTTCTTACTATAGTAAGTACATGTAGGAATGTGTAACTACTTCACTAAAATAAAGTGGTACCTTGTCGGAGCTAAACGCTTTTTGCAATCAGTTGAGGATCCCAGCAAAGTTTCATACATTGCCTTGTTAAGAAACAGTAAGAGTCACAGAATATACTTCAAGGGATAGTTTGTGAGAAACTATGACTAAAACTTCACACCTCAAGCAAAACCAATTAGTCAGGTATGCATCAGTGCATGTAAACACAGATGAGGTCATCAATGAATTGGTCATCTTTGAACCATCAGGCAGCTGCACATTTATTTTCCGGGTGTGGATGAAGCAAAGTCTGATGGGTCCATCGTACACAAGTCCATTCAGAAGAGCTCAGTCTGTGGGATGAACATCAGTTCAAACAGGTTCAACAGTGACTACGGGAGGAGACGCTTCAGAGACGTGCTGTTCGTGAGGATTTAATAATCATTATGGAAATTGAGGGATTGGGATGTCTGTGGGATCACATCATGTTCTGACTGTGAAATTACAGGTGAAATGTGTCGTTTACGTGCAGCCTGAAGTGTCAAAAACAACTGCATAATAATGATCACTTACAGACGAGTTTCTCAAACAACCACGGTCCTGTTTGTGCCAGAAAATCTTTGACACAATTAGTTTGAAGAAGTGTTATTTTGATATTTTTTATATACTATTATAGTCTTTACTACTTTTTTGAATGAGATTTTATTTTTATATTTGCAGTTTACATTTTTAGTTTTATTTTTAGGATTTTTATTATGTGCTTTTGCCATTTTATTTTATAGATTTCTAAATAGCTTTAATTAATTTTTACTTTAGTTTAATACTTCAACAAACTACACTCTAAAAAATGCTGGGTTAAAAACAACCCAAGTTGGGTTGAAAATGGACAAACCCAGCGATTGGGTTGTTTTAACCCTGCGAATGGGTTGTTTTAACCCTTAACCCAGTGACTGGGTTGTTTTAACCCAGAGAATGAGTTGTTTTAACCCAAAGAGTGACTGGGTTGTTTTAACCCAGCGATTGGGTTGTTTTAACCAGCGAATGAGTTGTTTAAACCCAGAGAATGAGTTCTTTTAACCCAGCGATTGGGTTGTTTTAACCCTTAACCCAGTGACTGGGTTGTTTTAACCCTTAACCCAGCGATTGGGTTGTTTTAACCAGCGAATGAGTCGTTTTAACCCAGCGATTGGGTTGTTTTAACCCTTAACCCAGCGAATGAGTTGTTTTAACCCAAAGAGCGATTGGGTTGTTTTAACCCAGCGATTGGGTTGTTTTAACCAGCGAATGAGTTGTTTTAACCCAGCGATTGGGTTGTTTTAACCCTTAACCCAGCGAATGAGTTGTTTTAACCCAAAGAGCGATTGGGTTGTTTTAACCCTGCGAATGGGTTGTTTTAACCAGCGAATGAGTTGTTTTAACCCAGAGAGCGATAGGGTTGTTTTAACCCAGCGAAGGGGGGTTGTTTTAACCAGCGAATGAGTTGTTTTAACCCAGAAAATGAGTTCTTTTAACCCAGCGATTGGGTTGTTTTAACCCTTAACCCAGTGACTGGGTTGTTTTAACCCTTAACCCAGCGATTGGGTTGTTTTAACCAGCGAATGAGTTGTTTTAACCCAGCGATTGGGTTGTTTTAACCCTTAACCCAGCGAATGAGTTGTTTTAACCCAAAGAGCGATTGGGTTGTTTTAACCCAGCGATTGGGTTGTTTTAACCCTGCGAATGGGTTGTTTTAACCAGCGAATGAGTTGTTTTAACCCAGAGAGCGATTGGGTTGTTTTAACCCAGCGAAGGGGGTTGTTTTAACCCAGCAAATGGGTTGTTCTAACCCCTGTAATGGGTTGTTTTAACCTTAACCCAGTGATTGGGTTGTTTTAACCAGCGAATGAGTTGTTTTAACCCAGAGAATGACTTCTTTTTAACCCAGCGATTGGGTTGTTTTAACCAACGAATGGCAGTTTTAACCACGAATGAGTTTGTTTTAACCCAAAGAGCGATTGGGTTCTTTTAACCCAGCGAATGGGTTGTTCTAACCCTAGTGAATGGTTGTTTTTAACCCTTAACCCAGCAATTGGGTTGTTTTTACCCAGCGAATGAGTTGTTTTAACTCAGCGAATTAGTTATTTTAACCCAGTGAATGGGTTGATTTAACCCAGCGATTGGGTTGATTTAACCCAGCGATTGGGTTGATTTAACCCAGCAAATGGTTGTTCTAACCCAGCGATTGGGTGTTAACCCAGTGAATGAGTTTTTAAACAATAGCAATTTTTAAACAATAGTTGGGTTAAATAAAACTACCCAGCAGGTTGGGCAAACATTTAAAACAACCTATTTTTGCCCAAAATAAAAACATAAAACCATCAAAACAGTGTGTTAGCAAACCACCTGTGTTCTTCAATTACTGAATCCAGTCAATCTGGATTCAAACACTAAATCTTTTCCTTCATTTAATTTGATCAGAAGTGAGCTGTGACAGAAATCTCTTTGAAACACACAGCAACAACAATCAGTCACAATCCAACGCTAAGACGTGGTGAAATGCCATCACAAACTCTGACCCTCGCAGCGAAACACTCCTTACGCAACCATAACCCAGTTCAGATGCGCTGAACAGGGCTGATGAGGCAGGAAAAAATGGCCTCTCTGCATGATGGAGCTGATATTTCAGCGCTCAGTAATCAGACTCGACTCTCTTACGTGGGTCAAGTATTCCCAGCTTGGAAACCATGCTGTTGTCATGACGACCTTGGTCTCTGAAACCTTCAGCCGACTGTTTTGGATTAGGAACAGCCAGTGACTTCCACGGCATCTACTCGAGCAGCGCTAATGCAGTCCAGAGGAGATGCCCTACTTGGCTTTAGAAAGGACACACACACTGGGATAAGTGCAGTATACTTGAGTTATAAAAGAGGTAAATGACGACATCCAAACTGCTGACACATTCTGAATGGGTAGGTATACGGCCAACAGGCAGATTTTAGACAAAGCAAATGGTGAGAAAAACACAGAGAAGTCATATGAGCCAACAGTGATGTCATGCGCTTGCTTCCTCCTGTCAGTTTCCATTTCAACTGCATCAAAAAGTCAAAAGTTCTGTTACAAACCCTAGTAAGATACCTCATAATAATACAGTAACACTTTACTTAAAACCTTCATATATATAATGCACTTTAGATGTATTTTTATTGCATTAATTAAGCCTTATAATGCATACAGTCTTTTGTAACAACAGTTATAATACTTGTCTATTCATTGAACACACCTTTAGAAAGTATAATGCATTAAAGGATTAATTCACTTCAGAATTAAAATTTCCTGATAATTTACTCACCCCCATGTCATCCAAGATGTTCATGTCTTTCTTTCTTCAGTCGAAAAGAAATTAAGGTTTTTGAGGAAAACATTCCAGGATTTTTCTCCATATAGTGGACTTCACTGGGGTTCAACGGGTTGAAGGTCCAAATGTTAGTTTCAGTGCAGCTTCAAAGAGCTCTACATGATCCCAGACGAGGAATAAGAGTCTTATCTAGAGAAAACATCAGCCATTTTCTAATAAAAAAATAAAAATTATATACTTTTTAACCAAAAATGCTCGTCTTGCACTACTCTAAGATGCTCCATGCATTACGTATTCACGTTGGAAAGGTCACAGCGGAAGTACCGCGGTAGGGCGAAAAACTATCCCACTTTCTCCTCCAACTTCAAAATCGTCCGACATTGTTGTTTTACCTTTTTTTTTTAAGGCCGTCTGACTTAGGGTGCTTTCACACCTGAACGTTTGTTTCAGAACCTGGTGCGTTTTCTCCCCTGGCTCGGTTTGTTTAGGCATATGTGAACATGGCAATCGCGCTCGGACCCGCACCAAAACAATCGCTCCGTCTGAACGAGGTGGTCTCGACCCGATTACAAACGAACTCTGGAGCGGTTCGCTTGTGGTGTGAAAGAAATCCGACCCAACGGACCAATGACCCAAATGATATCATATTTCATAGTGGGAATGCGTTATATAAAATGCAGCAGTGTTTGATCCTGTAGTGAGCACATTAGTTACTGCAGTTAAAAACCAAAGAGCAGCTCATCATCTTAAAATGTTGTGTAATCACGCTTATCTGTGCAAGTCCTGACGAAGCCTTGATTCCATTCTTGCTGCATTATAACATTCATATAGTGTTTCCATGTGTCTCGCCTACTAGACAGCGCCGAGAGATAGAGAGAGCGCGCTTGAATTAATATGGATATAATTTAACAGCAGGAATGAAGGCTACATTCGTATAGTGTTTGCGTGTGTCCTGACAGTACAAAAAAGCCACAATATGCTCATGGAGTGAACTTGTAAATCATTTTAATGGATGACGCTGAGAAAACTCTGACCAATAAGGGGACAGTTGTACACGCATGTGACTTGCATAACCACATTTTTGTGAGCTTTGAAATATCGCCTTGTGAAAGCAAACCGAACCAAGAAGAAAATGCAACATTGTAACAAAATTAGTCCCTGTTTCGGAACAATGCAATCGATCTACAGGTGTGAAAACACCCTTAGTCTTTGCACGTTCGCTGGATCGGTACTTCCGCCTACGTCATACGTGACCTTTCCAACATGATTACGTAATGCGTGGAGCATCACAGAGCAGAGCAAGACGAGCATTTGAGGTTAAAAAGTATAGAATTTGTATTTTTTTTAGAAAATGGCTGATGGTTTCTCTAGATAAGACTCTTATTCCTCGTCTGGGATCATGTAGAGCTCCTTGAAGCTGCACTGAAACTGACATTTGGACCTTCAACCCGTTGAACCCCAGTGAAGTCCACTATATGGAGAAAAATCCTGGAATGTTTTCCTCAAAAACTATTTCGACTGAAGAAAGAAAGACATGAACATCTTGGATGACATGGGGGTGATAAAATTATCAGGAAATTTTAATTCAGATGTGAACTAATCCTTTAAAGCACATGACAAACAACCAGTTTCAGATGTAAAAAGGAATCTGCAAATATAATGGATTATACATAAAGGCTTTTAAGTTTTTACCAATAATATTTTAATAATTTTTTTAAACTTATAATAAATAAATAAAATAAACCCACAGAAAGGCAATCCCAGAATGCACTGTGACGGGCTCCGTGAAAAGACATTCAATTTTGTTTTTGTATATTTCTACTTATTAGAGTAATTAGCTTAATAATATACTAACACCAGTTTCTACTGCAATGAACTAGATATTTGGAGTTGATATACAGTAGTTACATTTAAAATCCCCCTGTAGTCCATAATTTTATCCCTTAAAACTCATCTTTGATCAACAAAATGACACATTTAAAGGTTTTTTCATGTGAAAAAAAAAAATCTTCATGCCTTAAAATAGCTTGAATGTAACTCTACACCCTTGCCTCATTTAGTATATGCAGATCTATGAATATGCAAATTAGCCCCGCCTCCACTCACTCATGCCAGCTCAGAGATCCACTCGGTCAACTTACTGAGGTAAACGCTGCACAATGTTATCGCTTTTTACAACATCAGAGAAATAACGGTAATTCATATGATTAGCCTTTTGCTTGACTATGTTATAAAACAGCTAATAATGTGTTGCTATACACCTATATTGCTAAATCTACAGGATTTTTCGTGTTACGATCATTTGTGTTGCAATGGTCAAAGACATCTGTCAAGTACATATTTACTCTTTTAACCCTTAAAAGCAAACAAACTAGGTAAGACAGTGGAAAACAAGGCAGCTCACTAGGGTTTGAAACAAGAAAGCATTCAATCTCTTATATCCAAGCCTGAAATCTTTGGCACAGATATTTTCCATTCTATCCTGATATATGAATCAGACATACAGCAGAGAGGATAACGGTTAATGAAACACATTCTTCTGTCTGTTCATAACAAAGAGGTCAACATGGCTCTCAGACACAGATAAGCCTCTAAATGACATGAAATGCCACAAGAAAGAAAAAACACAGGCCAGTGATGGAGGGATAGAGAGAAAGAAAGAGTCAGTTATTCCAGGTTTCCCTTTGAGCCGAGTGCTTTACGTAACTCCATCCTGACCGCTGTGACATCACTGCGCGCTCTTCTGCACCCATCAGCCCTCGGGGCAGTAATGACTTCTTATGACTCTAAGACAAAACACCAGCAAACGGCTAGTGTCGTCATACAGCGCTTCATGAGCTGCACAGCGCTGACCGCTAAACTGCGTAAAACAGCACAAAAAATTATCTAATATGAGCACAACAGTGACCGTGCGCTTTTTCACCATCACTGCTAAAGGGATTTTTTTTTAAATTCAAATTTTCTGAGATGATATTAACATTTTCTGAGATGAATCACAACATTACAAACTTTGATTTTGAAGCAAAAGCATTTTTAGAAAATAAGAAAAAAACAAAATGGAGCATTGCAGAAATTATGGTGCAACATAAAACTTTAAAAAAATTGTAAATACAGAAAAAATTTTTTATATTATATATATATATATATATATATATAATATACACACACACACACACACACACACACACACACACACACAGACACACACACACACTTCTAATATCAATTTTTAAAAATATTTTTAAATTAGTATTTTAACTATATTTAAAATACATTAATTAATAATCATGTAAATTATTTTAAATATTATATATACTAAATATTGTATATCATAAAAGTGTAATATTGAATAAAAAATATAAAAAACAATTACAGATAAAATAATATACATAAATATTAATATATTTAAAATACATTAATTAATAATCATGTAAATTATATTTAAATATGATATATACTAAATATGTGTATATCATAAAAGTGTAATATTGAATAAAAATAACAAAAAAACACAATTACACATAAAAATATAATATATATATACATTTAAAAAAAAAAGTTTAAAAAATATTTGTATTCAGATATAGACTGATTAAATATATACTAAATATAAATTATAATACACAATTTATTTTTAATATATAGTTTTTTTCTCAATATAAAACAATATATAAATTAACACAATATATAATATAATATTGCATTAACATACTGTATTATAATTCACACATATATATATATATATATATATATAATATATTTTAATATTAAAAAGTATATACATATAATATATACTTATATTATATATATATATATATATATATAATATATATATATATATATACCAATGTATAATATAATATATATAAATAATATCTTAAGCTTAACTTCAGAGCTCATGGTAGGTATTGTCTTAAAATGTTGCTAAAGATCAACATTCAGCTAGTAAAGATTGACTAGTGGACTTTAAAAAGTTATGAGCAGTCTTGAAGAAAAAAAAAAGAGATTACTAACTTTTAAGACTAGTCTAAGCAGTTTATTCAACTGG
Source organism: Ctenopharyngodon idella (assembly GCF_019924925.1). Classification (NCBI taxonomy): domain Eukaryota; kingdom Metazoa; phylum Chordata; class Actinopteri; order Cypriniformes; family Xenocyprididae; genus Ctenopharyngodon; species Ctenopharyngodon idella. The sequence continues at coordinate 27,252,127 of NC_067232.1, forward strand.
CCCCTGCTGACCCCTACTGTTGTGCTCTACAGCAAAGTTTAGTTTCTGCTAAGCAGCCACTGATTCTGTCGTCCTGTGAGACGACTCACACAAACGCAAGAGAAGAAAGAACAGGAAATGGAATGACAAAGTTCACTTCTCATTATCTGTCACCATCAAGTGAGCAGTGAACCTTTCCCGCAGCAGCCCAAGGTAACGTGATACGGTTCCTGCTCTTTTGTACGCGCCCCTGAGGGCCGTGTGGGTGGCAGACTGGAGGTCATTAGCACATTATGTGACATAGGTGTTGTTTTTCACACCTACTTCCCCAGAGGCGAAGATCACCATTCATCTCCAAACCAGATGATCTTCGGCAACCAGCTGAACGTGCATGTGCTGTTTTAAAGACAAAAAACTTATTTCCTTAAAGGGGATCTATTATGCTCTTTTTCAAAGTCTTGAATTTGTTTTTGGGGTCATTAAAGGTGAAGTGTGTAATTTTAGTGGCACTAACAGTATCGCAAAACAGGAACGAAGGACATTTGAGTGGTACGTGCCAAACCAAAACTTGATCCCTGAATTATAAACATAGTACGCATGAACGGCCATACAAATAACACACTCCAAGTCTGAGGCCAACATTATGCTGTTCCAACTGGTAGCAATTCAGCTCACGTTATCCAGATTACCCAGCTCAAGTTGAGAGAACTCCCAGGCACACGAGAGGTCGTGTGCCAAACGGTATTAAACAGTGCTTCACAGAGTTTTCTTGTTCGACTAACTAAGAGGGAAACCTACACAGGGTCTACGCTAAAAAAACACAACTCTTCTGGGACAAACCCTTATATGAGAAACATGAAACTATAATCAATAAAGAGCCATTTCATCCAGCAATGCAATGTTTTTTTTCTTCTTCCATTTTTGTCACTTATGTAAGACTAAACACCCTGGGAATTTTCTGACAGCTTCAAGCAACAAGATTCATAGCACACGTGTCAAAGGGAATGCACAGTTTGACATTCATAAGACAGGGAGCTAGCAAGATATAAAGGGCCCTATCATGGAGCGACGCAAGTATTTTTTACTAGTTTCAGCCCGACACAGTTATCATTTTCACATCCAGCAAGTTGTTTAAATAGCAAATGCACTCGCAAGGCTGCATTTATTTGATGAAAAAATACAGTAAAAACAGTAATACTGTGAAATATTAAAATTTTTGTTGACAAATTGCTTTTGTTTCTCTTTTGTGAGTCACTTTGGATAAAAGCGTCTGCTAAATGTATATATTACAGTTTAAAATGTGAATATATAGTAAACTGTAATTTATTCCTGTGATCAAAGCTGAATTTTCAGCATCATTACTCCAGTCTTCAGTCCATATTTAGCACTCGAGAGATCTTCAGTAAACACTCTTTAAAGACGATAATGAAACATTATTGAGAGGGTGGGAATGAAACGTCTTGAAACGTCTATGAAACAGAATGTAATTTTGGCTATATTAGTCCGTCCTGATTCACATTTCCACTCCAAGTTGGGAAATCAATGGGCGACTGGAGCTGTTATTGATCGACCTGCATGATATTGGCTGATTTTCTGCCTCAGAACCAAGACGACAATCTGAAACCGTGTTGACAGATGCTCCATGGGAAAAACAGCTCTACATATGGTGTATTTGAGACCAAATGCATGTTGATTTTGAGTCATATAACCATGCATTATTTGCATTAACACTTTCAGAACTGCTGTGTTACAGATATAATTCAGATTTGTGAGAAACGGTTACTTTTCTTATGCACATTCTCAAGGCATCTTTACACAGCCAAGTTAAGGCTGTAAAACTCAGTGTTAAAGATACAATGCTGCATTAAAGCCAGACTAAATTATGGCTGTTCTGACCCACCTCAGGCCCTAGGATCAAAAATATACAGTTTTAATTGCTGTTTAAATGCATTTATGCCACCTCTAAGCAGCATTAAATACTCTGTGTAAAGACACCAAAATGCCACTTAAGAAGCTTTGATCCAGTTAATTAATTACTTCTCTAAAGTGCAAGACGTTTTAAGAATCATTCTGTCATTTTCTTTTTTGATGATAGCTGATGTTACAAGTTTTCTTGCACAACAACTGTAGGAACAACTGTATTTTGAAAGAAATTATGGTTAGCATGGTATATCGGAAGTATCTAAAACCCTCATAACCACGGTAAAAATCAGAAAAAATTAAATGTAAAAATGTTAAAGAATCGGTCACCGAAAAACACATACTGATTGACCACTACTTTGAGCATTAGAACAATGAATGTTGCTTATCGCTATAAAACATCAGCAAAAGCAATATATTAAAAGACATTATGCATTAGGGCTGCATGATTAAACTAATTAAAACATTTATTGATAATAATAACAATAAATAAATATAGCTGTAAGCAGCAGTTAAGGGGCCAAGCACAAACAATTAGCAATTAAAGGCATATTAAGATGATTTTAGGCAAAATGACTAAAAAAATCATAAACACGGTCACTAATAAAGATTTAATGGTTTATCACTTTTGACCAATAGATGGTGCTGTGACCAAATTGATGAGGTGTGGTCAGGGTGAGGTGACAATAACACATGCAAAGTTTGGTGTCAATATGCCAATATTTCAATATTTTGGAATCATGCCTCAAATTTTTTGCTGTGGTATACGAAAACAATTTTGTCTATTGACATGAAATCCAACATTTTTTGTCGGCACAGTCTGAAGATGATACAATTTGATTTTGGTGAAAATCGGACGAACAGTCTAGGAGGAGTTAGAAAAAGTAGCTTTTGAAAGAAAATCAAAATGGTGGACAGGAAGTTTGTCCATAACCGGTATCTATGTTCTCGGCATGACCCAATGAATCTATTGAGACCATTTTCATTACAATAGGTTAATATAGTCAAAAGTTATTCAAATTTTTGGAAATTTCATTATAACTTTTGACCACAAGGTGGTCTCGAAACTTTTTGAGTTACTGGTTACTGTCAGGGCATGGTGCCGAAGACCCATACCAAGTTTCGTAACGATACGCTAATGTGTTTATAAAATACAGCATTTTATGACAAACTCAAAATGGTGGATATGGGAAAATTGTATATCATTTGACTCGGCATGACGGCAAATCTAACGAGACCACAGTTATGATTTTTGGACAAACCGTTCAGAAGTTATAAGCAAAAATAGCCATTTTTCATATCTCCGGACCAGTAGGTGGTGCTGTGCCGAAATGCAGCAAGTAACCTCAGGTCATTCTTGTGATGACATGTACCAAGTTTGGTCAGAATACGATAAATCGTTGAGAAGATACAGCCTTACAACTATTGTCGCAAGCACTTCGTAAAATTTGTTTGTGCGTTTTTCGAAAACGGTTTGACAAATTGACTTGAATTCCATAACTTTTTGTCAGCATGATCTGAAGAAGATCTGCTGCAGCTCAGTTTCAGGGTCTTGGCAATCTTCTTATAGCCTACGCCATCTTTATGTAGAGCAACAATTCTTTTTTTTCAGATCCTCAGAGAGTTCTTTGCCATGAGGTGCCATGTTGAACTTCCAGTGACCAGTATGAGAGAGTGAGAGCGATAACACCAAATTTAACACACCTGCTCCCCATTCACACCTGAGACCTTGTAACACTAACGAGTCACATGACACCAGGGAGAGAAAATGGCTAATTGGGCCCAATTTGGAGGGGTGTACTCACTTTTGTGGCCAGCCCTACTATTCATATCATTTACTTAACTACGGCTTCAACCGCAGCTCATCCAATCAGATTTCAGCATTCTAGATTAGTACACACCCCTTGCTCGTCCAGTTTGAGGAGCTGTTCGGGGACTTTGGGTGAGTTGAGGGCCAGTCGGAGGCACTGGATGTTCAGCTCAGGCACCACGTACTCCAGCACTTCCTTCAGAGGGAGACCGCGGGCCGTCCCGTGCCTCGCCGTGGAAGGCACAGCATCCTCCAGGATCGCCCCTCGCAAGGTAGTTAACTGATGAGGGCCAGAGAAAGAGAAGAGCTGTTAGTGTGCTTGAATTACAAAGAGATTCATTAAACATTGCATGCATTTGTGACATTTTCCTGCATCAAACTATCAAAATCTTTATTATCCGATGACAAGACAGCAGTTTTTACTATTCTGGGTCAACATATCAGCCGAGTATGTGACCTCAAGTACTTAATCCTGTCAGTTTATGAGAAAATAAAACTTTCAGTAAGGAAATGTAGAGATCCCATTGGGATATCAAGTTATTGGCAGGAGATTCGAGAGCGTACTCTTGTCTGAAAGGAAGAAATTGAGTCTTGACCCTTTTATCTGCACTTATAAAGTAAAAGCCTTTTAAGCTGAATTCTCAAGCATCTCTTTAAAGGGTCATTCTGAGATTTTGATTCATGTGAGTATCTATGGCATGTAGGAAATGACAAAAGGCTTCATAATTCAGTCTAATTGTGAACAAGAGCCATTAGAAGCTGAAGATCAAAGCCCAAGGTTTAGTGCAGCGATGCAATTGATAAGAGAAAGGAATCTGCATGTCGGCGTTTGTTGATTTACTGTCCTTGAAAATTATGATAATAAGAATATTTCAGCCCAAAAAAAAAAGAAAAAAGTTAATTAATATTTTGCATAAGGAAATATAAAGTTTATTTTAAGATCATTAAGATTATTTCCATGACAATTAAGATTATCCATCCCAAAACAAATAAATAATCAAACAAGTAAATTAATGAATAAATAAACAAATGATTCACATTTTATAATTTGGATAGAGACAAATAGACTTCATATAAAATAAAATATTAATTGATTAATAGGGATTCTTGTAAATGTTGCCAATGAAGACATTTTCAATCTTGTAATTTTGAAAGGGGGAGGGTTTTATCTCTTAATATTAATTAAATCCTTAATTTCAGCAGGTAAAACTTTATACTTTTTAATTATTTAAATGTTTATGTGGAAAATATTTCAAGTGCGACACCTCTAGTCCATCTGAAAATCCTCTGAAACTAAAAGCTGTATTGTAATTAGGGCCATCAATCAATTAATTTTAACTACATGATATGCTCATTAATTAATGTAATTAAAATCACAATTATCAATATTTATTTATATCAGTATTTGCTGAGAAATTTACGTCCATTAGTCAAGCACTCACGTACCTGACTCGTCCTGAAGGTGACCCGATAGTTATACTGTGACGCCTCTTTGTCTTTCCCATCATCCAGCTTTTCTCTCCGCACGCTGATGGCCACCGGACCCAAGTTCTCATCCACCCCGAAGTAGTTCTGGTGCTCTGGGGGTTAACGACAGGAAAGAGAGGAAGATATGAGGTCAGGGTCAAGAAGGCGAGATAACACTTTCCAAGAAGACCCTACAAAGTGAGTGAGAGACCCTGAGCGGACCGGACAGGAAGAGCCGACAGGAAGTTGGCAATTTAAACTCTTCACGGCCTCTCTGGAGCTGGTCATGCTGAGGAGATACACAGACGGGAGACTCCACTGATAACACACCATCTTATTTTAGGATTTTTGCATTGGGACATTATTAAAATAAATAAATAAATAAATAAATAAATAAATAAATAAATGTTTATTTTAGGATCATTATGATTTTTGCATTGTGACATTATTTTCATGACTATTAAGATCATTTGTCTCAAATAAGTAAAGTCTTATTTTGATGGATGGATGGATGGATGGATGGAACGATGGATAGAACGAACGAATGATGGATAGAATAAAAGATGGATGGAATAAACAATGGATGGATGGACAATGGATGGATGGAACAAACTAACAATTGATGATGGAACAAACTAACAATGGATGGAATGAATGAACGAACTATGGATGGAATAAATGAACAATGGATGGTCAGAACAAATGGATGGACTATGGATGGAATGAACAATGGGTGGATGGATGGATGACAGACGGATGGATGGAACAAACAAACAAACAATGGATGGATGGATGGATGGAACAAACAAACGATGAATGGGTGGAACAAACGATGATGGAACGAACAAACAATGAATAGATGGTACAAACTATGGATGGAACAAACAAACAATGGATGGATGGATGGATGGAACAAACAAACGATGGATGAAATGAATGAACGAACAAACAAATACATGATGGATGGAATGAACTAACTATGGATGGATGGATGTAACAAACAAACATGAATGGGTGGAACAAATGATGATGGAACGAACAAATAATGAATAGATGGTACAAACTATGGATGGAATGAACAAACAATGGATGAAATGAATGAACGAACAAACAAATAAATGATGGATGGATGGATAAATGGATGGATAGATAAATAAAGCATTTTGAGACCATTATGATTTTTGCATTGCGACATTATTTACATAAATAAATTAAATAAAATTTATTTGATAAGGTAATATATTTTAAATAATTTATAAATTCTTTTCTTTTTTGATTTTTGAGTAAAATAAAATAAATGTAAAACATATTTTAAAAAATACAAAAAAATAAAAATAAAATAACAACTGGCAAATGTGGATTATTTTAATTTGGCGTCATTCAAAGTTCAAATGTCCAATTATATGTCACGTCTGTAGGCAATGATGCAGTCTGATCCAGGGCACATCTCCATAGATTTCCACACAGTCTCAGGAGACACATTAGTGTCATATATGACCCATAATCTCTGATTTCACTGCACCATAGGGGTCCGTCAGAGATTAACAACAAAAATAAAACCCGCCACAGACTAGGCTTAACCTCTTTCTTTTTGATATCCTTTTCAGTAAGCCCCTTTGTAGACAAACATGCATTTGGGCACCATGTTGAAAACCTGAGGCAAAAATTATGCAATATAATAAGCAATGTGCACTAAAGCATGCCATAGGGAGAAAAACATTTGGATAATGTGTATTGATGCAAAACACAAAACAAAAAAATATGGGACAACAAGGAAATTGGCAACAGCTCAAGTAGTGTGCGGGATCCTGCTAATGACACAACACGAAAAGCAAATACAACCTTATACAAAGTTACGATAGCAGGAGCAACCTGCATGATGGGAGAGATCTGAAAACTCCTACTCAAACAGCCCTTAATCCAACTCAAATCCAGCGGTGAACAACAACAAACACCCTCAGCAGTGACACTTCATCTCATCCTCTCGAACGGACTCATGAGGTTAAAGCCTAAAGCTGCAGTGAAGAGTAAAACAACATGAGCACTGTCGACTGCCGAAATCTTCTCTAAAATCCACTTTACTAGACTCCTGCAGGAAAATCCAGTTAAAACCAGCTTTTAATGAATGATCTTCTGGTTTTGACATGGTAGACCATCTTGGTCTTGGTCTGATTTGTGAGGATACCATAGTACTTTTGTATCCACAGATTACAACGAGCTTCTTCTCATGTTGGTGACATCACAAACACCAAAATTTACATAAACCCCGCCCCATAGAACACACAACAAAGGAGTTGTTGTAGTAGAGTGTTGTTGCCATGCCGTCATTTTACGCCGGACTGCTTCACAAACGAGGGTCAATTCAATGCTGGATTTGCACAAAAGATTAACATGACGGCACATGCTAGTCGATGAGTTGAATCAACTCCACAGCAACTACATAAATTTATCCACTAACCATTCAGAAACGTCTAAAAGTTGTAACTTCTTCCTGAGTCTCTCCATCAGTGTCGACTCCGGTTTGAACAATGTAAGGCTGAACACCGTTCGTCATTTTGTCTGCGTGAGATTCTCCAGCTTTGTTGTTGTTGAGCAACCAAAGCACAAGCTGTTAAAGCTCCGCCCTCTTCTGGAAAGGGGGCTGGGAGCAGCAGCTCATTTGCATTTAAAGGGACACACACAAAAATGGTGTGTTTTTGCTCACACCCAAATAGGGGCAAATTTGACAAGCTATAATAAATGATCTGTGGGGTATTTTGAGCTGAAACTTCACAGACACATTCTGGAGACACCAGAGACTTATATTACATCTTGTGAAAGGGGCATTATAGGTGCCCTTTAAACTGTCTGAAAGACATCAGCTTGCCTATCACCAACAGGAGGCATCGAGCTGAGTATGTTGCCATTATGCTTAACAAGATGAAGTATTAATAACATTCGTGCATTAATGCAACCGTAGTGCGGGCATGTCAGATCTTGCATCCTCCCTGATCATGCAGCATCTTGGTCACGAAGAGGGAGCAAATCGGGAGAGGAAGTTAATGGAATCAATGCTACTCCCTGGGTGATAAAAGCATCACGGAAAGTAAAGGTGTGAAAGCGGATAGTGGCTCTTGGGAGAGACATGTTGACAGGTCTGTCCTTTTCAGGTCCCTGAAGAGACGCTGACGGGGTGATGATCAGCTATGAAAGGTTAAATGGACTCTGACTGTTAGTCTGAAGTCGGGAAAGTCAGACTGACAAAATAAAATCAAGGCTTTCAATTTAATTCAATTTCAAGTTATACATGATTCTAACTATGCATTCTATTTAATTCAATGCATTAAGGTTAATTTAATTTCAAATTATGCTTTCAATTTGAAGTCATGTTATCAAGTTAAGCATTCCATTTAATGCAATTTAAAGTTATGCATAGAATTTAATTAAAAGTCATGCATTCAATTTATGCATTCAATTTAACTTGATGATAAAATGATTCATTCAGTTTAATACAATGTAAAGTTATGCATTCACTTTGATTCAATTTTATTTTGTGCATTCAAACTATGCATTCTATTTAATTTCATTTAAATGTATGCATAAAAGTTATGCATTTAATTTAGTCATGTAATCAAGTTATAAGTTACCAATTTGATGCAGTTTAAAGTCAGGCATTCAAGTTATGCATTAAATTTAATTCAATTTAAAGTCATCCATTAAATTTTATTCAATGTAAGGTTATGTATTCAAGTGACGCATTCATTTTAATTCAATTTTAAGTTATGCATTCAAGTTGTGCATTCGTTTTAATTCAATTTTAAGTTGTTCATTCAAACTACGCATTCTATTTAATTCAATTTAAATGTATACATTAGAGTTATGCATTTATTTCAGTTTCAAGTTATTCATTTACTTTAGTCATGTTATCAGTTTATAAGTTATCAATTTGATTCAGTTTAAAGTCATGCATTCAGTTTAATTTAAAAATCATGCATTAAATTAAAATCAATTCAATTCAACTTTAAGTTATCCATTCATTCTAATTCAATTTGAAGTCATGCATTCAAGTTATTCATTCAATTTAATTCCATTTAAAATTAACCATTCAGTTTAATTCAATGTAAAGTTATGCATTCACTTTTATTCAATTTTAAGTTGTGCATTCAAACTATGCATTCTATTTCATTTGATTTAAATGTATGCATTAGAGTTATGCATTCATTTCAGTTTCAAGTTATGCATTTAAATTTAGTCATGTTATCAAGTTATAAGTTATCAATTTGATGCAATTTAAAGTCATGCATTCAAGTTATGCATTAAATTTAAATGTATCCATTCAATTTAATTCCCAAATGCTAACATTTCTATTTTGACAAATCTGTCATCATTATTTGCTATTATTGCCTTTATCTTCATTGTATTAATCAGCATTAAATTACTCTGTTAACTATTAGCAAGATATTAGCAAATCTGCATTACCTGCAACAGTTTAAAAAGAATAACTAAATAAATAGATTTGGCTATTAGTTTAGAATTAACCAAGAGCCCATATACAGCCAAAAAGTTGTCTGAATCTGGGTCCATTTTGATTTCATTTTGAGTTTAAACTCTCTCCCTCCTTAAACGGCACTTAAAATAAATAGTTAAATGCACAAGACTAATCAGTGTCTTAAATATAACCCTGCACAAATGGAGGCACAGAGGAAATTGAGCTCTTCTGCTTGACACGGCAAGGCGGATGATTATCTATTTCCCAATAGAACGAGCTTGCTAACATGATTTATTGTCATTTGAGCTGAGCTGTAATTTACTTATTCGCTATGGCTGGAAAGCCCGTGAACGTGCAGGACACAATCACAGCTTTCACCCACAGGCTGCGGCTCATTATTCAGCGTAGTCAAAGGAAAGAAACAAATTTCTCCATGGCAAGAGGTGGAGCAGCTGTTTTTCAGAGCTTAGGAATGGGTAACACAATCCTGTCAGGACTATGCAGATGTGCAGACATGCAAAAGAAGCAGTCTGACAGCCGCTGACACCTTCTCAGTCAAACACGAATGACATTGTGCAGTATAAGTCGAAGTATCGTTTGCTCGTTCCATTCCCAGACACGCAGAGGTGTTTTAATGAAGAGCAGTGGGACTGCGGTGTGAGGAGAGGGTCCCGTCACACCGCTCTCTGCATCACGGCTCCTCGGAGGGGAACAGCTGCACCTCACCCTGTCTATTCTCACATGACAAATCACAGGCCAAAGACAGGAGAACATTCTCACACCTCAATCCTTGGCACAAGTGTTTCTCCTTTCAAAATGTGTAATAAACACCAGGCCTAACAAAACCTGCTATTGTCTTGGTCCCTAAATCACCAGAACAGCATCCAAAGGAGAAAATATTACAAAATACAAGATCTTTTATGATTAACACTGCAAAAAAGAAAGTTTATAATTAGTATTTTGTACTCATTTTCGAGTTAAAGGTAAAGTTCACCCAAAGAAACGGAAATGATTTAGATTTAAAGGGTTAGTTCACCCAAAAATGAAAATTCTGTTATTATTTACTCACCCTTCATGTCGTTCCACACCCGTAAGACCTTCGTTCATCTTCAGAACTCAAATTAAGACATTTTTGATGAAATCCGAGAGGTTTCTGAAGCACCCATAGTCATTGCACCTTTCAAGGGCCAGAAAGGTAGTAAAGACAAAGGTGCAATGACGTTGCTGCTTATGGGTCCTTCAGAAACCTCTCGGATTTCATCAAAAATGTCTTAATTTGCGTTCCGAAGATGAACAAATTGTCTTACGGGTTTGGAACGAGTACTTAATGACAGAAATGTCATGTTTGGGTGAACTAACCCTTTAACAACAAGAATCAACCCCATTTTTCATGCAAAACAACAAGGCTTACCTCTCCCATAGAAATATTTGTGGTAATAATACGCTCCCAGGTCGATGTGCTCGATGATGTACCGCTTGACCTTTTCACGGTGGATTGCCTGGCTTTCCCGTGGCACCTCCAGTACAGACACGCCGGCATTGGTACAGTGGGAGCTCAAGGACGACTCAAAAGAGCAGTTTTCTCCTCCAGCACTGTAGGTGGTGTTGGTGGCCCTGGAGAGAGAGATCCTCCTCTCCCCCTCTCCACCAATCTCATTGCGAAAATGCGGGCAATTGAGCACCAATCCATTGCTCTTCCCATCCCCCTCATCTGCATCCAGGTTCTCCTTGGGATTGAGGTCTTCTCGACTTCCCAGCGGCGATTCGAACATGGATGGAGGTCCAGTAGTATTCCCACCCACTTGTCCACCTCCTGGGACTTGGTACTGCGAGGCGGCTGAAGCTCCGGTGGTGGTGTTCTTCCTCTGGCTCAGGCTGATACGGTTGGCCACCGCTTCACTGATGTTGAAGAGGACGCTCTGGACGTCATAGTGAGCGAAGCATTTCTGGAAGCTGAGCGGCCGGCGGTCGTCCTGCTCGGTGGAGAGCCGCAGACCGTCGTTCTCGCTCTTAATAGTCCTCAACTTCCTGAACAGCGACGTCTCGGATGACTCCGACTTGAGACGACGCATGAAAGACTTCTCCCTTTCTCGGCTGTAGAGGAGGGAGCTGTCCACGTAGTCGTAGCCCGAGATGCGGACGATCTCACCGCGGGCTATTTGAGCAGCGGTCTGCAAGCTTGGGGAGAGGGTTGTGTCGTAACGAAGGAGCTCTGGGAAACCGACAGGCGGGGCGCTGCGATGGTCCAAATTGTCAATCCGGTATCCTCGCAACATGGTAAAGAACCCATCATTCCCGAGACCCTGGCGGTCAATAGAGGAAGTGCTGCCGTACTCCCGATGCAGCGAGGCACCAGTGTTGGGGTTGACGGCGTTCTGGTCCATTATGTCCTCCGCATCAATGTCGCTGATGGTCACGTCACTATTACTCCGCTGGCGAATGGGATGAAGCCCCTTTAAAGGGGATCGACTCAGAAGGTCACTCAGGGAATATTTTGTATCCGAATAATCAGGCTCCAATGATGCTTCACCCAAATCCGTGATCTCCACACTTTGGTCTGGCTGTCCGTTCTGGAAGGCCGTGATGACGCTCTCGTAGTTGGGCCCGCCTCGGGTTTCCCAACCCTCCTTTTTCGGGGGCCAGTCCGTCACCCTGGCTCGCACCCCCATTTTAGGCATAGCAGGCGTCCCGTTTGTTTTACCACCCCCTTCCAGCTTGCCCTGTGTGTTGGCCGCTGGATGTCCCATACTCCCATTCAATGCTTTCAGCTTCCTGGTAAACAATTCCTCAGATGACTGCATGACGTTAGAGAAGCCCTCAAGCGATGGAAGGTTTGTTTTATCGTCGATGCCCACGGCTCAAGCTCATATCCTGCTTGCAGCTGCTTGGGAAAGCGAGAACTCAAGTCCCCTTATTGGTTACATTGTCATAGGTCACCCATTTGAGTCCCAGGCCAGCTATCTCAACTAGCTTAAGAGTTGTCTGCCCACATGAAGGGGCTCCTTTCACTCCAAGTCCATTTTTCTTCAGGAGTGACCAGTTTGATGAAAGACAGACAGCATTTGGGTGTCACGGACGGCTGGAGCTTCAGGGGTCAGTTGAAAGCTATCCTTTCACAGAGTCAGCTAATTTAGGACGACAGCTGGAGGAGAGCGATCTGTTGGGAGCAAAGAGAAAAACAAAAGCACATTAAGGCATCTCACAGAGAACAGCAGAATATATTTATTCAGATACTCTTCCAAGACAGTGGGATGTCTTTCTCAAAACCTCCTTATGACCGGCAGAACAATGTAAGACTGTTAGATAAGTAGCAGGGTGTGTACCACAAAACAGGCCTGATGACTCCTTCAAGAAGGTTTTCTCACAAAGAGATCATTTAAAAATATAAATGCTTATTTCTTTTGCTTACTTGTATTGGCCAAGTAGGGTTTCAAATCAGTCTTGTTAACCATGCGGAGAGATAAACTTAAGGGAACATTCAATGGTTTTCAAACTGGATTATGTTTTAGGCAAGGAGAACTCAGGAAAATGTCTTTATTTTCATGCCACATTTATTTGCTCCCACAAAGTACTGGAGCCCCTAAATGCAATGTATATATACTGTATATGACTCGTGCTGGTAAAATGAGTCACAATGAGCATATTTTCAAAAATGGGTTATTGTTATTCTCACATAAAAAGCCTTCAAAATGATGTATGATTTGTTGAAATCTGACAAATAAATGACTGAGCTACACCTGTTTGAAGTCGATTTTGAGAAATATTGAGTTAAAGCTTTCTGAAGGTTCTGCAACAAAATCACTAGCAACCAAACCTTAAAATCTCTGGTAATACCACCAAATTTGGCACAAACCAAGTTAAAACCCATATATATAGGAAAAATATACATATTCAACTTTTTTCCATGATTCCACAATTGTTTGATTAACATTAATGAAACAGACAGCCTATACATTAAGACCTACTGTATCACACGGATCTAATCTAATGTTACACATAAGATGTTTTTCCCCAACTGTTAACCAAACGTTCACTTAAGACACAAAAGATAATGTTTGCGTGAATAATTTTTTGAAATACTGTAATTCTGTGTAGTATATATGTGTATATCAGGATTGTGCACTGAGGCGTCTTTGTGCACATGCTTCGGATCTGTCTGTCAGCACGATTAAGATCGTTTTGTTTACATCAGTATGAGTTTAAAAATCACATTTCATTGGTTCAGACTCATGCCATCGAAAATTCGCTATGAATATTCACAAAGTTGGAATGCTGCGCTTTACAATGATACCAAACTTGTGCTGAGGGAAGTGCCAGATGTCCAGAAGTGACCAGAGAAACACGACATTTTTTAGGGTCAAAGGAAAGGTACTCCTCTCAGAAAACGTACAAATAAAGATACTTTTAGATGTTTAATTGCTATTTGAAGCATTGGGATCGCTAGACAAGGGCTCATTTTTAATGAACTCATTTTTGTGAAAACCTATATATGCAATTTTTGTGAAAACCTATATATATGCATTGCTTAAAGGTTACTTAAAGGTTCCCAGTGGGGACTTCACTTCTGCTCGGCTACCATTTGTGGGTTGGGAAGGTGCCACTGATGACCTTAATGGGTTTTTCATGTTCATGAATTTCGTGCGAATGCGACATTCATGCATGCTGATATAATGTGCTAGATAGAATCATGTTACATGACCTGACATTGCTATCAGCACACAAAAAAATCTGCTAAATCCATTATATAGCTTGACCTACAACATAAACGGTATGACCTTTTTTTCTGAACAGAACCACTAATCTTCATTCTATTTTCACTAGGCCTAAAAAAACAGGAACAACATCTTCACTGTGTCTGCCCTATTCCATGCTTCAGTTTCTGATGTACAGCACAACACCACTGAGAAACATTCATATTTGCAGGACAAACGACATCTGGAGGGGGGATTTGTGCCACATCAAGATAGCTGAAACGTATATGCCGTAGTTTGAGGAGGAAAAACACTAAAACGCTAAATATAGTGGTTACAAATATACATTAAACAATATATAGGCCAGTGCTGCATGTTGTAATTTTATTATGATGATATTAGCATTACTGCAAAGGTTTGAAAGGCATTTTGATTAGCAACAAGCAAATTTTGAGATGACCTGCAAGTGCAGGTTTGACCCAAATTCACAGTTGGTGTAAATGCAACTAGGATTGAGAACACTGAATCTAGAAGGGAGATTGATGCCCTGGTTGTAGTTTTTGGATAAAAGAGTGTTTTCAAATGTTTCTTTTTATTACTGTGAATTGATTAAATATCAATATATGCAATATCAAATTGAATGTAGATTAATCGACTGAATAATTGCATAAAATCACAAAACTTGCCTAGAAAAGCCCAGAAATGATGATAAATTCAAATAGATTACATGATTGAGGCAGAATAGATGAAAATGTCTTTATAAGTCAAAGTATATTGTTTGAACAAAAGCCCATCACCGACCTACAGAAAACCATTCTGCAAATCTTAATAGCATCCTGGGTATGCCTTTAAAGGGGTCATGAAATACGTTGTTTTATTATTTTATAATGTTTCCTGGGGTGCACTTATAACGTTAGTATGCTTTTTACATCAAAAATTGTCATAATTTAGAAATAAAAGGCATTTTTTTGTACCCTGATTTTAGCCCTCTGATTTGAACGCTCTGTTTTAAGGGGCGTGTCTGCTGTGAGACTTCAGTGTAAACGCCCACTGCTGTGATTGGCTGACATCTTTGCATATGAAATAGCTCAGTATTACTCTCTCAAACTTTTAGCTCGTTGTTACTATTACATCTCTCAAGGTTAAATAATCATGAAAAGTGTTGATTACAGCATTATATTTAAATCGTGGCATGAAAGGTTGCAGTGATGAACATTGTAGTCGATCACAGACATGTTGTTGAGCTCATGAAAGCAGTGATCTCGTCATTGCAACTCAATTTCTGCACACTAACGAATGCTTTCATCATAACTAACAGTGCAAACTCGATATAACTAAGAGATTTGTTGAATAAAACGGAGGTTTTGGCGCGAGTCCAGAACTCAGTCACTGATAAACTCATGGTGTTTGATTGACAGCTCCAGCGATTGTAAAGGGAGCGTTCTTTGATCGCTTTCTATATATAATTTAATCACCGTTTAAATAACAGATTATTTTTATCCTTCTAAGAGAAACAAGGTGAAGTTGAGCGTTTAGTCACTGGTTTGATTTACTGACACACAGACAAAGATCATCTGACTGTACATGAATCATTAATATCAGATCAGGCATTAGAATGAACAATTCTAATTATGACAATAACAATTAACATTATGAATTGTACCAAATACAAATAAATAAAGCTCAACTGAGACATTCACATTGTTGAAAATAAATAACCATATTCCTGCATTAAGATCCTTTGAAAGGTAATGTTATTTTAGTCATATATCGCTCTTCTCTCCTCCTCATCTCACTAACACACCAGTGGGCGGGGCTAACGCTGCAATGATGAAGTAGGTGTTGATTCCAGGATCAGTTGTTCGTTGGTGTCAATAAAAGCTTTTATTGGACTAACAATGAAGTTTTCAGTTATAAAACTTACAAGATATTTTTATAGTACGATGACCTCTTACATATCAAAAGCTCAAGGAAAAGTTGATTTCTCAATTCATGACCCCTTTAAGAAAAACCATGGTATCACATAGTACTTAATTATTATGGTGTACTACAATACATTTTTGTAAGTAGACTCACAAAATGTTAAAAAAAAAAAAAAAAAAAAAAAAAAAAAGTGACTAAAATGAGAACAGCTAGCTTCATGTCATTTTCTGACTGCATTAGTTCACTTGCATCGACTTTTCTTACAGACTGCTTCCCCTTGGACTGTCCTTCACAACAATTCAAGCGAGCAGGATTTTGGATCCCAGTGCTGTAACCTAACTAACTGTTTTCACATCGAAATGCAGCAGCAGCAAAAGTGCTTCCTGAAATAACTTCATTAAATGAGACAGGCTTTTCTGAAAGGATGAGCAAGGACAAAACAGAGGGGCTCCCATTACGTAATCCCTTTTCACGTCGACACAATCATTAAGATACACACAGCAGGGTAACTGAGGAAAAACCCCGTCCACAAAACACTCAAAGGACTATTGAACTGTGACTAAAAGTGTCTCCTTCAATGTAACGAGACTCAGAACAAGTTGAATTCCAACAGAAAGATCCTTCTCTAAAAGCTCCTTACAAATCTAAACAACTGAATCCAAATGATGCCTTAAAGGACCAGTTCATCACATGCAAAACCCTGGCAATCACTTCCAAAGGCTTTTTGTGAAGGCCTCACTGTTAAAACACTTTCTCCTATAGCAGTTTTAATCATTTAGCAGATTCTAATGTTGAAAGAAACCTAAAAAATGAAGAAAATCACAAGCAATTCATCATACAAGATTTAATAATGCAATACTGCAATGGCAAGTTTCAAGATTAATCTAGATAGAGTAGTGCAGAAACTAGAGAAGAATCAAAAACTAGAGATGCAATGATATTCTGCACAATAAAATTAAATTAAATTAAATTCTGCCCAATAACAGTAAGCTGCAATTATATTTTAATAGCCAACATAAAAAATAATTATATTTTAATATTCTACAAAAATGAATGGATAGATGAATGAATAAACAACTAAATAAAGTTACAATAAAAGACAAAAGTACATTAAAAATAAAACATTAAAAACTAAAATCAATTGTTTTTTGCTACAACTGAATTTAGCCATTATTAATGTATAGTATGAAAAATGGATATTCATCTTGATTTTTGCTAAATATATTATATTTAACTGTTATTAAATTATTAGTGTTTTCTAAGATGCAAATTTAAAAAAAAAAAATAAGGAAAAAGATCATGTACAATTAAAATTTAATATAGGCAGATAAATATATATCCAATAATGACCAATATAGAGACAATTTATATATATATATAATTATATATATAATATATATATATATAAAAAAAAAAAAAAAAAAACTAATACTGGTCAATAACCGATGTGGTACTGACATATTACTAGTAAAAATGTACAAGAGAAGAGGATAGTGGTTGACCGATTTGATTTTTTTTCCGATGGCGACACTTCCGACACTTATCAGCCTAAAGCTGATCATTTAAAAAAAAAAAAAAAAAAAAGACAAATATTGTCCAATAATTGTCAGCATTGGCGATATAATGGTCAACAAGTACAGACAAGTGGCATCTTTAGCAGTTTCCATCTTCAGCAGATCAGATGGATGTTGGAGACTCGCTCCACCACAGAGAAACAGAGAGACGGAAGGTTCTGGAAAGTGTAAACATCTGCCACACACATAAACTAGACATCACGGTGGTCTCTGAGAACCTATGAAGTCCATCTAGAAGTTACACAGACAATGATAAATGCTCTCCATCGTGTCTTTCTCTACAGGGGCCCCTGATTGCAGCACAACTTGGTGGTGGTCAGCAAAAATATATATCATACCTATGACCTCTGACCTGCACAGGGTTTGTTTTGTGACTGGGCCTTCTGTGTGTGTGTGTGTGTGTGTGAAGGAAGCTGATGATGGGAGGTCTGACACACACACACACACACACAGAGGTCTTTAACGAGAAAAACTCAGCAGTCATTATCTTTGGTCAACCTCCAAGGCCAAAGAAATGAAATTGGGGAGTGGGGGTGGTGGCTGCGAGACTAATTATAGCAATGAACTCATTTTCTGTCGCTGGCTGGGCCGTTTTGGTGTCTTTCGTGCGCAGCGGAGCTGTTTCGCCAGGTCTTAAAATAATCTTTTGACACGGTGGCCTGATTAGAGGCTGCGGGAGTATTAACGTGCCGTCACCAGGAGAACCCGGTGCTGTCAGTCTTCTTTCAAATGATATGGCACTGTCAGCTTCAGACGTGATTGCTGGACTCTGGGGAAAATATTACAAGAACATCGTTTGACATGTTCACAGCATGTCCACATTTTAATCTTTTTAATTAACCTTATTTATAATAAATCACATTGTAGACATCGTGTTGTGCATTGGCAAACGCTGTCATTTTCTTAAATGATAAAAATTAATTTTTGTTTTTTTTACAAAGATTGAGATTTTATTTGCTTTGGATATGCTTGTGTACTATTTAGGGATGCACCGATATGAAAATTTTGGCCGATACCGATAACCGATAATTCTTTATATTTGAAAGCCGATAACCTATAAACAATTTATAATTTTTGAGAGCCTGATTACAAAAACAAAAGTCTCACCATTAAAAGCCACGTCCCAAGCACATAATTATAATGTTCTCATTATAATATTATGTAGCTTATATGACAGACTTATGCTATATGTTGCACTTAACTATGATTTCAATCATATTTCAAGCAATTCAAAACAACAGTGCGCATCTGAAGTGCCTCAGCTGAAGGAAATCATCCATTATTTATCGGCTTTTATATAATCGGCCAAATTTTCTTATCATGCCGATAACGATAGCATTAAAAACGAACATATATTGGCCGATACCGATATGGTGGCCGATAACATCCCTAGTACTATTATAAGGGTTTGTGGAATGTTTGAGCTCATAAATATTTAAAAATTGCACAAAAAAAATACAATATGGCACATAATTTTTTGTGCATTGTACTTTTTAATGCAATACAAGACCTTGGATATGCAGGGCAGAAACAGCTGAATCCTGTGAATCTCTTGAGCGCAGGGGTCATTCCAAACCTCCTCGTCATCCAAACCGGCTCTGACAGGAGAGCTGTGCTGCAAAGTCAGGATGCTGGGAGAGAGTTTAAACACTGTGGTTTAGTGTTATACTGATAGGATGAGTGAAAACCTAACCTAAGATTAAACCCACCAAACACAACAATTTTAAAGCCCCATACACAATACCAGCGAAACGCAGCGACATTTCGAAGGAAAGCTGTCAATTTCTGAAGACACAACCGACAGGGACCGACAGGATGCGACGTGAAAGATGAGATATGTTTAACTTAATGCAAATGAAGAGCAACTTTCGGGAGTGGCAACTAAGGGTGCTCCGATTAGGATTTTTGGAGCCGATCACAGGAAGCATTAACTGCCGATATCTATCTTTTTTAAGCCTTCTTTTTATCATGTAGAATTATTTACAGTGATGCTCCAATCTTGATTGTTACAGACATTCATTTCAGATGTAATTTTCGTAAGTTGAACATGGAAGGCGGTCTGGCGGAAGCTAGATATTTTACTTTATAATGTTTTAAATATGGATATTTTTCTTACACAAATGCATCGCTTTGCTTCAGTAGGACTTTATTAATGGCTGGCTTGAGGGTGAGTAAAGCTTGGGGTAATTTTCATTTTAAAGTAAACTAATCCTTTAAGGTTACAAAAGTTAGTCATTCAAGAGCAGTGAGTGTCATTAATGTTAATCAAACAACAAAAGACAAAGAAAAAAAATCAGGATTATTAGGCTGCTGTCACTTTAAGAGCTGCACAGATCCAATATAGGTTACTGTTACACAACTTTCTCAACTGTTGACACAAAATCGACTGTGTTTATGTGCATACTCATCAAGCAGGTAATTTTGTGCATCCATTTATGTGTTTGACCATTTAAGCGCAATTTGGTAGCTGTTTGTGAGACGGCCTTATGTGTGTGCACTTCGAGTGTGCATGAGCGCAAGGGTTGCCAGGTTTTCACAACAAAACCCGCTCAATTGCTACTCAAAACTAGCCGAATCGTGTTTAAAGGGGGTCCCCCAGTAAAAATCGCATTCCAGGGGGTAAAATCCACATTTTTGTCAGGGTTCCCCTGGTAAAATTTGCATTCCATTGGCTAAATATCATGCTTTTTGGGGTCGCTTCAACCCGCGGACATGAAAAACAACCCGCAGCAACAAAAATACAGAAATATGAATTGTACCTCACCTTGAGCATTATAATTATTTTACCGCAGCAGACAGAAATTGAGATGGTGCATGTCATGCCAATCCTCTCAAGGCAGGCGCGCATCTTTATGCGGGGTCAGCATGATATCGATTTATGAGATCGGCCTTCATAGAGACCGCCGATCAAACTTCCCAAAGCAATTATCGCCTGATAGCGTTCGGTAGCCGATCAATCGGACAACCCAACCGATACGAGTGAAATCAGTGGAGCGCACGTGATCGGTAACTACGAAACTACTATGGAGGCAAGATGTAGGAAAAGTTAATTTTAGCGGTCAGCAACTTTCCTATAATTTATGATATGTCTCTGTGTACATACAGTGACACTCGCCATGCTGAATCTGAGCTTAAATAGTGTTGTGAACCCAGGCAGACCGCCGCTTCACACTGCCAGTGTGTGGGATTTACTGCCTGTATTATAATCCACCAGAGAAAGCAAAAATTGTAAGCTATAGCAATGTCTCTCCAACAATCATTCATGTCGATAGAGCAAACAGTGCTGGATAAGTTATGTGGCAAAGTTTAATGCGTAGCATTTGCACAATAGTAGCTCATAATAGCAATGCTTGTGATAACAAGTGGTTGGCAAGAACCAGTCAGTTGTGTTTAAATAACAATCTCCATAACCAGACACCTTACGGCATGAAAAAGCACTAAACGGCTTTCATAAATAATAAATGGCCGAATGCGAAAAATGAGGTAATGAAACTATTCAGGGAGGCCTCCTCAACTCACATGTACATCATTTAACCAACAATGTTTATTTTTGTCCTTATTCAGGTTAAATAAAGAGATCACAGTCTATTATCTGAGAATACAAAACAACACACACAAGCAATATACACCTCGCTCAGGACTTCAAACTACTTTTCTGGTTTCAATCAAACTTCAAGCGCCGTTGTTTTAACCTTGAGGTGATACGGATGGCGATTATTAAATTCCTCACACCCGCGGCCCCCCCCCATAAAAAAAAAGAGGGCCGGTAACGGTAACCAGACACTGGCATCTCTGGTTTCATAAACACTCGTATTTCTGCTTCAACGGAGCAGTTCGCAGCCTTGAGAAGCAGATTAATGGTGAGTTGAAAACGGGCCAAACCTTCTCAAGAAAATTCAAGCAATTAAACCGTTAGGCCAGTTAATGTGTTGTTTTTATATTTAAGAGTTCATTATAAGGTTCTGGGAACTCATTCTCATCCTACTGACGGAGCTATTCTTAACGGTGCGTGTTTGTTTGGGTCGAGGGCCAAGTCGGGCCATCCCGAACACGGATCTAAACGGCCCCTTGAAACACACCCTTCCTTTTTATCTGCGGCTCATAACTCAGGCCTCTCGACGGGGAGGCGTCCACCACAAGCTGACACTCAAATTAGCACCAGCGTGCCGCTCTGGACGTTACGAGTCTATAACCTCCTCTGTAATAAGACCGGCCCCTCCATCAGCCGGGCTCTTTGAGGCCTGCCACGAGCTACCGCTGGGAATTTAATAGCGAGTTTTTGTAGGGGAATCACACCCTTCGGTGATCAACAGTTGGTGGCTGAAAGAGCTGCAGAGAGAAATTTCCATTTTGTGAGACAAGGAAGAGAACCAGATTAGACAAGCAAAGAGATGCTGATAATGTGTCCTAAGTAGAAATAAGAAAATGAGCAAATGTACCCAATTCAGTCACTGAAAAGAGAAAAACATCTGGTGTCTTTTAACATACACAAGCATTGACATGGAGAAAACGCAGTGTGCATTTTAAAAGATCCAGCTTTTGTTGGGTCTACTGACAATGTACATGATGATGGATGATATATTGACGGAAAAAACTGCATGTTTACAGCTGACATATCACACACCTCTCTTGCAGAAATCAGCTGATGGCAACGGCATGAACTATCTGAAGTCTACAGAAGCATACTGGAGTCAACATTCAAGTTAGTATTTGCATTTTCTCAAGTCCCTATTGATCTTAGTACATTTATAAAGAGCAGTTCCCTGTGCTTTTGCAAAGGCTGCAACACTATAGCTGAATTCAGAATCGCATACTATTCATAATATTTCTGTCATATATTTATAAAGCAGAAATAGTAAGGAGTAGTGTGCAATTCCAAATTCAGTCTTGTGTAGTTGATAGTATTGAAGGAATCATCTCTATAAGGTCATTCCTTGTCAAATCAACCATTTTTCAGAAACTTCCCTGGCTCAAATTTTTGATTTTGTTCATATTTTTTCTGAAGAAAGATAAATAGTGATGAAAGCCGAAATATTAAATGTCACAGATGTATATTTACTGAGTAATCCACTATTTTGGATAGGGTTTTCACCTGAAATTTGAAGCGAAATTAAAAATGACTTTAGAAAGATGGCAGCATCATTATATTATCTTTACACAGAAATTGGTAGGTCTGTTAGAAAATCTGTTGCAAGTTTGTTGCATTAAATGCCAATGGTGACAGTTCAAAAATGGGGAAAAAGCTGTTCTTGTGTTTTTTTTTGCATAAAGTTTGTAACTTAAGGAGTATTAAAGATATCTTAATATGCTTTTAGGTTCTGAACAAACTTTTCTTTTGGTATCCATATTTTTAAGGCCCAATATGGTTCAATACCAGAGATCTTGGGATCTCAATATGAAAAAAAGGTTAGAGAGAAAAATAATGTACCATGGTACAACAGTATTACTCACGCTATCAAAAGAGAAACTCGTAATCTAGAACGTAAACTCGTTTAGAGGTCTTCAGAATCGCGTGGAAAGACAGCTCGTCCCGTTATAGAAAGACTCTAAAAGCAGCCAGGGCCGAGCATCTCCGCAAACTCATAGAAAATAACCATAACAATCCAAGGTTCTTATTTAGTACAGTGGCTAGATTAACAAATAAACAGACATCACCAGAACAAAACATTTCATTACAGTTTAGTAGCGATGACTTTATGAATTTCTTTACTGAAAAAATCGAAAGCATCAGAAATACATTTGTAAATGTACAACCTTTGACAGAGTTTTATGATTCAGCCTCAATTATCGTCCCTCAAGAACAGTTTCAGTGCTTTACAACCATAGGACAGGAAGAGCTAAATAAACTTATCACAGCGTCTAAACCAACAACATGTTTATTAGATCCAATACCCACTAAACTACTGAAAGAATTGTTACCTGTAGCAGAAGAGCCTCTTCTCAATATTATTAACTCGTCTTTATCTCTAGGTCACGTTCCAAGACCGTTCAAGCTAGCAGTTATTAAGCCTCTCATTAAGAAACCACAATTAGATCCAAATGTATTGGCAAATTACAGATCCATTTCAAATCTTCCATTTATATCTAAAATACTAGAAAAAGTGGTGTCGGTCCAATTGTGCTCCTTCTTGCAAAAAAACGCTATCTATGAAAAATTTCAGTCAGGATTCAGGTCATCATAGCACAGAAACTGCGCTCGTTAAAATTACAAATGACTTACTTCTAGCTTCTGACCAAGGCTGTATCTCAATACTAGTGTTACTTGATCTCAGTGCTGCGTTCGACACTATAGATCATAAAATACTCCTAGATCGACTACAAAATTACACTGGTATCCAGGGACAGGCATTAAGGTGGTTTAGGTCGTATCTATCAGACCGTCACAATTTTGTTTATTTAAATGGGGAAAAATCTAAGATAACAATAGTAAATGATGGAGTGCCGCAAAGATCTGTGTTAGGCCCTCTGCTATTTTCAATATACATGCTGCCACTTGGTAATATTATAAGAAGACATGGAATTAGAGTGTGTTAAAGAAGTAAAACATTGGATGACTAGTAATTTTCTTCTATTAAATTCAGATAAGACTGAAGTATTACTTATTGGGCCAAAAACCTGTACACAGAATCTCTCAGACTACAATTTGCATTTAGAAGGATGTACTGTTACTCCATCCTCGACAGTTAAAGACCTGGGTGTTATATTAGACAGCAACTTGTCCTTTGAAAATCATATTTCATATGTTACAAAAACAGCCTTCTTCCACCTCAGAAACATTGCTAAGATACGGAATATGTTATCTGTTTCTGATGCAGAAAAGTTAGTTCATGCTTTCATGACGTCTAGACTAGATTACTGTAATGCATTACTAGCTGGTTGCCTGCTTCCTCAATAAACAAGCTACAATTAGTACAAAATGCAGCTGCTAGAGTTCTTACCAGGTCAAGAAAATATGATCATATAACACCAATTTTATCATCTCTTCACTGGTTACCTATTAAGTTCCGTATCGATTATAAAGTACTGCTAATGACCTATAAGGCTCTAAATGGTTTAGCTCCTGTGTACTTAACCGATCTTCTATCGCCCTACAATCCTTCACGCTCTTTAAGATCACAAAACTCTGGACTTCTGGTTGTACCTAGGATAGCTAAGTCCTCTAAAGGAGGGAGAGCGTTTTCACATTTGGCTCCTAAACTCTGGAATAGCCTTCCTGATAATGTTCGGGGCTCAGACTCGCTCACCCAGTTTAAATCTAGATTAAAGACACATCTCTTTAGCCAAGCATTCACATAATGAATCTCATATCAGATCAATTGCACATGACTATCTTTGCTTAATGTTATGAACAGCAGCTATGCTAATTATTCTCCATTTGCTTTTCCGCTTCACCTCGGGATGCCCATCCCGAGGTGACTAGAGAGTACATCAGCTTCAGTTTGGACCCAGCCTAAGAAGACCTCAGATGACCAACAATTTTGAAGAGACAGCGCCAACTCCTGCGATGACTTCAGAAGACGCAACATCTGGATCAACATGCACATTTCCAAATTTCTATATATCCTAATTATTGTTAATATGTAATTCATTTTTCCAGGAGCTCATTGCTTCTACCTTCATTTAAATTGCTAACAGTGATTGTAAATTAACTGCCTAAATTATTACATTATTAGCTAACTGCATTCTCCAAATTGTAATGTTGACATGCATTCTCTGTAAAGCTGCTTTGAAACGATATGTATTGTGAAAAGTGCTATACAAATAAATGTGAATTGAATATGGCTCTAAGAGTAAATTGTACACATTTTCAGTGGTCAAAAACCAAATGTGGGTCACTTTTCATACAGCTAATACTTTATTTCTTTTAAAGAGTAATATCTGAAGAACAAATAATTTTAGAAATGTATCCGTTTTTTTTTCTATCAACACAACTGCATAGAACATACCTGTCTGAGTGCCATAAAAATACTGTCTGTATGTGTGTGCGTGTGCTACAATGCAGCATCGCATTAGTTTAGAACGCAGATTAATTTATCTGTAAAATAAACTGTTTAAAACGTGCATTCACCTGATCAATATTGAGTGTCCAGGTGGTATAAACAAATATAACTTGTGGAGCGCTCTCGGAGTATGCATTTATTTGTAATTTTAACTGATGGAAACGGAGAGTAAAAGAGTAGACATAAAAGATGTCTTATCCTGTGGCCTCCTCTATAGGACAGCATTAGTATTATAGCCAACGTAACTTAAGTAACTAGATATAAACACTGTTGCTCCACCAAGGCTAGAAAAAAAACTGTAGAAGACAATAATTTAAACTAATGTCCACTATAGCACCCCTTGCCACAATTTCTGACAGATTTCCAAACACAACAACATGTAAAAGCAAGCATCTAGAAGCATTCACATATGTAGATTATTGGTTTAAAAACAGAAGACTTGCAGTAAGGTAGAACTTCTGTTACTCGAAAAACAAAGTTTTAGAGCCAAAGTATCCTTCATCCTCCGTGTACATGTCAAGTGTTTGCCCTTGCCCCCGAGCAGCTGGAACGGTCCCCTCTGAAATCCCCAGATGCCTTCCTTCTACAGAAAATAGAAATGGGCTGTTAGCAGAGCCATCTATCCATGGCCCAAATGAAATTGCTGGCCAGTAGCCCATATTAAAGCACCCGTCCCTGAAGACACGGCACTTTTTCCTGATGTATATGATGATCCTTCTAGGACACTTGTTGCTGGAGGAACCACATTTCACAGCACAGGCCATATAGAAGAGAAACACTTTATGCAGCACTCTTAAATAGCAGCAGTCAAAAAAGAAGAAAAACCATATTTAATATGACTATACATTAATAATACAGATAATACAGAAAAAACAGAAATCCATATAAATTCAGGGAAAAAAAACACATCCCTGAGCAGTGATCTGACCCAAGGAAGTGCTGTTTACTGCAAATTAAACAAGTGGCACATCCATGGAGAACTGAAGAGGGAGATGCACTGTCAATAGGTTAGAGTTCATTCACTTTGCATATTCTAACAGAGTAAATTATGTCTCTATTGTGCCAAGCCTTGAAACAGGAAGATACCAAGACAAAGAGCAAGAACTGACTTTTGACCCCATGATGCATTAGACCACCTAAGGCTTCTGTATTCAACATAATGATGAGCAAAGTCAGAAAGAGAGTGAATAATGTTTAAAATCTACCTAAATGATGCAAACATGAATCTTGGAGGAAATATCAGCCACATGTTAAGCTATTCAGGTGCTCTAGTTTATGCACTGCTGACATCGTAAAACTAAATCAATACCCTTACAAAACAAGTACTGTACAAGATAAATAAATATGGATCATGAAAATGTGCAATATTTGTCTAAGATGCACAGGTCTGAATGACGTTTCTATGGCTCTGAGGTTTAATCTGTATTCCATTTCGGTTGTGGGCTGAAACTGCTTCCAAAAACACACAAATTAAAGCTATCATTTCAAAACCATATATATTTCAGAAGCACCCATGGAAAGAAAACAATATCAAAGTCGTGACTGGGTCGGTTCTCAATCATACCCTTGACTTTGATCTTGTACAGCTGGTGAAACAGTTCAACAAACCCGTAGCGTCTTGACTAGAGAGGCTTACTCATGTTTGTTCTTGGCCACTCTAAAGGAGACATCTGATGGCTCAAGCTCCTTAGTGGGCCTCTTCCAAATCAACCATCTGTTGTGGCAGCGTTGGAAAAGCTCTCATACAGCGCGGCTGGCAGAGACGATGTGCCTCAGCAGGCCACAACAATATACCACCACCAGCACCGCACGTCAGCCATTACTAGACGCACAAACCCACCGCCTGCCTTCCCTATAATGGCAACCTGTCATGCAGCGAGTGCGAGAAAGCACTTTACTCGAAATGGGGTACAGAACAGGTTCAGAAGACCATTTTTCTCTTCTTCAGCAAAAGTTCAGTGAAACAAGGTGCTTATCCATCAGAAAATTGTCAACGGCAAGAGCTCAAACTAAATATTTTATGAGCTGGTTTATTTTACATTTATTTTATGAGTTTAGCCATTTTTAACCAACATTTTTTAAAACAAAGTTTAAGTCACGTTGAGCAGACAACAGGTTCAATTGAACAATAAATAAAAATGTAAAAAATAAAATTAATTAAATAAAATTAATTAAAAATAGTTCACTATAATTAATTGAATATCAAGTCAACAGATTCCACATAAAAAAAAAGAGATTTGTGCTTCATTCTTTAAAAAAGTATGTGTGCCAGAAAAATCTGGACATCTGAAAAACTTGGTGCAAGCACAGGGTTT
Source organism: Ctenopharyngodon idella (assembly GCF_019924925.1). NCBI lineage: Eukaryota > Metazoa > Chordata > Actinopteri > Cypriniformes > Xenocyprididae > Ctenopharyngodon > Ctenopharyngodon idella. The sequence continues at coordinate 27,280,274 of NC_067232.1, forward strand.
GGAGAGGCACTGACCTATCAAAGAGGACAGTGCCCATCAGAGCTGTGAGAGTGTTAATGTGAATCTGTTAAAGCGCAGAGGTCATGGTGGGAAGTGCGTTTTTCACTTGTGTTTTCTCACCTACAACAGCTCAGGTCAGAGGAAGTGCACTTAGTCACAGCACAGTCAAATAATGTCAACTGAGAGCAAAAGCTTTGAAACACCTTCACAAAAACAAACAAAAAAAATCTTGCCAAGTCAAGCATCATTATATTGCTCATAGTTAGTGTTGCTCATTTGTTCTTCGTGTCAGAAGTAGCACGAGCGCTTGAAATACGTCAGAAATAGATCGGGGCATCAGTTTACTGTCGAGAATTTGTTGTGTCGCGCTGCATCCGGTGTAGACAGCATCGCTGATTATAATGGGTTCTGTTTGCTTTTGTCGTGTCGCCCCACTCACGTCTGGTGTAGACAGCGTCACTAATTATAATGGGTTCTGTTTGCTTTTGTCACGCCACTCACGTCTGATGTAGACAGCATCACTGATTATAATGGGTTCTGTTTGCTTTTGTCGTGTCGCTTACGTCTGGTGTAGACAGCATCACTGATTATAATGGGTTCTGTTTGCTTTTGTCGTGTCGCTCACGTCTGGTGTAGACAGCATCACTGATTATAATGGGTTCTGTTTGCTTTTGTCACGCCACTCACGTCTGATGTAGACAGCATCACTGATTATAATGGGTTCTGCTTGCTTTTGTCGTGTCGCTCACGTCTGGTGTAGACAGCATCACTGATTATAATGGGTTCTGTTTGCTTTTGTCACGCCACTCACGTCTGATGTAGACAGCATCACTGATTATAATGGGTTCTGTTTGCTTTTGTCACGCCACTCATGTCTGGTGTAGACAGCATCACTGATTATAATGGGTTCTGTTTGCTTTTGTTGCATCGCCCCACTCACGTCTGATGTAGACAGCATCACTGATTATAATGGGTTCTGTTTGCTTTTTTGTGCGTCGCTTGCGTCTGGTGTAGACAGTGTTAGGAGTTCATGAACACTAAGCATTAAACTTGAGCATGTAACTCACACCACAACATTTATGTTATCTATTTTTCCTTACTTCATTCATGTTATAGACATGAATGAAGACATCAACCTAAAACCTAAACTCTGGCGCTTGACTGTGCAAAACTTGCTTGCACTATCACGTACTACTTTTTGTAAAATATTTCCTACATTTCCTACATATTATTTACACAGAAAAAACTTGATGTAAGATTTACTTTAAAACATTTTGCACTCAGAATCTGCAAGTAAATTTCACAAATTATTACAAAGAAACAGCAAGTAAAAAAAGAATTAAACATGAAATTTTTAATTAGAAAGACTGAAACAGTATTTTCATGTAAAACGTACTCTAATAATCTTTATGTACAACTCCAAAAAATATTTTTTACAGTGTGTTGCAAGGGACATTTACTTCAGTCTTGAGCATTTAAGATCAGCTGATTGCTATAGCTAACTAGTCCGAGACCTTGATCAACTAGACAAGTCCGAAAGCTCAATAACTCAGTTCCAACATACAAATTACAGACACAGTGAGCTTCAGTATAGTGAAGCATTCACAACGACAGTAATTTGCAACTAAGTGGCCAGAGAATTTCATTGAGTTCAACTTTCAAGTAAGCAGTGACACAATGTGACAACTACCAATGGGAATACAGATCCACCACCTAAAGCAACAGTCGAGAAACGCCTACTAGCACTTACCAACACAGAGACTAATTAATCCATTAAAAAAAAATCCCTCTCAGTGAACGGCTCTTAAACTTTGTAAACCCCATTTAATTATTCCACAAACATTTGGCAAAATATCCGGAGACACTGAATGCTTCACAATAATTCAATCTTTTAGTGCTGTTTTTGACTCCAATAGACAAGTTCAACAGCAGCAAACAAAATTAGTTCGTTTAAGAATCATTTAACGTACCAAAAATACACCTCCTAAATCCACTTGACGTTCAATCCACACCGGTTCCTACATCCACTGCTTGAGTACAGGCCATCAAATCCATCATTCTGGAAATAAACATCTTGAAATGATCCAAAACAACTGGCTGGAACCCTGTCCTCCTCAGTTCTAACATAAAGACAACGAGAACGAGGAAAGGAGGAGGTGAAAGTTGAGGAGAAAGGGCTGGCAGGCACTGATTCCGAGTTAGCTAAAATGTTCACAGCTGCCCTGGTAATCTGCGCCCTCCCAACCCGCACACAACGGCCTCATTATCATATGTAAAGGGGCGGTGAGGGGGGCGCTAGACTGTGACATTCAACTTTACTGGGAAATAAAGAAGAACGACACAAAGACTAAAAAAAGCTCCATTGTTCCTCCACACGGTTCAATACGTGACCTTCTAGATGCCGAGAGATGTTTTTGCCACCGAGACGGACGCTGGAGGAATCTGTTTAGCTCTGCAGTCGGCCCGAGCAAGATTTTACCTCACCATTAAACATTCTGCACGGAAACTTTACATTTAATCATCCAGCCCGAAACATCTGCATATTTTCAACATCAAATCTGTAGGCGACCACCAACATCTGGAACAAACAGAAGCGTTCTAGACTTCACTCTTTGATTCATATGCTCAGAGAGAGAAATGCGACTGCTGAACTTTATTTTCTTCTGGAATACTCTTCAAACTTTTGGGGTACTTTAATTCATTATTAACAGTTCACCTGAGGCGTAGTTTAATTTAGTACTCTGCACCTGCCTGTTGTAGTGTTTGTTTGTTTTTTAACTGATAGACTTCTATATTAACCAGGCCAATAACATTTGTTTGATATATGACCGTTTACAGATTATTGACCGATTAACAGCAGCATTAGCTCCAAAATCACCAAAAGAAAATGCTCAATTTCCACTTTCATGTTTTTAGGATGGATGGATGGATGGATACAGAATGACAGATAGAGAGAACAACAGACAGACAGTGAACATGACAGACATATAGATGAAGAGAGAATGACAGGCATTAATAGAAAGAGAGAAAACACACCAAACTGAACAAACAGATAAAACAACAGACAGAATGATAGAATTACAGAACTGTAGATAGAATGATATACGAACGATAGAAAACAGAATGATAGAAAGACAGAATGATAGAATGACGGAACGACAAATACAGAATGAATGATAGAAAGACAGAACGATGTAACGAACGATGGAAGGAGAAAGAGAACAATAAAACAAATGATAGACAGAACGATGGAACAAACAATAGAAAGACAGAATGACAGAACAATAAAACGAACGATAGAAAGACAGAATGATGCAATGAACGACAGAAAGAGAATGATAGAACAATAAATTGAACGATAGAAAGAGAACAATAAAATGAACAATAGAAAGACAATGATAGAACAATAAAACAAATGATAGAAAGAGAACGTTAGAACAATAAAACGAACGATAGAACGATGGAACGAACAATAGAAAGACAATACGATAGAACAATAAAACAAACGACAGAAAGACAGAATGATGGAATGAATGACAGTAAACAGAACGATGGAATGAACGATAGAAAGGCAGAACGATAGAATAATAAAATGAACAATAGAAAGACAATGATAGAACAATAAAACAAACGATAGAAAGAGAACGTTAGAACAATAAAACGAACGATAGAACGATGGAACAAACAATAGAAAGACAATACGATAGAACAATAAAACGAACGACAGAAAGACAGAACGATGGAATGAATGACAGTAAAACAGAATGATGGAATGAACGATAGAAGGACAGAACGATAGAATATAAAACGAATGACAGTAAAACAGAATGATGGAATGAACGAAAGAAAGGCAGAACGACAGAATAATAAAACGAACAATAGAAAGAGAACGATAGAAAGAACTATAGAAAGACAGACAGAATGATAGAACAATAAAACGAACGACAGAAAGACAGAACGATGGAATTAATGACAGTAAAACAGAACGATGGAATGAACAATAGAAAGGCAGAACGATAGAATAATAAAATGAACAATAGAAAGACAATGATAGAACAATAAAACAAACGATAGAAAGAGAACGTTAGAACAATAAAACGAACGATAGAACGATGGAACAAACAATAGAAAGACAATACGATAGAACAATAAAACGAACGACAGAAAGACAGAACGATGGAATGAATGACAGTAAAACAGAATGATGGAATGAACGATAGAAGGACAGAACGATAGAATAATAAAACGAATGACAGTAAAACAGAATGATGGAATGAACGAAAGAAAGGCAGAACGACAGAATAATAAAACGAACAATAGAAAGAGAACGATAGAAAGAACTATAGAAAGACAGACAGAATGATAGAACAATAAAACGAACGACAGAAAGACAGAACGATGGAATTAATGACAGTAAAACAGAACGATGGAATGAACAATAGAAAGGCAGAACGATAGAACAATAAAATGAACAATAGAAAGACAATGATAGAACAATAAAACAAACGATAGAAAGAGAACGTTAGAACAATAAAAAAAAACGATAGAACGAACAATAGAAAGACAATACGATAGAACAATAAAACAAACGACAGAAAGACAGAACGATGGAATGAATGACAGTAAAACAGAAGAGTTGAGGAGAATGATGGAATGAACGATAGAAAGGCAGAACGACAGAATAATAAAACGAACAATAAAAAGAGAGCGATGGAATGAACTATAGAAGGACAGAACGTTAGAATAATAAAACGAACGACAGTAAAACAGAACGATGGAATGAACGATAGAAAAGCAGAACGATAGAATTATAAAACGAACAATAGAAAGAGAACAATAAAACGAACGATAGAAAGACAGAACGATGGAACGAGTGAACGAACGAACGATCAATCGACCGATCGATAGATAGATAGACAGAAAGAGAACAACAGACCAACAGTGGCAGATAGAGAGAACATCAGACACACACAGAGATAGACAGAATGACAGACAGATGAAGGACTGGTTCTCGATCCTCTGCTCTGGATGTTTCTGGAACTATAATGGAGGATGTGAATATCAATCAGGAGTGCAGTGCTGCAGCTCTCTGTGATCCTGCAGCAGTGTGTTGCGCTGCTGTCGAGTGTGTTTGTTGATGGTTGGCTGGTTACGGTCTGTGTTCAGCAGTGCAGTGCGCTCACAGCTGGTTTTACTTCCACTCCTCACAATGACGTTCAGTGTGTGTGTGGAATAATCCGGTCACTCGTCTACATGAGTACATTCATGTTCAGCCTCATGCCCTCCCCCGTTCCTCCTCGGCATCAATGCAAGTAAGAAAGAATCCAATAAAGGACTGTTTGAGTGGAAGGAAATGGCGGAGCTTAATTATGCCAAATTCAAGTAAGTCCGGGCTTCCTTTCAGAAGGATCACTTTGATCTGCTGCGCGGGGTGGAGGAGGCTGAGGACAACATGCCGTCTTAGTTTCAATTTGAGGGATGTTTGGGAAAAAGATGGACTCCAGAAGGCCTCCACTGAAGTAACTGGCACTACAGACCCACACACACACACACACTCTCATACTTGTATATATGGTTTACGGAGACTCTCCATAGACGTAATGGTTTTTATACTGTACAAACTGTATATAACTGTATCCCCCTACACCAACCCTACCCCTAAACCTACCCATCACAGGAAACGGTCTGCATTTAAAAAAAAACAAAAAAAAAAAAACACTGTTTAGTATGTTTTTTAAGCCATTTGGTTTACGAGGATACACATCTGTGCCCTCATAAACCATGTATACAAGAACACACACACACACACACACACACCGCCCAGCCACTCATGCCCACTTGAACAGCAGGACCTGGAGGAGCTCGGCATAATTCACATGACAGTGAGGCTTTTATGATACGTGAATGGGCACTGCAGATGCCACACACACACACACACACACACACATACACATACACACACACCCCTCATAACAGTGAGAGCTGAGAGTGTGTGTGTGTGGATGCACTACAGAAGCAGTGAGTAATTAGCAGTGAGTAATTCTCTGTTTGCAAAACATACACCAAAATATGCAGTATATGTCAGAGCACACAGAATTCCCACAATGCAATGTGTTTGATGTCTCTTTCCAGTGTGACGGATAAAACCAAGATAATCAACCACAATTTTTTGGCTTCTTGACTCATTGTTTGATGTCCTTGCACTGCCAAAAGTTTTACAAATATAAACATATAACTCAACTAAACTTGAGACTGACAGTAGTGTTGTCACGGTACCAAAATATCAGTAGTCGGTACCAATACCATAAAAATTTATGGTTCTCGGTACCAATTTCGGTACCACAGCAAAATCTGTTTGAACTATTTTACTATTTTATATAGCCTATTTTAAAAGCATATTAAATATGATGGTAATCATACATATAAATATTTGGAGCGTGTGTGTATGTTTGTGTGTGTGTAGGCAATATATACCTCAATGAAATAAATTTTGAAATATAAAAAATAAATGCTCAAACATCCATTTTGTAACAGACGTGCGTTTTTATTTTAGCTATTCCGTCAATGAAACGACACTACAGCCTGTAAAACTATGAAATAAATATCAGTAAATAATGGTAACCTAAATAATAAGAAAGTTAAATATTATTTATATATAAAAAAAAAAACATTCGTTTTTTAATTTCCACACAAAGATGCGTCATATTTGCGCTTTGCGAGGGATGATGGACACGAGAAGGAAAGAGACCATTTCTCTTTAATAATATCTTCATGTTATCTCCTGATGTTACAAGCAACTGACACTTGTTGTAAAAGGTCTGAAGAGCGAGTTTTATCTTCACACATTCAGGCTATATTTGATTTAGCACTGCCAGAGAAAGCGAAACTAAAAATCACCGGCGTGTGTGAAACGCGCTATACAAATAAACTTGACGCGCCTTATGAAGTCTAATAACAAGCACAAACTGTGTTAAATAGAAACTGACGTGCAAGCAAAAAGGTTTCTGTCCTACGGTGTTTTTTCTACTTTACCACAGTAAAGAATGCGAATAGCCTATAATAGGCCTAAAAGTGAACGAAAGGAAGAAACGTTTATAATCCCCTTCGTGAGTGAAGATTTGGGAAGAGAAACAGAGATTCCATGTTGAGTGGAATAACTAATGGAATATTGTTAAATTCTCTGATAATCGGGTGACCAGATCGTGATTCGCAAAACAGAATACAAAGCTTAAATTTATGGACTCACGTACCTCTCTCATTCGGCATGAACCAAAATGTTTCCATGGCTGCGATGTCAAATTTAATTGCTAACCTATTATTTCTTTTGTGAACAAAGCTTTGTGCTTCACTCGTGTCATATTGAAGTAAATACTGGCACAGCCCTATCAGTGGGTACCGAATATACCCGGATTCTCGGTACTACAGAAATGCGGGTATCATCACATTTTCAAAATTTCAGTACCGACTTGGTACCGAAGTACCGGTACTTTTGACACTAACTGACAGATAATCAGTTTGAGTAAATGAAAATAGCCTATATATTAATAAAAAAAAAAAAATGGTCAAAAAACAGGTAAAATAATAATTAAAAATGGTTCATCAACAGTTAATCAAAAAAGTAAACAAACTTGAATGGGTATTTCTGTGTATCGGCAATGAAAAGACAATATTAGCCAATCTTTACCGCAGGGCTGCACAATATTGGAGAATATGTCTATGTGTTGTATAATTTAAACTGCAATTAAATTATATATAGAAAGCGATCAAAGAACGCTCCCTTTACAATCGCTGGAGCTGTCAATCAAACAACGCGAGTTTCTCAGTGACTGAGTTCTGGACTCGCGCCAAAACTCCCGTTTTATTCAGCGAATCTCTTAGTTACATCGTGTTTGCACTGTTAGTTATGATGAAAGCATTCGTTAGAGAAGTTCGTTAGCAAAGATGTCAGCCAATCACAGCAGTGGGCGTTTACACTGAAGTCTCACAGCAGACACGCCCCTTAAAACAGAGCGTTCAAACAAGATGGCTAAAATCAAGGTAGGAAAAATGCCTTTTGTTTCTAAATTATGACAATTTTCGATGTAAAAAGCATACTAACATTATAAGTGCACCCAGAAAAACATTATAAAACAATAAAACAACACAATTCATGACCTCTTTAATAACAGACAGCAGCAGGATTATTAGGCTGTTGTCACTTTAAGAGCTAACGTACAGATCCAATATAATGATACGCATCCGTTTTCTTTCTTAATTGTTTACATTCACATAAGCCACGAGCGACTGCGTTTACAAGGACACTCGCCAAAATGGGCATTTTGACATAATTTTGTCCGTTCAAGCACAAATAGACGTGAAAGAAAACTAAATTCAGTGTTCGCATGCTGTCTGCGCAGCTTGAGCTTTCTTTCACGTCTTCTTGCGCTTGAATGGTTTAAAATCGCTTGAAATGTTTAAACTGACAGGAAAATTTGCAGTTAATCCGAGAATCACGCCGTTTCGAACCTTGGTGCCTGGTCCGTACGGAACAACTACAATCCCTACACATGACATTACACATCCTGTGATGTAACTATCGCGGATGCGCACATTCCGATATCGTTGCTAAAACAATATATCGTGCAGCCCTACTCTACTGAATTACACACAAAAACTGTGGTAATAACACAGTGTACTACTGTCTCAGGTTTTTATCATTGCATACTATATACTATTAGAAGTACGCTTGCGTTCTAGTCTAAACATAGCTGGTCTCTCCAAAGCAAGACAGTCTATAGTCTACATATTATTTTTTTTATCCATACTGAAAGAAAAAAATATGCTGCACCCATCAGAATGTGTCTGATATAACGCTGTGTACATGTGTTAAACAGAAACCAACCTAACAACAAGTACTGTTGCTTAGATGGGATCGCTTTGTTGCATCGCACCAAGTTAGGACACGGTGTGACTCTGAAATGCAAAGGCCATCTGGTCATGACGGGCGTTACAGCAAGGCTTACGTTTCAGAGGAGTGTTCTGGAGGTTTTCAGTGGGCGGCAGGGGAGTGTGTAAATAGGATAATGAAAATGACCTAGTGGATGAAAGCAAAACACTTCTGGGATAGTGATGAATGCCTAAGAACAGATGTCATGTAGGGGCCCCTCGGAGGAACGTGCCTCATGTGGGCCACTTCACATACTGTATGTTCAACACGATAGAGAGTCACACAACCGTTTCACCTGTCAGGTCTGAAAAAAATATGCTTTGGTGGACACAGCTTTAACCCAAATCAGCTAACATAGCGCTTACTAAGACTGGAGTAATGTGAGGTTAAGTGTCTTGATCAAGGTCACATCAGTGATATATAAAATATGGAGGCAATTTACACCAGACTGCATGTGTATGAATACATGTAAATGCCTCAAAGTAGAAAAAGACTGGACTGAACAGCAGCCACACACTGAACAAGGCCAGGTCAACCAGAAACATGGTCATTTGTCGGCCAACTTGACCACAGCTGACTACAACAAGGCCACTTGTTTGGCAGGAAAACGTCCCAGTGCAAAATGAGTCAGTGAATTGCACTGAACAATACGGCTTAATCCAATAATGAATATGGAAAAATGTCCAAGTAACTAAATAAATAAATAAATAAACTAAATGACTAAATAATGAACTATTGACTAAAATAACTAAAAAAAACTAAACTAAAAATAACAAACAACTAAATGACTAAAACAAATTAAAAAAATAACTAGCTTAACTAAAATACCCAAATAGCTACAATAACTAGGCTACCCAACTAAACTAAAATAACTAAATAACAAAATAAATAACTATATGAACAACAAAATAACAAAATTACTAAAATAAATAACCATAATAACTAACTAAATAAACTAAAAAAAAAACCAAATAACTAAAATAACTAAGCTAACCAACTAAATTAAATCAACTAAATAACAAAATAAATAAAGTAAATAATTAAATAACTAAATGAACAACAAAATAACAGAAGTTACTAAAATAAATAAAATAACTAACTAAATAAATAAACTAAAAAACCCAAATAACTAAAATAACTAAATAACTAAATGAATGAATGAAGTAAATAATTAAACAAACAGAATAATTTAATGACTAAAATAAATAACCTAAATAACCAACTAAATAAATAAACTAAAAAAGAAATAACTAGACTAACCAACTTAACTAAAACAACTAAATAACTAAAGTAAATAACTAAATAACTAAATAAACAACAAAATAACTAAATGACTAAAATAAATAACCAAAATAACTAACTAAATAAATAAATGACTAAAATAACTAAGCTACACAACTAAACTAAAACAACTAAATTGCTAAATAAATAAATGACTAAACTAGCTAAATATTAATATATATATAAATGAGCTCATCGCAATGCATTCTGGGATTGCCTTCTCTTTACGTTTTGGACCAGTATTCATGTCTGAAGTAAAAATGTCACGATGGGAGTTTTACTTACTCAAAATTGTTCTAAGGGCAGAAAGGAAAATGATTGGTTTACAAATTCAACCAATTAATTGAAGCAGAGGTGGGGTCAAGAGGCATTTGGAGGGAATATCCATAAAACAGGTACGTTATTGACTGTTTGTGGGAGATCACATGTATTGTAAGGAAAGTGAATTTACGATATATTTTGTTAAAATTCACAAATAAACTCCCATCAGCAAAAATGTGGTTTAGATAAGCAGCGCTTTACATTTTAAAACAGAGTTAATATATTCACACACAATATTACACAAAGATCATATGCCTGTAGAGTGCAATTAATTTGTCATGTTATTCAAGAATCCATCAAGGCTGATTCTTCAGATTGATTTGCTTACAGTGACGCCAAGAGAACGTCCCACAGCAGCTGGTGAGCGATCTGGGCATCCAGCACTCAGGAGGTCTGTCTATTCATTCACGGTTTCGCTCTGAATCTTACCATCCCTCCATCTGATGTCAGCTGTCAACAGTAAACACACAGTCGCTCCCATCAACCCTCACTAGTGCTACGGAGAGGGAACACGCAACACACGAATGACTCATTGCTAGGCAACCTCAGCATGATCCAGCCGTCCCCACTGACTAATTTGCTTTCAAAAACTGAAAAATTAAACATCACTTATGAAATACGATATGTTTGCAACCCATTTTCCTTTAGTATTTATGATTATATCGGAGTGCAACTGGATATTTAACGAGGAAAAAAAAAAAATGTAGGGCAGTACTTGGTCAAGAGTGTGCATTAAGAAAACAAACGGGGACAATTTAGTTTGTTTCATGTTGACTTTACCACAGTAAGGAACCTCACCTCTACACTACTGGAGGGTGTTTTCATCCTGACACAAAGACGTGTGTCATATCCAGATCTGGCAGGCTTTGTGTAGTCACACCAGACAGCGAGCAGAATGCTGGCACCACAGGACCACGACTGAGCCACTCGACCAAAACTCATACACCAACGGACATCAGGAGGCCAAGCGTGAAGGTTTAACTGCTGCTTAAACAGACACACTGGAATAAATCACTCCTGATTCATATCTGTGCCATCCGAAAATGCTAAACTGAAACATGCAGAAAAAACCTGTTTGCCAAGCCAACAACATCATACACTCTAAAAAAAATTGTTTAAACCCAGCGATTGGGCTGTTTTAACCCAGCGAATGTGTTGTTTAAACCCAGCGATTGGGCTGTCATAACCCAGCAATTGGTCTGTTTTAACCCAGCGATTGGTCTGTTTTAACCCAGCGATTGGTCTGATATAACCCAGCGATTGGGCTGTTTTAACCCAGCGATTGGTCTGTTATAACCCAGCGATTGGGCTGTTTTAACCCAGCGATTGGGCTGTTTTAACCCAGCGATTGGGCTGTTTTAACCCAGCGATTGGTCTGATATAACCCAGCGATTGGTCTGTTTTAACCCAGCGATTGGTCTGATATAACCCAGCGATTGGGCTGTCATAACCCAGCGATTGGTCTGATATAACCCAGTGATTGGGCTGTTTTAACCCAGCGATTGGTCTGTTATAACCCAGTGATTAGGCTGTTTTAACCCAGCGATTGGTCTGTTATAACCCAGCGATTGGTCTGTTTTAACCCAGCGATTGGTCTGTTTTAACCCAGTGATTGGTCTGATATAACCCAGCGATTGGGCCGTTTTAACCCAGCGATTGGGCCGTTTTAACCCAGCGATTGGGCCGTTTTAACCCAGCGATTGGTCTGTTATAACCCAGCGATTAGGCTGTTTTAACCCAGCGATTAGGCTGTTTTAACCCAGCGATTGGGCTGTTATAACCCAGCGATTGGGCTGTTTTAACCCCGCAATTGGGCTGTTTTAACCCAGCGATTGCGCTGTTTTAACCCAGCGGTTGGGTTGTTTTAACCCAGTGATTGGGTTAAAAATGCCCAACCTGTTGGGAAGTTTTATTTAACTCAACTATTGTTTAAAAAAAAATGACTGTATTGTTTGCTTAACATGAACCCAAAATATGTTGGAAATTAAAATGTATTAACATGTTTAATAAATGAACATTTATTCATAAGTTTAATGAATAATAATTAAACAATAAACATTTATTAAATTGCTTATTAATAGATGTCCACCTTTTGATTATTATTGTTTCCTCTAGTAATTATGTATCTGATTTTTAATTTCCAACCTATGTTGGGTTAATTTTAAGCCAGACATATAGTCATTTTTAAACAATAGTTGAGTTAAATAAAACTACCCAGCAGGTTAGGCAAACATTTAACCCAATCGCTGCTGGGTTTGTCCATTTTCAACCCAACTTGGGTTGTTTTTAACACAGCATTTTTTAGAGTTGAACTGGATTTTGCATAAACATGCGTTGCTCACCTCAGGCGATAGAAGGTCAGTAACTCTCTTGAAATAGTGATTAATTTTGTTATATAATGTTGCACTAAAGCTGCTTTAAAAATGATGACATGCAACTTCTCTGATTTTTCTCACAGGTTAGGAATGCTAACAGTAGCAGCTGTACCTGTTTTAGCACACTGAAACAATCTGAAAAATCTCTGAGATCTCATTCACATTAAAGCACAAACACTAAAATATCACAGCTAAAATCTAGATAAACCCACTAGTCATCTCATCAACTGACTAGCTGTTTGCTTCATTTCTCCGTCTCCACAGCTGATGATTTCATATGCAGGGCTGGAGCTTGACACCGCTGAGTCTAAAATTAGCACATGAAAAATAAATGAATGGTTTGGAGGTGATTTATATAGATTTCATGTTCTGAGAGCATAGAGCAGTGCTGCCAGCTGACAGGCACCATGACAGGGTGTGGGTACGGGTTCAAGAGGAAGGAAAAGCATGAGGCTTGCCATCAGCTCCATTACCTGTCTAATACAAAAACCGACAAACTGAGAGAAAGAGCTAAAAGCACAGAGGGAGGTTTTGTTGCTTTTGAGACTCCAAAATCAGTGTAGTTAATGTTGGGACTGTCCTCTATCTGTGTGCCAAATTTCATAACTTTCCCGCAAGCAGTTCTGTGAGCTGCCATAGACTTCCAGAGTGGAAGAAGAGTAAGAACGAAGAATAATAAACAGAACGCCAACGGATACAAGAGATGCTTGGCCCCTTACTAGCAACTCACTCCATCTCAAGTGCTCAGATGATGTCAAGTGCTCGCAATCAAACAACCAAACTGCACATTTCTAGTCTTACTGGTGGTTTAAATTGGTGTGATGCGATGAAGGGTTTATGTATTCGCATCTGGAGGTGAAGGTTCATAGCGGCCTGCTGAACAGCTGGGTACCAAACACAACCAACAGAGCGAATAAACAACGACAAAGAGGAAATGGTGGCAGCTTTAAACATCTGTCACATCCCAGCAGGAACTTCCACTAATTAAAAAGAGAAACTCCGACAACAGATATTTGATTAACTAAAAACCGCTAACTTATTCTCCAAAGCCCAGACGTACCCCGCGGGGAGATGGTTTCGATAAAACTTCATGAGAATCTGACTGTTCGCCTCAGTCACACAGTCGCCGTCTCTTTCTCTCTCTTTCTTTTTTTTAAGAGTCACTTTGAAAGCTCTTCTGAAAGTGCCATTGGAAACATCTGTTCTGTGGGCATCAGCCGTGAGACGCAGGGCCGGTTCTGACAAGACAAGCAGCAGATGAATCCAAACCACGTGGAAATGGCCAGACAAAACCAATAAAACCACACTGACCAGTTCTCAAACCAGTGCCTAGAGGCGTCCCGGTGGACAGATAAACAAAATGGATAGAAGGGAGGTGATGGGGAATGAAAAAAAAATGCAAAAAACAACAATAATAACAATTATTATTATTACTGAAATGTGTTAATATTAATATAGTTAATTTTATTTTATATAATAATGACAAGATAGAGAGGTGGAGAGAGAGAATTCCTAGGTTACAAAGCACCATTTAAATGGGACCTATAATGCCCCGTTCACAAGATCTAATATAAGTCTCTGGTGTCTCCAGAATGTGTCTGTGAAGTTTCAGCTCAAAATACCCCACAGATCATTTATTATAGCTTGTCAAATTTGCCCCTATTTGGGTGTGAGCAAAAACACACTGTTTTTGTGTGTGTCCCTTTAAATGCAAATGAGCTGCTGCTCCCGGCCCCCTTTCCAGAAGAGGGCGGAGCTTTAACAGCTAAACAACAACAAAGCTGGAGAATCTCACGCAGACAAAATGAGGATTGTCAGTAACGGTGTTCAGCCTTACATTGTTCAAACCGGAGTCGACACTGATGGAGAGACTCAGGAAGAAGTTACAACTTTTAGGACGTTTCTGAGTGGTTAGTGGATAAATTTATGTAGTTGCTGTGGAGTTGATTCAACTCATCGACTAGCATGTGTCGTCATGTTAATCTTTTGTGTTGAATTGACCCTTGTTTGTGAAGCAGTCCAACGTAAAATGACGGCATGACAACAACACTCTACTACAACAACTCTTCCTCTTCTCTAAAGCAGCCTAACATGGCCTCACCCCCTTTGTTGCATGTTCTCGGGGGCGGGGTTTATGTAAATTTTGGGGTTTGTGATGTCACTAACCCGGGAAGAAGCTCGTTGTAGTCCCTACCAGCCGTTTGTTGTCGATTTCTGTAAAAGAAAATATCTCCCTTTGCATTGAACTTTGAGTGTCGTAACTTTGCAGATGTTGTTTATGCTCAAACAGCAACATTACACACTAACTAAAGTTAAAAAGTGAAATCATAATCAAGGACCCCTTATATAATAATATGACAAAAACCCACCAAACATCAGCTAAGATTAATATATTCTCCTACACAGTGAATGAAACCCTTATTAAAAGGAGTGGAAAGGAACAGAACATGGTCCGAGTCATTTCCATTCTCTCATCCCGCTCTCATACGGGGTGGAGTGGAAACATTCAAGGAAATTCTCATGGAGAATGAGAGACAAGGTCCGAGAGTGGCTGCTACTTTTAAAGTTCCCTTTTTTCTTCTGAAAAGAATCTCGCTGTGTGTGTCCTTCATTGTGAGACTCTTCCCTCAGGCTCAGTGCACTAAAAAAATCCATTTATCCTTCCTGAGAGTTTGAAGCGGCAAAGAAAAGAGCTAAAGAATCCAGCAGGAGTCACGTGCCGGGTGACATGGCTTTTCCCTTGTAAAGACTATGGGCCTGTCTCACCGCCGTGGGTCCTTCAGAATGGGATCATTCCTAATGACAGCAGAAGAGAAAAGCCCAGTACATCTGTTCCCAATATTTGCATTTCTTTGGTAGATTTCACAATGCACCACTTGACTCGATGGATAAAAGGACATTCTCATTCAGGCGTGAGAAACAAGCCCCGTGAATGAGTTTCTCTTTCAATCTGTGAATCAACTCATCGAGAGACATGCATTTACGGTTTTTAAAAAATGAATACGCCTGACGTGATGTGTGTGATCACTGCGTTCTCCTCTTCGACCCTGGTTTGAACCAGAAATGTGTGGAAATATATGCATGCAGACATGCAATATAAATGAGGCTGTCATTCAAAATGAGACCAAATTATTCTGCAGGATTCATCAGAATAATTTGCAGCATTCCATTTTAGATCATTTCATTAATGGTGCATTGACAACGTCTGCGGCACCAAGCAGAATTGCAAACATAAATATAGCTGTGAGCAACTGTTGGAGTTCAAGCGCTTTAAAGCCTTTAAGCGCATGCATAAAAATGTATAATGTTTCATTTAGCAAGGCTATAACCACCTCAATCATAGATGGAAAAGACAATTTACAGCCAATACAGGCAGTTTACCATAGAAAATATATGTTTTTTAAAGCTTTTTAACAGTTATAGCGCCATCTATGGTCCGATCTCCATAAAAAAGTGGGCATGCTTCTTTAGAGTCATATGCTGCATGTGCTCACCTATTTTTGTGTTTTGAGTTTTGAGTTTTTGTTTAGGATTTAAAGGCATTTGAGTGTATTTTGGCATGCCCATTTTCTAAATGACCTTGTTATAGCTACCCAAAGGGTAAAGTTCAACATTTCTTTGATAATTATTGATCTAGAGAATCGTACTGCACAGATTTGGTTCCAATCTGGCGAAAAACTTAGGACTAGTTCACAAAAGTAGGTTTTTTAAACAATCGTGAATATTTAATGAATGATTTGATTGACAGCAGTGGTTCTTGAGAAAGTTGTTCAGCATGAGGAGATCTATCAAATGATAAGAATATTGTGTGTATGTGTGAAACACCACATGATTACAGGGGCGCAAAACTCGTTAGCGCCATCTAGTGGCCGATTTCTTTCAAAATTCTTACAGACCTCTAGGACGATGAGTCGAACATGCCCACGAGTTTCGTTCCAATCGGCCTCTGTTAACCTTGTCTAATAGGTGCTCAAACTTCATTGGCCGATGTCGGCCATGTTTTTTGAGATACGCCAGTGTCCTCATAGACTATCATGGCTCCTTGGACCAAGACACTGCATGCCAATTTTCAAGTCAATCGGACTAACGATTGCATAGTTACAGCTGTTTTCATGTTTGTTTGTTTTTCATGTTATAGCGCCACCGAGTGTCCAATCACCGCATTTTTTTTTACTGTGACCAAAGATTGAGCCCATACACATGTGTACCAAGTTTGGTTAAAATATCTCATTCCGTTCAAGAGTTATAGCCATTTTAGTAAAAGTGGCTCCACCCACTTAGAATGTTTTGGCACTCCCTTAGCGACCGTGAATCGAAATTTCAACTTTTTTTGATAACTTTTGATATTCAGTCTCCAGAGAACATTTCTGTACTGGTTTGGTTCCAACTGGGCTTAAATATGAGTTACGCTCCAAGAACATAATATGTTATATTGTCAATAAACCACAGGAAATATTTAAAAAATGCATTGACACTTATGCACTTACAAATGGAAGTTTCTAGGACTAGCACTCAATTGCATTATAATGCATTATGGGACTTCAACTAGGAAGGAAACAGGATTGATACACAACAAGAGCTATATTCAAACCTACATGAGCACCACGTACTGTAGTACACGTGTTTAGATCTGTGCCACGGATCTAATTCATGACAGCACCATCTGAAGCGCTGTAGAGTTGTTTTCTTCATAAAAGAGACTATGTTCAAAGCTCAGAAGAATTTCACGGCATAAATGTTTATATAATTCAGAGTGACATAAAGAGAGCTTCAGTTACACCAAGAAAATGTTTCTTCCAAGCCCTCGAGACGAGATCAGTCACCAGATGAAAAATGAACAGAGAACAGTGCTTGTCCTTAATCGCAGCACCACTGGAGCCGAACTACACAGACCCAAATAAACCCGTCGTTCCTATTCCCCTCTCCCTTATCGCCTCAGTGCAGGGCTTCTGATTGAAGTCTGGAGATGTTTTCAAAGCTTTGGACGGCTGCACAGTACTGCAGAGGATCTTCTCCTTCACAACTTCATTTCACAGCCAGAGAAAAAAGTCCCCCTGCAGATATAATAAAAGCCACCACAGATAAATATGACATTTACCGTAAAGAAAACTGCAGACTTGAGATTTGTTAAGCCCAAAGGGGACCAATTTAAGAATGTTCCACAAAAGAGTTACTTTAATTATTTTATTGAAGGTGTTTTTCGCATAATTACAGTCCGCAGCATGGGAACAAACTCTCCATGAGCTATCACATGGGTTATCTTAAGCTTATATTCTTACAGGCCTCAGATCACATGCTACATTGAGCCGGGTTGAGACGAGCTGTGGGGTCTGTGATGGGTCTACAGCGGGAACGAGTCCTACTGCTGAATGCTGTTCTGAAATCAACAACAAATGGAAACTACATATAGATAACACATGAGTAGGGGTGTGAGATATTGGCAAAAAATAAAATCTCGATATTTTGGGGGATTTTTTAGGCAATATTTTGCCCAGAGTGTGTTTTTTTGCTGGTACCACGGTTGGTTTAGGCCTATCTAAAAGGTGGCAGCCCACCATTCAGTCCTGTCTTATGGTGCGTTCACAACCAGACGCGAATGAAGCGTTAAGTGCGAGTGATTTACATGTTAAATCAATGCAAAGACGCGAATAGACATCCGGCGACGCGAATGACATGATTCGCGCGAATTGCGCGAGTTGAAAAATCGGAACTTTGGCGAATATTCGCGCCACGTTAACCAATCAGGAGCTTGCTAAAGCCAGCTAAAGCTAGCTAAAGCCGGCAAATTGAGCTTATTCGCTGTATTTTACAACTACTTTCCCGTTGATGTGTTTATTCAGAGGAAGTGTGCAGAAACGAGACGAGCCGCCTGGCAGAAGCCCCTCTCATGAAGCGAATTCGCGTCTGTTGTGAAGTGAATTTCACGCGCCAATGAAGTGAATAAGGGTAAGGGGCGTTCACACCAGACGCGGCTTGTGCGAATAAATCGCGCTATTCGCACGTAGTTGGACGCTTGAACATTGAGTTTACTCGCTTCATTAGCGCGTGAAATTCACTTCACAACAGACACGAATTTGCGTCATGGGAGGGGCTTCTGCCAGGCGGCTCGTCTCGTTTCTGCACACTTCCTCTGAATAAACACATCAACGGGAAAGTAGTTGTAAAATACAGCGAATAAGCTCAATTTGCCGGCTTTAGCTAGCTGAGTAAAGAGCATTTTTTACAACTTATCAGAT
This sequence comes from Ctenopharyngodon idella, assembly GCF_019924925.1. NCBI lineage: Eukaryota > Metazoa > Chordata > Actinopteri > Cypriniformes > Xenocyprididae > Ctenopharyngodon > Ctenopharyngodon idella. The sequence goes on from NC_067232.1 coordinate 27,299,413, forward strand.
TGTCCGACCTCCTCACTCACTTTCTTCCAAGCAAGATCCTTTTTATTCCTGTTTCTATAAAAGTACAAAGATGTATTGTACAGCGACGATGATTTTGTCTTCCATTGTTGTTTCGGATTTCTGCCTCCGCTCGCTACGTCGTAATCACGTCACTACTAGAGCAAGCTCCTGATTGGTTAACATTTTTCAACTCGGGCAATTCGCCCGAAATGCTCAATTCGCACCGCCGGATGTCTTTGCATTGACTTAACATGTAAATCACTCACGCTTAACGCTTCATTCGCGTCTGGTGTGAATGCACCATTAAACAATTCGTTCAAAATGGTTGATTCATTTAGAAATTAAGCAAATTCATTCAAGTACGAAACATGTTGCTCTGCAGTTCTGCTCCGGCTTTGTTTGGAACTTTTTTGTTGGCAAAACGGAGCAAAAACACACAATATTGTGTCCAAAACACTCAATATTAACTTGTTGAACTGTTGAAAAAAATTGATATCACATTCATGATCGCGCTTATGTGCTGATATTCGGGAAAACGGCACTCTTGCTTGTGTGTTACTTGACTTACTGTTACAGGCTAAATATAAAACAACAGAAAAATCATACAGGGATATTTTTTGCCCACATAACTTAAATTATAGAGGCATTGTAACTGAATTCTGATTTTCATTACGCAGTCAATGCTTTTGGTCTCTCAAGACGTGTTTTTTCCAGTGTGTGACATACTTGATAATGTCAGCTTGCATATTGTTAAAACGACAATTGTGATATTATCGTAGATGATAAATATTGCACAGCCCTACACATGAGCCAAAGCCACAAGACTACAAGTCAATTTCAAGCTCAGGGTGGAATGAAAATCTAAAGGACAAAAGTGGAAGAGAAAAGTGTAAGGTAGTAGCAGTGTTGTTTTGAAACATGATTTTCAGGATGGCCATTAGTAGGAATGTGCAAAAATACATGCATTCAAATTTAATCTGACTTGACTTCAATCAAGTCAGTGAGTTGGCTATTGGACTGGACGACTAATCAATCGATCATAGAGAAACCAAAAATAATTAGGCTGGTTACTAGGTTCAGACGGAGTTTGAATGGTTGTTAACATTTTCAACTGTATACTCTTAAAAACAAAAGTTCTTTATTGGCATTAGAGCTGCACGATTAATCATAAAAAGATCACAATCTCGATTCAAACACTCACACAATCTTATTTTATTAATGGCAACAATTCGGCCATCTCTGTTAAACCTTTGACAAAATCATACCGAAACCTTCAAATATGTGTTTGTGCTGCCGTGGTGAGACAGAGAGAGCAGTTTTGAACCACACAGTAGTTATTTCTGTGTTACAAAACATCTCGTAGAACTACTGAAATAAAAGTTTAAAGTTAGGATATAAACAATGATGTCTACGATAGCGTAAAATAGAGCAAACAAACTTGGCGCTTCAAATAACGGTTGTATCAATTACATCATTACGCCACTAGTTGGCGACAAGTGACTTTAAAAAAAAACGCATTTGTCATTGAATCATTCATTCAAAAGATTCGTTCAAAAACACTGATTCATCCAGTAATGAAACAGGTATTTATTAATGAGTCATTGAATTCATTCAATACCATTTTTTTAAATAATTCATTCAAACATTTTTCCAGCAATTAAGATTTTGTCAGAACCTCTAGTAAATTACATGTTATTTTCTTTAGTTGTATATTCAGAATCATGGGAGATCTCAATTTGAAACCAAAAAAATCGTGATTCTCATTTTCGTGCAGCTCTAATTGGCATCAATGGTTCCATGAAGAACCTTTAACATCCATGGAAACTTTCCATTCCACAAAAGGTTCTTTATAGTGGAATAAAGGTTCTTTAGATTTAGAACATGGTTATTTTAAGAACTGTTTACTGAAATGCTCTTTGGGGAACCAAAAATTATTCTTCTATAGAGGCTTTCGCATCGTGAAGTTATAGGAACTCAGTTATAAGAACTAGCCACCAGGACATTCCCCCAAGAATTAAACTTTCCTGGTTGCATTCGCACCACATAAGCCGGCCAACACTGATGTCACTTAAGAACGGCATTCAACAATGCCAACAACTGGAGGATGGAGGAAGTGTGTCTTTGGTTTCGTGATAATGGAGATTGAATGTTGATGTATATGTTATGTGATTGAAAGAGCAAAAAGAAGGGGTAAGGGACAAAATCTCCTACGACAACTTGAAGTGCTACGTTACCTTTCTGGGTTTATGTTAGTTTGTGGAGTAAGTATATGCAAACTGTAGTTCATATTGTGCTTGGTTAGACCCTATTTCATTTTATGTCATGTCTTTATTTTCTGCACTAAATTATGGAGAGTAGCATCAATAAGACTAATTGATAACGGCAAGTAATATTGGTATAGATAAAATACTAATGATACCCATCCCTACTAAAAGACTTGTCTGACATTGTGATCCATTCCCAGTCATTAGATGGTTCAAGCTGTTTTAGGTGGTTGACTATCATCTGGATGGGATCTGGCTAAACTGGAAAACCATCTAAGACTAGAAACACACTAGTTGCTGTAGTCCAAAATCCATCTTGACCTCATTTTACCAGCTTTTAGTTCTACATGCTCAGCCAGAGTCCTTGGCCTTTAGGTCAACTGCACTGTAAAACCTGTGTGGAAACCTGTTGTGTTTCATATCTACAACTTAATCTGGTTTTATTTAGATTATCCAGCAAGACTGACCAGAAGTGAGCTGGTCAAACAACAGGTCACTGTGCAATGACAATCAAAATGATGAAACTACTTTTCATTTGTGTTAGTTTCATTCCACCATCTGCCTGTCAGGACTGAAAGCTTATAGAGGATTAAAAACAAACTCATGATAAAACAATATTTTATGGAATTAAACCATGTTTGTGACATGTGGCATTTGCTGGGATTACTGCACTGTAAATATGTTCCAGACTAAAAGCGTAGACGGCTTTAAGTTCAAAGACATGGATGTTTATGACCTGGTTTCAGAGAAACCACCTCCTAAAAACATTTACTACCCATCCGAAAACCACCGTGCTGACATCATGTAACAGAACTGCAATAATAAACTCGATATTTCAAAGCAACGAAGAACATCTCTGTTGCATAACAATCCTTTCAATTCATTCCGTTCTGGTACAATGTGTAGGGAATAATACATCTGTCTCATCCCTTCTCCATTTCGCCCCATGGCTTCTGTTTAACCGAGCATCTTTACCGGGAACTTGGATTGAAGCTTCCAGAGAGGATGATACTCGGAGAAGAGGGGGAGGGAAGGTTAAAGCCACAGATCTGTGATCTGGTCGACATTGCCAAGGAACAACGGATTACAAGAAAACAGGAGATGAGGAAGAATCAGGCCACTGTCAGTCCGGATCATTATCTGCAGACAATTGTGTTTGTAAGGTGGATAAAAGAGGGGCATTCGTACAGACATTACAGCTCAAACAGTAGAGCATGGCGCTAGCAAACACAAGGTAATGGGTTCGATTCCGAGGAAAAGCAAGAACTGATATGTTGGGTAAAAGCATCTGACAAATGCATAAATGTGAAAGCAATCAAACTATACTTTCTTTCCATTAGTAATGTCTTCAAGTCAACATAAACTGATGTTCGCAACCAAGTAAATAGGATATTCAAAATGTTTAGCAACTCATTCTTTGAGCGATGATAGTGGTTGGTAAAAATTGTAGTTTTGTGGCTTTTAATCAATGGCTGTGTCCAAAATCACCTCCATAGACCATTTGGGAACAGACGTCACAGTTATGTCACTGCAGTTGCGCAAAAACGGCCAAGATCCATGGAATAAGAGGAAAAATTTCTTGTTGGATGTCAGAATTTGAATGCAAAAAAAAGAGGGTCTTCATTGAAGCTAAATGCAGACGTTTATGGTTGTAAGCCATTAAACAGACAGACCGGTCAGATGAAACCTGTAACTATTTCCCTACTATTAGAGCATGAACTTGATGTAAACAATAGATCTACATAATATTCACACATATGCAGTTCATAGGGGGCATAATGTATTAGCCCAACAGTTACAGCATGAAATAATATTTAAACCTATAACAATTTACACCGATAACATTCAAACCTATAACATTTATATCTCCCAATTCTGCAATTGCAAGTTTATATCACAATTCTGAGTGGAAAAAAAAGTCTATAAACTCTCAGCTGTAAGGAAAAAAGGCAGAATATCGTGTTTATATCTTGCAATACAGGTTTTTCCTTCTCAGAACTGTAAAATATAATTTGGAATTGCAAGAAAAAGAGTCAGAATTGTGAGATATAAACTCGAAAATACATTTTTTATTCTTTTATTTCTTCACTTTCAGTAAATGTGCGACCTTCAGCCTGAGATGGACAACATGATCTACAAATGTGTATTCAGTCTTGTTGAATTTGCCTGAGAATCTGGAAGTGCTACAAGATAATGTTACCAAACAGTGTCAGGTAATCGAATGTAAAATGCATCAGTTGGTTTTTAATGGAGTTTGAGTGACAATAAATGCATCCGTGTCCTCCAAGCACTTGTTATGTGAGAACAATAGTGACCAGCATGGCAGAACACAACAGGAAATAAAGGCCAATTTCCTTCACACGCATGATAAAAGGCTCCTTCTGAAAGTGACAGCTCTTTCCTGTCAAAATCGCTTATATCCTGTAAACAAGAGTCCAGTAACGTCCAGTGATGTCATGAAAGAGTTGACACAATGTCCAATGAAAACATTATTTATAATAATTCAATTCAACTCAAATATATTAAAACTGATTTTTCAGACAAATTCTGATGGAATGAGCCATGTTGTAAGACACACAGAATGTGTCTGAAGTTTTCAGCTCAAAATACCCCACATATCATTTATTATAGCTTGTCAAATTTTGGGTGTGAGTAAAAAAACACTGTGTTTTTGTGTGTGTCCCTTTAAATGCAAATGAGCTGCTGCTCCCGGCCCCCTTTCCAGAAGAGGGCGGAGCTTTAACAGCACACGCTTCGGTTGCTCAAAAACAACAAAGCTGGAGAATCTCACGCAGCCAAAATGAGGATTGTCAGTAACGATGTTCAGCCTTACATTGTTCAAACCGGAGTCGACACTGATGGAGAGACTCAGGAAGAAGTTACAACTTTTAGACGTTTCTGAATGGTTAGTGGATAAATTTATGTAGTTGCTCTGGAGTTGATTCATCTCATCCACTAGCATGTGCCGTCATGTTAATCTTTTGTGCAAATCCAGCATTGAATTGACCCTCGTTTGGCGTAAAATGACAGCATGTCAACAACACTCTACTACAACAACTCTTCCACAGCAACATTACACACTAACTAAAGCTAAAAAAAGTGAAATCATAATCAACCACCCCTTTAAACTAAATCTTTAGTCTGTCATATCAAAGCACTGCAGCGTTCTCAACCTTCATGTCAAAATAAAGCCTGCAACAGATTATAAAAGCATTTTTGAACATCTCTGTTAGCAAAAGCAACATAAATCAGGTTCCTTCCAAAAAATCAGTCAAGAACACATGACTGCTGGAATGAGACCGCTGGCTTTATCAAAAGACTCATATTCATGAAACGGTCATCAGCAATTATACGCGGCCAGAGGAAGTTTCTGGGGCAAGAGAAGAGATAAGATAAGCCTGGAAGAGAGCAGAAATAACAGTGCAGCAGAGAAGACATGCTTTAAAATACTCTAAAATGCCAGTGCATTTCAGCGACTGAATTAGTTAAATCTCAGCTTTCATGCATCACTAAATGAGCTTTGACCTGTGACAGAGACACAAACTGGCTGCTCCACTGACAGGGAAGGTTAAATACAGAACTACTTGATAAGTGACTCTCTGATTAAGCTTAATTAGCCTTAATTAGCTGAACAGGAAAAAAGAAACAACAATGTGTTTGAGGACAAGCCCAGCAAAAAGAAGAAACCGAGTGAATGCAGGACTAGAGCGATTTGTTTTACTGTGATGTAAATGACAGGCTAACAAGTCAAGCAGCATTAACGTGACCAATAATCAGTATATTAATTGAGTGTTGCATTTGCACACTAACCATTATCAAATCAACCAGGTATTCCATGCATACAGAAACTTGCACACGGTAGGGCTGCACGATAAATTGCAATTAACACGAAACCGATTTGGCTTAGTGCGATTATTTTTTTATGCGCAGCTTGTCAGTGAAGCGCGGCTCTGTGATCAGTAGTAAATGCTGCTCTATCTGAAAACACTGCGAGTTTGAGTCGCTTATAACGTGCATTTGAAAAAACAACACGCGTCAAAACATGAGAAGCAATTATGAACCTCTTGTCCAACAAAAGACAACATTTAATAACATTTTACTCCAAACTCACTTCATAATGACAGTTGAGCATCCTTTTGTGAGATGATGTGGCTTCTTACACAGAATAAGGCAGTCGTGTTTTTATTAGTCATGTTTAATCAATCAAAGTGTTTCAATCTTCTGTTTATTCAGCTACAGCGATAGTATGGGATTTCCTGGAATGACGCGTGTTCTACTTCGGCAGCAGGGCATATCTGCAGTTTCTGCGTGAGAGCACCCTCTGGTGTTCAGATGAAGAAGCATTTACTACTGATCACAGAGCCGTACGTCTCTGACCAGCTGCGCATAAAATAATCGCAGCCTTTGCCAAATCGAGTGCGATAAAATTGCGATAAATCGTGCAGCCCTACTACTGATCACAGAGCTGTGCTGAACTGAGAAGCTGCGCATACAAATTTTGTTCTAAAAATATCGCAGCCTTTGCCAAATTGCCTAATCGTGCAGCCCTAGCACACATGCACTCTAGATACTGCAAAAACAGAATGAGCAGTACGCTATTCCGAACATAGCCTTGGTTAGTTGTTACACAACTCGAAATTCAACATTAGAATAACTAATATGATGTTGTTTCAACTTAAAAAAGTAAGTTTCTGTGCTGCCTTAAAGTTTTAAGTTTAACCAACTTGGATTTTTGGGTCGTGATTAAGTTGTGATAACTAATTGCAACAATCATTTTTGCAAGCATACTACAATATAAGCTGTATACAATGTAAACAAGTGCCGCAATTATCCATGACATCCATTTGTGCCAAGTAAGTAAAGCCTACACTGAAAGAAATGGAGCAGGATTTACTTGGAAAAAAAGTAGTAAACAATTTTCACGTAGATATTACTAGTAAATTTCACAAATAATTACAAAGAAACGGTAAGTAACACACACAATAGTCTTTTTTTGCTAAACGTACTGCAATGATCTTTATTTACAACTATTTGTAACAGTGTAACTGAGTTTTATGCCCATTCCTCATAAAAATGTTCAACATCAAATCATATTTCATTAACCAAGAACGTCATTTCCCACGATACTGTGCTTGTCCTTTTGTGATGCATGTCAAAGTAATTATTCTTAAAATAAATTGCTTTGTCCTAAAAAACAGTCTCAGAACCTCATGTCAGCATTTTTGTTTTACAGGTCTATTGTTCCCATATGTACGTACAGAGCTTTTGTTTCGAAATACTGTGATTGTATCAGTTTACACAAGAGATGCATTGACATTGAATGATTTTCATATTCATGCACCAAGACACTTCCAATAATGCATGATGCATGTACAAGTATTACCATGATTCCTAGACAAAACAAAGTATTCCATGCCAAATAAAAGGGCCAGGACTGATACAATTTGTGTAATTCATTGCTTGAACAATCTAGATTCATTAATATCAATCAATCATGCTCGATCAAATTCAATCTTAATTTAACTATGTATAAGTTAAACATGTCAAATTTAAATTGTTTTGTTGAACATTCTGTTCTTTAATGATTCATTATACTGGCAGCAGTTTGATATCATTACTGCATTAAACCTGCTGTAATATAGTGTGCACATGTATTGCATGAAGGAAGAATCTGATTTGTTGTCTTGCCAAAGGAAGGTCAGATGAAGGAGGTTAGAACATCAACCCATCCAGCATCAACTCCCATGAGGCTCACACTAACACAAACCATATTATCGTGACCACATTACCGCACATCTGTCAAGGTTACGCTCCATTTGACACAATAATTGAAACTCCTCACCCATAAAAACTGCATTTTAAGAGTTCATAATAAGAAAGCCCAGTGTAATAAATACAAATCCACTCCAACTAACACAGCGGTTGATGAGTTTTTATCATTACACACAGAATGATGTCAGCTTGTTTTTGAGGTCTTGAGGAATATTACAGGCAACTTTTAGGTTTCAGGCTTATTTCATTCAATAAAATCCTGTCATAATAATAAAAATGGAAAAGTGTTTATAATAGATGTTTCTGTTTCTTGCAATGTCAAGGTCATGGCTTCAATTCCTAGGGAATGCATGAACTGATAAATAAGTAGACGTTGAACACCATACATAGAACTTTTTTGGCATAAAGCGTTCTTTATAATTGAGTGAAAAACCCAAGATTTCTGTATAGAACCTTTTCTTCTAAAAGTGCTAGAAGGCCAGATGGCAAGAACATGGTAAGGACATCGAATGGGTAACAACTGTGCAAACTGCACTTCACTATCTCACACAGCAACTGTGAAAATAGGAAAAGGAAAAAGGCTGAGTCGAGAGAAAGTGAATAGTACAGAGTCCACAAGCGGCTGCATACCTCCCCCCTCTCTCTCAGACGCCCGCCCGTCACAATAGGGCAGAGGTATGCGCTTGAAATCCCTCTCATCTCAGATCCGAGGTCGAGAGCGTCAGGGTCAGTGTCCCAATTGTCTGGAGCCACTGGAGAAAAGCGAGCGGGTTAACCCTCGTGACCCCTGAGTCCAGCTCCAGTGCAGTTAATGACTGATCCGCTTTCACTGTCTCTACCGTGAGTCAACAGACACTCACCAATCAGAACATGATGTCAGGCCGCTGACTCAATCCTTAATCAAAACACATTATTTTCCCGCTTACAACTACCACTGGGAAATATGTTAGACCTGGATGTGAGATTAAAAAGAGTTATGAAGAAAGATTTACTTTTACTCACTCAAAGCTGTTGAAAAATAGCCAATGTATGCATATCTATTGCTCAATATTAAACCATCACTAATATTATTGCTCAAACTTACAGTTGGTTAACATCTTTGCATATGGAAATAGCTAAGTATTACATGTGGAACTCTTTCGAAAACTTTTAGCACGTTTTTACTATTACAGCTCTCAAGGTTTACTAATCGTGAAAAGTGTTGATTATCACATTATATTTAGATCGTGGCATGAAAGGTTGCAGTGATGAACATGTAGCCAATTGAGTGCATGGATGCAGTGATCTCGTCATTGTAACTCGATTTCTGCACACTTAACGAATGCTTTCATCATAACTAACAGTGCAAACGCAATGTAAAATATAGCTGCGAGCAGCAATTATCGGGGTTCAAGCATTTTAAGGCCTTTAAGCCAATGCGTAAAAAAGTATTATGATTTATTTAGCAAGCCTGTAACCATCTAAATCATAGATGGAAAAGACCATTTACAGCCAATAGGCAGTTTAACATAGGAAATGCATGTTTTTTGCAAGGGTTCCAACAATATAAGACACTTGAGCCTATGCCTAACGGTTTAGGAGTTTTTGTACTTTTCACCGCTGTAGAGCCCTGTTATGTTGGAGTAGTTCAGTTAGCTATTTAAAGGGTTAGTTCACCCAAAAATGAAAATTCTGTCATTTATTACTCACCCTCATGCCGTTCCACACCCGTAAGACCTTCGTTAATCTTCGGAACGCAAATTGAGATATTTTTGTTTAAATCCTACATAGGGAGCAATGACATTTCCTCTCTCAAGATCCATAGAGGTACTAAAAACATATTTAAATCAGTTCATGTGAGTACAGTGGTTCAATATTAATATTATAAAGCGACGAGAATATTTTTGGTGCGCCAAAAAAAAACAAAATAACGACTTATATAGTGATGGCCGATTTCAAAACACTGCTTCAGGAAGATTCGGAGCGTTATGAATCAGCGTGTCGAATCCGCAGTTCGGAGCGCCAAAGTCACGTGATTTCAGCAGTTTGGCGGTTTGACGTGATCCGAATCATGATTCGACACGCTGATTCATAACGCTCCGAATCTTCCTGAAGCAGTGTTTTGAAATCGGCCATCACTAAATAAGTCGTTATTTTGTTTTTTTTGGGCGCACCAAAAATATTCTCGTTGCTTTATAATATTAATATTGAACCACTGTACTCACATGAACTGATTTAAATATGTTTTTAGTACATTAATGGATCTTGAGAGAGGAAATGTCATTGCTGGCTATGTAGGCCTCACTGAGCCATCGGATTTAAACAAAAATATCTCAATTTGTGTTCCGAAGATTAACGAAGGTCTTACGGGTGTAAAACGGCACAAGGGTGAATAATTAATGACAGAATTTTCATTTTTGGGTGAACTAACCCTTTAACATGAAGCACACACGGCTGAACGGATAACCACTTTACTAGTTCTGTGCCACTCACTCCACAACGCATGCGCACACAGCAGACAAGAAACATAACCCCGAAAACCTAGTGGTAGAACACAACACGCCCATCAGGCCGATCAGGGCGAGCCTTGGTGACGTTGTAGACGGTGTGAGTACTACCAGCCTTCAAAGTTTCAAGTCCCTACGACTTACGGTTTGGTCTGCCCGATCACTTTTAGGGGAGAATGCTGATCCTTGGAAAATTAACAATTACAATAGAGTTTTAGAGCTACACACTTGAATAAGAGATTCGTTGATTCTAATAAGAATTTTGTGCGAGAGTCCAGAACACTCGCGTTTCCGATTTCTCAATTCATGAACCTCAATTTAAGCTTCGATGCAAATTTAATTCCACGGAATTAAAAAGAATATGATTTTTCCTGAATCCTATAAAGCATTTACTGTATCATTTCAACTGTTTTGCTTGACATGATAATTTTCACTTAAACTTTATGAACAAGAACTGTATCCACACAAGGGTCAAAAGCTAAAGGATCATCTAAGCGACTAAATCCATTTTCCCCTCCACATGCAGCACTTTGTGATAAACGGTGCAGTATTAAAAGCGTGTGTCGGACTTAGCCTACATTTCACTGAACCATGTGTGCAGCTCATACTTCAGATGATAAGTGGGTCATAACATCTCAGGCCCTCAGTAGCACAGAGTGGTCTGTGTTACCATATATCTCGACCCCTGACCAGAGGGGTCTTCAGTCCTGATCCGCATGGTGCCATCTGCCGAGCTGATGCTTGTTCTGTTGCATCACCGGTTCTGCTCTGACCTTCACTCTCGCTTTGGCCCCAAAAGCCACTTTTCTATTGTCAGGCCAGTGCGAGCCAGGGCTAACAACATGCGGGTGGGCCAATAGCCTCGGACCTAGAGCGGCCAGGCCAAAAATCAAGCTGTGTTTCCACTGTCGGGCCAGTAGCTGTGGTGCACTTGGAATAAAGAGGATGTTAGGATGTTGAATTGGTCAATTGTGATGTGACAAAATGTGATTTTATTTTTTGCTATATCACCCAGCCCTATAAAGCATACAGTTCCAACCCTAAATCCTCTAAAAGTCAGTCTACACACACCTGTGATGCACAGCAGTTGGATTCTATGTTAATACACTAAGATGAGACAGCTAAACTGCCCATGTTGTGCTCAAAACACATTTGTCCTAATCTTGACTAGTTTGGGACAAACCTGCACATTCCCAGGATTTCATCCATTAACACAAAGCACACTCCGGAGGAAATGTCTTAATAATGGGCCTCCATCTATCCATAAATCAACCACAAATGTGCATCACTGACACATGCTGGCACATAAGCATACATGATTGAAAAAAAAGAAAGGAGAAGAATGATACAAATGATACAACTCCCATTGGGTCTACAAAGAAGTGACTGTAAAAAGCACATGAAAAATGAGCTGTTTCTTCCACTGCAGTCCCTGATGCATAAATACTGCAAGATGTGTGGCTGAGAAACGCCAACATTTCTGACAACAAAATGGACTTAATGTGATTTTTTCAGTGTTCAAATACAAATTACCCATTTCAGCTTCATTTACTGCCAAACTCTCATATAGATATTTCAGTAAAGCCATGATGGCAGAAACAGAACGGGATGAGTGACAGAACGAGGAGATAACCAACTTATGTATCATCTGCTGTAGCACTCGCTGTGCAGAACATAAAATGCTTACATTGGGCCTGTAACATGATTATACGCGGCTGGAAAACACACACATCTAACAAGTATCACTCAGCTGGGATTCAGGAACTGGATTTACAACACTTCCTGACTTTGAAAGCTAAGTTTTGGCTATACGTCACAACATCAATGTTGTGTGATCAATGTCTATCTGCTTGTTCATGTTGTTGTACCCTGATTGTACATCTGTATTATTTGTGTAATTTATCAATATTATGTAAAGAGTCCTTGGGTTCTTGAAAGGCACTTTATAAATAAAACGTATTATTATTATTATTATTAGTAGTAGTAGTAGTAATGGTGTTCAACCAAAAGTGGTTATTTTAGTTCCAGTAGTCGGAACCAATACCAGTAAAATTTTGCGGTTCTCTGTATCAATTTCAGTACCAGAGCAAAAACTGTTGAATGAAGTACTTTATAAAATGTTGCCCTGTTTTGTCACGTCTGTTGGTTATCACTGTAAATCATCGCAGTTTCCAATTCAATCACGCATTTAAATACGGTTGTCAATACAGAAACTTTTTATTTAGATTGTGAATGGGTAATAAACAGAAAGCAAGAACCCGTTATAATAAAAAAAGCTGTCTTAATTGTATAATGAATCTCTTATTTACATCATGTTTACACTTGGTTGGTTATAATGAAAGGATTTGTGTGCGGCTCACGTTGAACAAAACAAAACCTGTTGCGTTTTCAGCTGTGTTAAGCAGACTTACTGACTAGTACCTCTGATAGGCCATTGCATTCACGTGCTCAACAGATATGATTGTGATTGGCTACAATGTTCAACGCTTGTAAAAACATGCTGTAATTAGCTGTAAACAAACACGAACTAGAGCGTTTGAAAGCAGCATCTATCAGCAGATGCTAAATATACCTGATACTCTGTACTACCACACTGCAGAAATGCTGGTACCTAGGGCTGGACGATATATCCTCAAATCAAAATCTCGATTAATTGTACATTTTACCTCGATTACGATTACGGATTCATTTTTTTTTTTGCCCTCATAGTTTACTGACGTGGTTTGTACTGTAAATATGCTTGACTATTACACCGTGTCTACACCAGACGCGATCGCAACTGCTCAAAGCTGTCTACACTGTAGACACGGTGTTAGGCTAGCGATGTGTTTTACGTTCGTAGAGAGCGGTTAATTAGGTGCGCTATTATGTGGTCGGATCCTTTTCTTCTCTTAATGGTTAGCATTGCTGTATTGTCAACATGTCTAATTGTAATGTTTGCAAACATTTTTATTCAATTAAAATTTGCAAAATCGCCCAGCCCTACCGACATGGGAAAATTACGTCGTGAGAGGTTCTGAATTTCGTTTTTGATTACTTTTAGATTAATCGTCCAGCCCTACTGGTACCGTCAACTTTTTTTTTTAGTGAGTGTGTATGGCCACTTTTTTACACCTGTTCAACTGCTCATTAACACAAATATTTAATCAGCCAATCACATGGCAGCACCTCAGAGTATTTAGGCATATAGCCATGGTCAAGACGATCTGTTGAAGTTCAAACTGAGCATCAGAATGAGAAAAAAAGGTGATTTAAGTGACTTTGAATGTGGCATGGCTGTTGTTGCCACACAGGCTGGTCTGAGTATTTCAGAAACTGCTGATCTACTGGGATTTTCACACAACCATCTCTAGGGTTTACAGAGAATGATCTGAAAAAGATGAAATATCAAGTGAGCGTGGGTGAAAATGCCTTGTTGATGTCAGAGGAGACTGGTTCAGCTGATTCAACAGGCACTCGTTACACACGAGGAACACGTTGAACCTTGAAGCAGATGAGCTGCAACACTCCTGTCAGCTGAGAACAGCAAACTGAGGCTACAATTCACACGGACTCACCAAAACTGGACAATAGAAGATTGGAAAAAAGTTGCCTGGTCTGATGAGTCTGGATTTCTGCTGCAACATTCAGATGTTTGGGTCAGAATTTGGTGTAAACAACATGAAAGCATGGATCCATCCTGCCTTGTATCAGCGGTTCAGGCTGATGGTGGTGGAAATGTTGTGAGGGAGATTTTCCTGACACACTTTGGGACTCTTAGTACCAGTTGAGGATCATTTAAACACCAAACTCTACCTGACCATGTCCATCCCTTTATGAACATCTTCTGATGGCTACTTCCAGCAGGATAACACACCGCCACAAAGCACAAATCATCTCAAACATGACAGTGAGTTCACTAAACTCAAATGACCTCCACAGTCACCAGATCCATGAAGAACTAAGGCAGTACATTGTGTATAAATTTCTCTGTCACACCACATTGTGACAGCACTCAGAGATGCATTGTGGGACTGAATCCCTACACAATAACAGACAAAAGGGTAAAGCAATGTCAGTGACAATGCCAAAATTAGCAGCAACAGATATTCCCTGGGCCAGTAAATCATCTCCGTCTGATACCTGCACAGAGACACAGGACAGCATGCAACACATCTGGAGAAACTCTATCAGGGCGTCTCCTTCACCAGCCTGCAAGATGAGATTGTGTTGGGGTGGATGCGTGCATACATTCGACTGAATGATGGATATATATACACCTGCTCAGATTTTATGTGTATTCATGTCCTTTAGCTAAGAACAATGTCAAGCTCTCAAGCCAAAGATCAGGATACAGAACACAGCCAGAGGTTAAAGAGGGCGTTACACAAACTGCCTTGCAAATAAAATGAATGTCTCTGCAGCGTCCAACCACACAAATCAAACACTTTTCAATGAGATAAAGACACACAATAAAATTAACTTGTACACATAATAGAAGTGGCGTTCACACCGTTTAACTTTATGCACCTTCCAATGTTACACTAAAAAAATCTTGGGTTATTTTTTCTACCCAAGTCCTGGGCTGAGCATTTTGGGTAATTTTTTGGGGTTATTTTTCCAGTGTTTGGGTAGTTTTTGTGTTACCCAGCTCCTGGGTCAGATGTAACAACCCAGTGTTTGGGTAGTTCTTGTGTTACCCAGCTCCTGGGTCAGATGTAACAACCCAGTGTTTGGGTAGTTCTTGTGTTACCCAGCTCCTGGGTCAGACGTAACAACCCAGTGTTTGGGTAGTTTTTGTGTTACCCAGATCCTGGGTCAGATGTAACAACTCAGTGTTTGGGTAGTTTTTGTGTTACCCAGCTCCTGGGTCAGACGTAACAACCCAGTGTTTGGGTAGTTCTTGTGTTACCCAGATCCTGGGTCAGATTTAACAACCCAGTGTTTGGGTAGTTCTTGTGTTACCCAGATCCTGGGTCAGACGTAACAACCCAGTGTTTGGGTAGTTCTTGTGTTACCCAGATCCTGGGTCAGATGTAACAACCTAGTGTTTGGGTAGTTTTTGTGTTACCCAGATCCTGGGTCAGTCGTAACAACCCAGTGTTTGGGTAGTTCTTGTGTTACCCAGATCCTGGGTCAGACGTAACAACCCAGTGTTTGGGTAGTTTTGTGTTACCCAGATCCTGGGTCAGAGTAACAACCAGTGTTTGGGTAGTTTTTGTGTTACCCAGATCCTGGGTCAGTCGTAACAACCCAGTGTTTGGGTAGTTTTTGTGTTACCCAGATCCTGGGTCAGACATAACAACCCAGTGTTTGGGTAGTTTTTGTGTTACCCTGGGTAAAATTAACCAACATGTGTATATTTACCCAGCCTTTGGGTTAAAAACAACCCAAATTTGGTTGTTTTTAACCCAGTGTTTTTTAGAGTGTAGTGAAGACAGTGGCGGTCAACTGACAAATATGGATATATGAATAAAATGGGCTTTTATTAGAAATTGGTTGTTTGACATGAAATATGTTTGCAATTTTCACGTCTTGTGGTGTGTGTGACGTACAAATCAATGCAAAACTATTTTAAGCAGCATTTGCTAATTACTATGCATGCATCTTTTATGAACTACATGGAAAAGTACATTTCATTTGTCACACCGCAGAACAATTTAAAACAATCTGATGAAGGGCAAAAATGGGATTAAATGGTCACTGGTTAGAGGACCTAAAATGTACTTTCCCTTATACATAGATAAATCTTGAATTTGACCGAAGAAACATCCAAGAACACATTATGCAGTATCTACTCATCTCACTGTTCATTTAAAAAAACAAATTTAGAATTAAAGTAGCTGCATTATTTAATCTGCCTGCTAAATAAGCATGCTTGATACCCGACAAAACACTTGATTTTAAAACAAGATTTAATTTGCCACATTCCAAAACCAACAAAAAACATTCATTGTCATGATACTTGTGTCTCCGCCAAATGACAACAGTTACACAAATACGGTCTGAATAAACAAACAGGCTTGTTGTGGCGTAAACCAGCAGCTGGCAGAGATCTGCTCTGATGATGCCAGTCACAACTGTTGGTCATTAACAAGTACAAGAGAGAAGAAACGGGTGACTGATTACAAACCAAACACAAATTCACATTGCTAAAGATCCATACATTAAAAAAATGCTTCTTGCCAACCTATTAGTACCTATTTCTTCTCCAATGCACCCAAACCAAAAGAGCCCTCAAGTTCCTATGATATTCTGGTCTCTATATGATTTGAGTCCGTGGATTGTCCATTTTATCGTTTGCCAAGGAGTAAAAATAATGATATCTCGAAAGTAAGACGCATGATTTGAAGAATGATTCACGTCTGGAGTGCAAACATGTTGGGTGAATTACATACTGAAGTGTTGGAGTCAAAGGTTTGTATAAATCACTAATGTTAACTATAAGCATTAGTAATAGAGACTGTTGCCTTAGGAAAGGCCATTTTTGATGGGCTCCATTATTTGTTAACTGAGTTGCCAGTAAACATGAAGAGCAGATGGCCTCTACTAATCCATTTCATTTGGAGTCCATCTCGTCTCTTCTGGTTAAACATGAAATATCCTTGTAATATCATGCAGTGAGAGTGATAACAGTGATAAACAGTTGTCTTGGCATCCTTTGGTCCTGATTGCCACATCTCAAGATATTCTCATCCTTTATCCAGTGGATTAGAAGCACGACTAAGATTCGTATGTTTGAGAAACGCTATCTTGTATTCAATACTAGACTGAAACACATTTCCGCCACACTAAAACAATGCACATAACCCATCATAAAGCATACTAAATAGTGTTAACTTGATTCACATTAAACAAAACGTTCCTGCTTGACGTGAGGGTAGCGAGCAGCTGTCCACCTGTCCTGACAGATGTTATTTTCAAGAGGAGTCTCCAAAATGAGCTTTAATTTCCTGTCATTATGTTATGAAAGAGTGCAACGCAAGATAAACATCCTTCTGCAGTCAATGTGCCATCTAAGCCCAGCGATGGGAAGACGAACTTCTCGTTTCTCCCATAAGGCAACAAAGAGGAAAACTTAAACACGCCAATAACATACCCAATGAAAATACACAATTTACCTAAACTAGTCAAGTCACATTTATTTATAGAGAGCACATTTTACAATACAGATTGTTTCAAGGCAGCTTTATAGCAATAAAATGAAAATAACAGTGTTACTGTGGAAAAAATGTAATCGATAACATTGCATCAATTTTAAAAAAAGACTTCACAAATAAACAATAGTGCCATTATTCAGATTCAGAATTCATTCAGCTCAAGAATTCACAGTGTCAACCTTGGCAAGTTCTTCAATTCTAACTCTCTTTAAACAGAAACTTGATTTAACAGTCTATGATGAGACTAATTAATACACACATTGACTGATGTCATAGTCAATCAATGTCAATATTCTTAAAGGGGTCCTTGATTATGATTTCACTTTATAAACTTTAGTTAGTGTGTAATGTTGCTGTTTGAGCATAAACAACATCTGCAAAGTTACGACACTCAAAGTTCAATGCAAAGAGATATTTTCTTACAGAAATCGCTTTTTAAGAACTACAATAAACGGCGGTAGGGACTACAATGTGCTTTCTTCCCGGGTTAGTGGACATCACAAACCCTAAAATTTACATAAACCCCGCCCCCGAGAACACTCAACAAAGGGGGTGAGGCCATGTTGGGCTGCTTTAGAGAAGAGGAAGAGTTGTTGTAGTAGAGTGTTGTTGACATGCCGTCATTTTACGCCGGACTGCTTCACAAACGAGGGTCAATTCAATGCTGGATTTGCACTAGAGATCGACCGATATATCGATTTACCGATATTTTCCCCGATATTTAAGCATTTTACCATAATCAGATATCGGTTTTGTAATATCGGATTTACAGATAAACGCCGCCGTCTTGTGGGTGTTTTGAGAATTGCGCAGGACGCCATTACAGCGCATCTGAGGGGAGACGAGACAACGGCGTGCACAAGTAAAGTATACTTACCTGCTTTGCTGTAATTAGTAAACTTTATTTAACATAACAGCCATTAACGCACAAATTAGATGTGTTACATAAATGCCTGAAATGTAGCTAGTTTATGCAGCTTGTCTCTAAGAAATAGAGACAAGCTCACGGAGTCACGTAAGATAATCCGTCAAGTCCTGTCACAATAAAGATGTAACTTTGCATGAATTAAATAATACAGCCATGAATGAGCACATGTTGGAAATAAAAGCGCTGAATTTAATTCTCTCTCTGTTGTCTATGCTCATCATTAGTCTCGTGAAGTCGTCTGCATTTTGCTGTTCACTCAGCAGGTTGATGCTCAGGAAATGCTCTTCCAGCACGGGCAACTTTTAATAAGATTCACTTGTTTAAAACACCGTAATTATATAAACATTTACTATATAACCATTAATTCGCTAATAAACATCCAAGTAAACGCAACTCTATGGAAATTAATTATTTATTATCTCCGCGAGCGATCGCAGTTAGAGTATAGTTCTGTGTAAATGCATAGATAAACAACGCTTTGTCAGCAGATATTTCATAATCTAGAACGACAAAAACATTATTAATAATTCTGATATAACATACCAGTTGAGAAATGCAATAAAATACCGTATTTTGTTTGTTATATTCCAATATTCCAGAGAATATTATTCAGTTATTTAACATTATCCAGCTAATTATTCTTCACTCTTTAGCCAATTAAACAGCTTATAAATCTACTAAAACTGTAGTTTAAAATGAAGTATTACATTTCTGCAAAGTTGATATGACTCCTGTCTTTAAATTTATTTTCTCCATTTGAAAACATTAGACATTCTACATTTATTTTGCTTACATTAGTGTTGCTGCTGATGCTTTTTATAAATACAATTATTTTTGTAATATGAAGATTAAAATTAACATGAAAGACTACTAATTTTCAACAAAAACAGTTTAGTAACAGTGCACTTTTTTATTTTTTGCACTTTCAGACCCCTCTATTTATTGGTGTATAAATAAGATTTGTTTTGTTTTCTATGCAAGGAGGGAGTGATTGTTATAAATAATAAATGGTTCTGCATATTGGTTATCGGGCACATGAACAACACACAAATTATCGGTATCGGTTCTAAAAATATCAATATCGGTCGATCACTAATTTGCACAAAAGATTAACATGACGGCACATGCTAGTGGATGAGTTGAATCAACTCCACAGCAACTACATAAATTTATCCACTAACCATTCAGAAACGTCCTAAAAGTTGTAACTTCTTCCTGAGTCTCTCCATCAGTGTCGACTCCGGTTTGAACAATGTAAGGCTGAACACCGTTACTGACAATCCTCATTTTGGCTGCGTGAGATTCTCCAGCTTTGTTGTTGTTGAGCAACCGAAGCGCGAGCTGTTAAAGCTCCGCCCTCTTCTGGAAAGGGGGCCGGGAGCAGCAGCTCATTTGCATTTAAAGGGACACACACAAAAACAGCGTGTTTTTGCTCACACCCAAATAGGGGCAAATATGACAAGCTAATATTTGACAAGCTCTAATTTTGTTTTTGGAGGGCTCCTACAATAGCTTTACATACATTCAAGGTCAAAAAACATGTTAATTTCCTCATAATATACATTGCACATTTCTCAAAGAGTCTGAAAACGGTTTGTTTGATGATTCAGTCTCTCTAAAACCCGAACCTACTCTGCTCTGATTGGTCAGATGGCCCAGTCTGTTGTGATTGGTCTATCACTTACAGCGAGCATCGGAAACAAAATGTTCATTAGCATATCGGAATTTCAGCTCTTCCTGATCCGAACAGTAATGATGGCTTCGGTTTTACCATAACAATCTCATGCTTTGGATTTGCTTTGGCAGCACAGAAAACAGCATCTTCTCAACATGAACAACACAAACCAAACTCAACTAGTGTTTGAGGGCGGGGCAAAGTAGACATTGTTCATGGGCAGCCAATAAAGACCATAGGCTGGCACAATGCAAATTTGTTACAAACCTACGTAGGTTTGTAAGTTTGAGCACGGAATCTTGGGACATGTGGTCTTCACCTCACAGCCGGTGCAAAAGAATTGGGACGGGACTCGAGCAGAAATCATGTTCATGGATGCATTATTAACGTTACTGTAGTATGAAGCAGAGCAGGACAGTGTTGTGGGAGCTGAACGAGGAACGATTGCGCAACACACGCCTCACGCAGCGGAACTTTTATTATGCCACAGTCGCCGCGCGCTTCCGCTTTTCCGGTCATGAGTATGAGGTAACGCAGCTCTGTTTATCATATTAGATACATTTGAGTGTTGAAAATGATGTTATAACGTTACTCTGTGCGTTCGCTCGGCGGCTGCTGTGAGACTCTTGTTGCACACTGCAGTAAGATAGATCGATTTTAGAATATCATATTAAATGCTGGATGGCTTGTGTTGATAAATAGCATGCCATTAATTTTAAAACTTATTGTACAATGGAGAAAATTCTGTATTACTGTTACTAAAAATAAAGCTGCATCTGATTATGCTATGTTAGCTACTTGACAAAATAGTGTTTTTCTCTGAGGCATGGTAAAGCATGGTACTCGCAAAAAAATCAAGAAAATTAGATTTAAACAATAAGACTAAACGTGTTGAGTTATATAACAATAATTAGTTTTCTGTCTATAGATATATCAAAACAGTTGCTCCCTTGTCTATTAAAACGTAATATATTAAAGCATCTTTGATGGTTTCTACAAAATAAAACCGGAAACCGAGGGTAACGCGGATATGACGCAATTGACAGGCAACTTCTCACACGTCCCGGAGCCTTGGTTAAAATTGCAATTTTCTCACGATTTACAAATAGTTGGAAACATTTCGGACATTGTAAGTACTCAAGTGAACAAAGTATATAACACTGGCCTAGTGGTTTTTGGATATTTTACTGCAAAAATCTTACATATTGCACCTTTAATTGTTGTGCACTTTGATCTTTAAAATTTTGCAGATGTTTTACAGCTATATTACACACTGCATGAAAGGCAATATTCAAAAAAGTATAATAGGGTTCACTTTAACAATGCTTTTTTACCCCCACCGTCTGCAACTAAATCACTTTTCAGGGATATAAACATTCTGATAGCTCACACAGTGTTTGTTTAATAAACTAGAATATGTCTATGAAGTATAAAGGCTTTCCAGGTGGTTTTCATCTTCAGAGACAGGGATGCAATATTGTTTGCTGGTATGAAAGAACTGATTTTCTCCTGTCCGTGTCCCTCATGTATTACGGATGATACGGCTATAAAGAAAATGGCTTTATTAACCTTGACACCGCACCGCACAAGGACTTGGCTGTTTAACTTGTCTAATCAAATGTGCAATTATCTGACCACAATCGGATACGTGCTGGCTGTTCAGAAGACAGAGAAAACAGAGAAAAAGTCCTTTGAGTGGCACAACACAAAGACTCATGCATTAATATTTACACTGTTCACACAGATATGATTTCTTTGTTTAGAGCAGAATAAATAATGACAGCTCATTATTAACTAAGACGCAGCAGTTCCTTTCCTTACAAAGAAATACCATGGTGGAGTAATAGTTTCAGATATGATATCACTGCATCATTAACATATTCATCTACATGGTACATAGAAAAATACAATGAAATTACTATGGTACATGTCCAAAAGCATATATGGCATTACCATCGTACTTCTTGTTTGTGTTATCAGTGGTTTTCACAAAAGTAAGCACAAAAAGTGTTATGGATCAAAGCCTAAAGCAGGGGTTTTCAATATTTAAGATGCCACGGACCCACAAATGCGATGTGTTATTCAAAAATCTATAAATGTACATCTCATATCAAGTAGTACACAATCTGTCATTTGTCATTCAAGCATCATACATAAAAACTGCAACCAAATAATCTTAAAACTCCTAATTCTGCCTTGCAAAACTAATGAATTGGTAACATGTGGTATGGATTATCACTTCAATAAAGAAAATTTTGACAATCCCATCATCAAGTAACTGGATTGTTGATCTATAAGAACATTCAAGAGCCCTCTAGTGGATTTCTGACAGCCTGTGTTTAAAATCAACTTTATTTTGAGTCTGCCTTTGTGTTATTTAAAGCACAGTCCCTGTGCTGCATTTGAACCCGATGATAACTCCATAGGTACAGGAACAGTCCATGATAAAGACAATAAATATGCAAAATGACAAAGTGCATGTGTCTGATAAACATGCAAATGTGTGGTATCTTCACCTGAGTTCTCAGTATTGTTTCAAGGACGCCTCCCAAACAGCAGGACTTTCTCAGTTCCTAGTGAGCTGTCAGACAGACATCATTTCTGGGCATCATTAGCGTTGACAACAAGGAACGCGCCCAAAACGACCAAACCTGCTGCACGCGACTATGACGCCTAGGTAGGCAGCTCACTAGGCTGTAAGTCACAATCTAAGGGTTTATATTACCAAAACTAAAACATATTTAATGAACTAAAACTAAACTAAAAGAAACTCAACGGACGCTATTATTACAAAAATCACAACACAATAAGTAAGCGGCACAAATAAACCTTACCTTCAGCATTCAGAGTAAAAGAAAGTCCCATAATGTGCAGATGAACGCCAATCTAATTCCTTAAAAAAAACACAAAGCCAGTGATTTGATCATATTCCATACAGAAACACTTGGATGTTCTCAGAGCAGCTGGTATCTTCACCCTCCACTCACTCAATCCAAAATACTGCCGTTTGTTCGGATGGCATGAAGCCGGTCTGTGGCCCCGCCCACCACGCCAGGTGATTGGTCGAGCTGTTGCCAAACTCCGCCCACGCACTTGTTCACAGAGTGGGCAAGAACATAAATATACAGTAAATAGACTTTTCAGTGCAGGTATTTCAGACAACTTTATGGTTTTCACACCAGGTCATTTAAAATGAGATTGTTTGCTGTTTGGGTATTTATGGATGAAATATTCTTGGATATCAGTTTAATAACAACTATAAACTGAAAACTGAACCTGGAGTAATAGTGGCCCCAACTGGAAGACTGAGGCAAATCTTCTTTACAGATTTTTTTTAGTCTTAAAAACAGATTATGATATATATATATATATATATAAATATATATATATATAAATGCACACATATGCATATACATATATAAATAACGACGCACACCGACCACAGTTCATGTGTAACTATGCAATAATTTTGATGCAATATTGTTAATAGTGAAATTTCTCTTTGTGTTGTTCTGTGGTTGTTGTTAATAATAATAAAAATATTAATAATAATAACAAGAAGAAGAGGAGGAGGAGGAATAACTCAAATATATTTATAAAATATATAAATTTGAGATGTTTACTAAGATCCTTCTATTATCTATTGAATCCCACAATAATATTTAAAATATCAGTAAGATTAATATATATAAAATTATAATTTATTGGGTACTTTAACTGAAGTTAAAATGCGTTTTCATGTCACTACCGAAACAGTGTATGTTTTAGTCCATTGGCTGAGATTGATTTTAACACACTTCTACATTTTTGATCAGGAAATATTCCTGTGTCCTTCCCTCTCATAGCCTCTCTTTCACAGTAGATAGGTCCATCATTTTGAGTTAAATGTGTTCAAAAGTCTGAAAATCTGCGTGTAACTTTAAGGAATGTCACTATCAAACACCTCTTTTTCTGTAATTAAGCAAACTTTTTTGGGTGTTATTGCATTAATTCCAAAATTTAGTTTATATGTGTGTACAACTGTTCAGAACTGTACTAGTTAACTATGTGCTGATTAGCATCTTTGAGCTAGGCTCAAAAGTATCTAAAATTGTCACTACCGAAACAGTCATGACCGAAACGTGGTGAAGTTTCGGAAGTGACATCATTGCTTTTTGAGTGTTATTCGATAAAATTTTGTTTTTTTCTGTGTACAACTGTTCAGAACTGTGCTAGCTAACCATGTCCTGATTAGCATCTTTGAGCTAGGCTCAAAAGTAACTAAAATTGTCACTACCGAAACAGTCACGACCAAAACGTGGTGAAGTTTCAGTTGTGACATCATTGTTTGAGTGTTATTCGATAAAATTTAGTTTTTTTCTGTGTACAAACTTTTAGTAGTTTTTGCAAATCATTAGTATGTAATATGTATTTTAGTATGTGAGTTAAAATTCTCTAATGTGATGTGGTCACTACCAACACATTACTGTCACTACCGAAAATGTGCAGTCACGACCGAAACATGGGAGGTTTTGTCAAAAATAAAGTATATTGAATGATCAACTAAGATGTTATTATAGTGTTTGGTTCAATGTTTATTCAAACTAATGAATCCTTCACTTTGAAATCAGTTTGATAAACGTTATGACTTTTACAAAGAAAGATTGGATTCAAAATACAACAAATCTCATAAATTATACTTGAAATATTGTTAAAATCGTAATTGTTATTGATTTACCTGTGAAAAAGTTTTTTTTTAAAAAATAGCAAAAATTATATTTACAAGGTACATGTAAACAAAATCTTAATAGGTCAATGTAACCCTTCTTATTAAATTATTTATTATTTTGTTTCGGTAGTGACAAATTTGGAAATATTCCAAAACTTTCTGAAAATACAATATTAGAATTAACTGCACAATTACTAGAAATGTGTACGTTGGATATAATACAATTTGCATAGATACAACATTTTACTTCTAAACAAAACACTACAGTATTGCTTAAAATGAACTACATCTCCCAGTATCCCACGGTGCCAGTGACGTATCAATCCTGAGACGATATCGTTGCTAGGTGATGCGACTCACGCACACTCGCTTCCTGGTGCAGTTTCATCTCCGTTATAGATAATCTGTCCTTTAAGATGATTGTTTATATATGAATGCGCTGTGTTTTACTTCCACGGGGAAGGAACATGTCATCGACGCAAGAAACTCTCTTCTCGTTGGAACTGGTGATCGATTACGTCCGCTTCGACGGTTCGCGTGGCAGTGTTTTGGCTCCTGCAGTGGGTGTCCGCTTCTTAGATTTCCCCACACTGCTCATCTACCAATCAGGACACGAGGATGTTTCATCTAAATCAGGCTATGCTGACCTGTGCGTATCACCTGAGGCTTTATCTCAACAAGATAATGGAGACAATCTGAAGTATTCCTTCCATAAAGGCAAATCCTGTCTTTTTAAGATGAATTTGGACTCGTTACACAACCATCTACTGAACACTCCTCTTTACGCAATGGTATTGGATGTAAAAGATGAGATTCCCAAACTTATAGGAAGCTCCTTGATATCCCTGGCTAAAGTGACGGAGAGAATTAAACTGGATGTGGGTAAACATGGTATTGGCTCTCCAAGCGCTTATGGAGAGAGACTGCTGACCTCAATCTGCAATCTGATGGGGAAAAGCATAGGTGCCATTTCTCTGGCTTATAAGATTGTAAGTCTAGGAGCTCATTTAATCCCTCATATCCCAGAAAACAGAGTCTGTGAAGTCGGCGTGACCCGTGGAAAAGCAGAACAACACGAATCAGTGCATGCAAAATGTGAGATGCCAACAAAAGTGTCTGAGAATCATCCTGGTAATGTTCTCTCACCACAAATAAGCCTTGATGGACAGTCAGCTGATGTAGTGATATCAGAAGCAAAGCAGCCAGGGCTTCCGGCTGAACAGAGAGTCTCGTGGTGTGAAGGTGCACAGGAATACACCGCATTCTGCCCTCCACCTCTGTTTTACAGCTCCGGCCTGAAGAACCAACAGGAGAGGAAAAGTAGGATGTTTACCCTACTGTACCCTACTTGCTGAAAGAATTTCTGATTGATAGCTCATACTTTTAAATGGGTAGTTGATTATGATTTCACTTTTTTAACTTTAGTTAGTGTGTAATGTTGCTGTTTGGCTGCGTGAGATTCTCCAGCTTTGTTGTTGTTGAGCGACCGAAGCGCGAGCTGTTAAAGCTCCGCCCTCTTCTGGAAAGGGGGCCGGAAGCTCATTTGCATTTAAAGGGACACACACAAAAACGCTGTGTTTTTGCTCACACCCAAATAGGGGCAAATTTGACAAGCTATAATAAATGATCTGTGGGGTATTTTGAGCTGAAACTTCACATACACATTCTGGAGACACCAGAAACTTATATTACAAAGGGCATTACTTTAAGCAAGTAAAACTAAGGCATTTTAGTATAATTGTAAAAATGTGTCCATTAACACTTACTAGACTGAAGCAACTTAGGTTTACTTGATTATCCATACAATGTGTAAATACATCATTATTACATGTGAGCATCAAATATCAAATATGATCATAAGGCTTTTGAGGAACATTTATTTGTAAATATCTCAATCATCGTTGTATTGCATTGCATTATATGTTTTAAAGGGGACTTGTAATGCCCCTTTCACAAGATGTCTCTGGTGTCCCCAGAATGTGTCTGTGAAGTTTCAGCTCAAAATCCCCCACAGATCATTTATTATAGCTTGTCAAATTTGCCCTATTTGGGTGTGAGCAAAAACACACTGTTTTTGTGTGTGTCCCTTTAAATGCAAATGAGCTGCTGCTCCCGGCCCCCTTTCCAGAAGAGGGCGGAGTTTTAACAGCTCGTGCTTCAGCAGTGACTGCGCCATTTTCCCGCAGAATTGGGCTATTTTACACTGTTGCCGCGGGTTGTTTTTATGTCCGCGGGTTGAAGCGACCCCAAATAACATGATATTTAGCGTAACTGGGCTAGTTTTGTGTAGCAATTGGGTGGGTTTTGTTGTGAAGACCTGGCAACCCTGCACTTCAGATACTCCACAACAACAAAGCTGGAGAATCTCACGCAGCCAAAATGAGGATTGTCAGTAACGGTGTTCAGCCTTACATTGTTCAAACCGGAGTCGACACTGATGGAGAGACTCAGGAAGAAGTTACAACTTTTAGAATGAAACTGGACGTTTCTGAATGGTTAGTGGATAAATTTATGTAGTTGCTGTGGAGTTGATTCAACTTATCCACTAGCGTGTGCCGTCATAATCTTAATCTTTTTAATCTTTTGTGCAAATCCAGAGTTGAATTGACCCTCGTTTGTGAAGCAGTCCGGCGTAAAATGACGGCATGACAACAACACTCTACTACAACAACTCTTCCTCTTCTCTAAAGCAGCCCAACATGGCCACACCCCCTTTGTTGTGTGTTCTCGGGGGCGGGGTTTATGTAAATTTTGGGGTTTGTGATGTCACCAACCTGGGAAGAAACTTGTTAAAAAGTGATTTCTGTAAAAGAAAATCTCTCTTTGCATTGAACTTTGAGTGTCGTAACTTTGCAGATGTTTATGCTCAAACAGCAACATTACACACTAACTATTTTGCTAAGTTTGGGCCTCCTTTGTCCTCCTTGAGTATGAGTGCCATATTATCACTATAAAGCCATAAAAGCATGATGTATTATATATGATACAAAACATAAAATCAAATAGGCAACCTGTTCTATTTATTTATTTATTTATTTATTAAAGATTTTCTGACTATTATGTTATATTTCAGGCTTTACAGGGTTAATTCCAGCAATGGAGAGTCTTAATATAGAGGATCCAGAAGATGGAAATAATGAAGACATGCATGATTTTCCAGAGATATCAGCTGTAAAGGCAGACAGATCGAGCAAGCTAACTTCAACTCCAAGGTCACAGCATGAAGAGACTGATTCAGCTCCGCTTGGGAATGTGATCAGGCAGTTACCGCTGCTGAATGCTTTACTAGTTGAACTATCACAGCTGAACGGACAGACGCAGCAGCAGCCGTTATCCATCCATCCTCACCTGGCGTGGTTGTACACATCAGCACCTGGAGCAAAAACTGAGTATCAGAAAACAATCAAAGCTAGTCCTAAACAGAGACCCGGTCAATGCAAGATAAAAGAAGGTGTAAAATCAGTAAAGAGTGCAAAGAAAAATGAAGAAAAGTTGCAACCTAAGAGGACGCTTAAATATGGCTTGACAAAGTCTTTTTGTCTCAGACTCAAGCTGGTCAAACCAGGACTTGTCAAACGGCATGAATGCATCGAATACCAGAACATAAAACAGGACCAGCCAACAAGACAGACGTCGTCTGACCATAAACGTGTTCGTAAGTCAGTTTACAGAGGCGTCAACTTAGATGAAACTGTTGAAACATTAGTTAGCAGTTTTGAAATGGACCCAGCACCAATTAAAACTGCATCATCAAGATCACAAACAAGTTTAAATGAAAGTCTTGCGAAACATGCTGCAGAGACGACGTTGGATGAAAGAGACAAAAAAGTTCGAGTTCATATTCCAAGTGCACTGAGTGACCGCAGTGAGCAGCATTCAGATCTGAACAATCCTGGCGTCCAGAGTTTTAAAGAAAACAGCAGGGAAGATAGTAGAGCAAGCAGCCGTCCTCGCAGGTCAAGCCTGAGTAATGGCTCCTTCGAACAAGAAGAGTATCAGGATGACTTCACGAGCCTCAACACAACTGACGGATACTCGCCTGACCCGCTCAGCAGCCCAGAACCAAACAGACGTAAAACAAACAGCGGTTCGAGTACTTCAAGTCAAAATAGAGGTCTTCCTGTTCCCGTCAAAGCGGAGAACTCTCCGCAACGTTCCCTCAAAGGCACACACGTCATCCGACCACGTCTGCAGACCTCCGCTCTGAGTCTGTCTTCGGATGACAGTGAGGGTGAGTTTGTGTCCTCTGGTAGCGGCAGACGCCGGAGGCCTGGATCGCAGAGCAGTGGACAAAAGACTCAAAAATCAGAGAGCTTTGACAAGTGACCCTGGTGAAAAGGCCATGACATTTAGCCGGGTGTCAAAGGACTCGGATTTGCCCGCTAATAACCCTGTGCTGAAGTCCGTTCATCTTCAGAACACTCTGGAGAGGAACGGGACAAACTGGGTTCTCTGGGACTGGACAAGAATTGCCATCACATTTCAGAACTGGTCTTCAACAAACTTCCAGGATATACGCTGTGATAAAGACAGTGGTGATCTAATATACTGTACATGAAAATGACCAGAAACCATCAAACATCTTGTTTTTATTAGTCATTTTAATATGAATAATATGTTTTACACACTGAATTGTTGCATAGAAATGCATTCATTGGCACAGTTATTTTGTGTGTTCAAATACAGCTTTAATTTCATATGTCAATAAGTATTTAATGGTTTTATTATTAATTCATATGTTTTTCAGTATTTGTAAAAAAAATCCATAACATTTCTACGGCAATAAACACACTTGTTGTTTCTAAAGCTCAAAGTATACTTCACTTTTTACGCGTACGCGAGTGTCAGCGTACCACCAGGTTTTTGTAAGGTCGCACATGCGCATTTATTTATTTTTTTCCAGTAATTAGTTTATCCACAAGGTGGCAGCCGTGCCCTGGGGGCATCGATTCACAAGGTAGTCAAAGAAAACCAGCATAAACAGAACAGGAACGCATGCAAGCTACAGCGACGATGGAGGCCTATACAGACGAGAGATTGTGTGAAGAGGTTAGAAAGTACCCTCATTTGTACAACTCTTGCATGAAAGCGAGAGATTGCTCAAAACTGCACATGCGTTGAATGCCTGTGTATGCGTACAAGTCAAATGAAGTATATTTTGCAAGGCTGTGCGGTCAACTGTGTGCGTATGCGTAAAAGACGAAGTATACCCAAGGCTTAAAGCCCTAAGTATACTTCACTTTTTATGCGTACGCGAGGGTCAACGTACAGTGCGCGTGACGCAAATTTCATCATCAGAAGAGTACGTGTGTATTGTACGCGCACCGCCAGATTTTTGTAACCATGCATACTTATACGCACAGTTTGCACATGCGCATTTAATTTTTTTGCAATAATTCGTTTATCCACAAGGTGGTGTCAATTCACAAGGTAGTTGAAGAAAAACTGCATAAACAGAACAGACCGGAACTCATGCAAGCTACAGCGACAATGGAGTCCTACATAGACGAGAGATTGCGTGAAGAGGTTAGACAATACCCTCATTTGTTCAACTCTAGCATGAAAGAATACAAAGATGTTTACATGGGTTGTAACTCGTGGCGAGAGATTGCTCAAAACTGTGCATGCGTCAAACGCCTGTGTATGCGTAAAATAAGACTGTGCGTGTACATTAGCGTACAGTCGTAAAAAAACGAAGTAAACCCAGGGCCTTAAGCAGAACCTTCAATCTATTAGTAAATGAGTAATGAACCCATTTAAGTCATTTAAAATGGATAAAGTGGGAATGTGGATTATATTGAATCAATATTTGATATAAACGAGATGTTTCATGCTTTTTATACAAAATTGATGCCCTGAATACACTTCAATATTTAAGCATAACAGTAATGTTGTATTTGATGAATCTCAGAAACAGTTGACAGTGAAACATAATTTAGCTGGAGTTAAAAACAAAACAAATTGATAAAAAATAAAAAATATTTGTTACAGTCTGAAAGTGGGCACAACAGGATTGGTTATTGAACCGTCTGATGGCAACAGGTGGAAAATAATAATTTTATTTTTATGATTTATATAAATTAATGCTGGGCAAACGATTAATCGCATTATGTTTACATAATATATGTGTGTGCGCTGTGTATAATTATGTATATATAAAATACACACACACACACATGCATGTATATATTTAAGAAAAAAATGTTATATTTATATCTAAAATATTTATGTGATGTAAATATATGTACAGTATATACATGCAAATATTTCTTAAATATATACATGTATGTGTGTGTATTTAAATATACAAAATAAGTATACACAGCACACACATATATTATGTAAACACAAACTTTTATTTTGGATGCGATTAATCGTTTGCCTAGCATTAATATAAATTTATATTATTTCTTAGTTATTGGCAGAACACCAACTACACATTTTCTATTCTTTAATATCCTAATCCTAAGTTAAAGCGTGATTTGTTTTTGTTCGGGGTTTTTTAACAGCATGAATTTTTAAATAAAAGTGCAGATAATCGGATAAAACGTAAATTAATATAATATTAATTCCTATAAATAGAATTATTAGACAACATAATTTACGATTTTTCCTTTTCTTTTAAACCTCTGTGAGAATAAATACTTTCTTTTAACTTTTTTTGTCATAAAAATAGCAGATGATTTAATGTTCCTCGTGGTGAATGACTAAATTATTGCACAATTAACTTGCACAAGACACATTTTTCCTCACTTATAAACTTAAAGTCTTGAGTCGCTCGAGCGCCTGCGTCATAATCATGCTGCCGGAAGTAGCAGTAATATAGTATGCAGTGTACATGTGTGGGATCCTGACCTGCCTGAACTAAAGCACGAAAGCAGCGGGAATCATCTGTAAACGATGAAGCACGTGTTCCTGACTGGCGTTCCCGGTAAAATGCATCATAAATTCACGAAGTAAACCCAAAAGTCATGTATCTTGTTCTGTGTGCCA
Source organism: Ctenopharyngodon idella (assembly GCF_019924925.1). NCBI lineage: Eukaryota > Metazoa > Chordata > Actinopteri > Cypriniformes > Xenocyprididae > Ctenopharyngodon > Ctenopharyngodon idella. Next base: position 27,331,378 of record NC_067232.1, read on the forward strand.
TGGAAATGTGAATAAACGCGAATATAGTATACATTTACACTTCTAGAAAGTATGAACGACATGCCTTCAGAGATAAGGACTCGTTTTGCATACTATTATTATTATTATTACAAACCTGACACATAGCAGCTCTTCTGAGCTTTGATTTTTAAGCCAAAACTTTTGAAAGAACTACCACAGTGCAGTAATAATATCAAATGGCATATGGAGCAACTTTAATATGCAAATTATATTAATATTAATCAATTTAATGATATGCAATTAATTGTATTGATATTAATCAATCACAGTATTCTGATCACTGACCCAAGCAACCAATTTTCTTTCTAAAATAATTTCAAATCAGTATTTCATCAATCAGTTAAAGGCACAATATGTAAGATTTTGGATTAAAAAATCCCAAAAGCACTAGAACAATGTTGTATATTTTAACTTACTTACATTATCCCAGATGTTTCCAAGAATGTTTAAATCTAGAGAAATAAGCAAATTTAACCGTGTCCATCCATGCGTCACCTATCAATGACATCATACCCGCGTTACCCTCGATTTCTGGTTTTATTTTGTAGAAATTATGGAAACACCAAAGATGCTTTAATATATTATATATTTTATTAGACAAGCGTTTGGATACATTTATAGACAGAAAATGAATCATGCTATATAGCTCAACACGTTTAGTCTTGTTGTTTTCTTGATTTACCACGAGTACCATGTTTTACCATGCCTAATATCGATCTAGTTTACTGCAGTGTGCAACAAGTGTCTCACAGCAGCCTCCAGGCGAATGCACAGAGTAACGTTATAACATAATTTTCAACACATCTCAAATGTGTCAATATTGATAACAGCGCTGCTTTACCCCACATACGCTCGACGGAAGAACGGAATGCGGCGACTGTGGCATAATAAAAGTCCCACTGCTCTCAAGGCGTATCGCGCTCGTCTCTCACTAGCAATCGTGGCCTCGTTTCTGCCCTGCTCTGCTTCATACTACAGCAACGTTAATAATCTCATCCATGAACATGATTTCTGCCCAAGTCCCGTCCCGTTTCTTCTGTGAGGTGAAGACGCCATGAATCCATGCTCAATCTCGGCATCATCAAGCTCAATAGGCAACCTCTAGTGGCGAAAAACTACATATTGTGCCTTTAATATGTGCATGTATTAACTTATCTGGTAAATAGCCATGCAGCAAGATCATGTACAGTCAGATGGTCATTATCACCAAATAAATCGATTCAAGGTGATGGCAAATTACCATTAAAACAAAGTGTTCTTCTCTGCCAGGTGTGGGTAAGACCACTCTGGTAAAGAAAGTGTGTGAGGCCGTGATCTCCACCGGGGTCTCCGTCAGCGGATTCTACACGGAGGAGGTCCGAGAGAGAGGCAGGAGAGTGGGCTTTGATGTGGTCACGCTCACAGGTGATAGAGGACGTCTGTCCAGGCTCAGGTATCATCTCTGTTTGCCTATCTATCAATCAGCCACAGGTCTTACTGCTTAGTGTTTTAGTGCTGTTGTCGTCCACTAACACACTGTCTGTTTGATCCCAGCACTGAATCCGCCGCAGGTGGACGTGAATACAGGGTCGGACAGTACGCAGTCGATCTTCAGTCATTTGAGAGTCTCGCACTCCCTCTTTTCAGAAACGTATGTATGGATGGATGATATAAACAACCTATTTGCATACTAATAGGCTCATAATTTAGTGTTTTTTCTTATCTAAACTGATATGTTATATGCTGAAAAAAAATGGTGAGTACTTAGAAATTGCTTGTAAATTTAACAAAGAAACTGCATGTAACGCATTGAATTAAACGTAAAATTTTGAAGTAGAAAAAATTTTCTTGTAAAACGTACTGCAATAATTATTTTATTTACGACTTCGGAAAATCTTTTTTGCGGTGAACTAACTACAGGGAAAGTCCCTGACCTGACTTTGAAAAACACAAAAGAAGAAGATGTTTAGCAGAATCTTTACAAAGAGGATTTGGGGGCTTTCAAGCTCCATAAATCACCAAAAAAAGCACATAACTTTTTTAGGTCTGGTTTTCAAGGGAGCGCCTGGAGATGCTGCTTGGTACACACACTTTACGTGACACACTTATCCTAAAAGCTGTCCTTATCACTTTTCTCCTGACTGCTCTCCTCTCTATCTTCTTTTCTCTCGAACATGGTAGATGATGATATTTTGTTTTTATTTTATTAACACTAATGACACAGACAACAGCAGGAATATTAGGCTGCTGTCACTTTAAGACCGAATGCGTGGACCGAATACACCGGTTTCTTTCTCAGCCGTTCACTTATGACATAACCGAGAGAATACTTGCAAGTATTTTGACAAAATTTTGTGTGTATGTGTTCATTCAAGCGCAAGTAAACCTGAAAGAAGAATTGATTGTGTCCGAACGCTGTCTGAAAGCCTCTCTCTCTCTCTCTCTCTCTCTCTCTCAGTATGCTCACGCTTCAGGTGTATGAGCCGCGCGAGTCCCGATTTTTGACTCTTCTTCCGCGTTTAAAATCGTTTGAATGTGTAAATTGGCAAGACAAACCACGTCTAAATGATAAACTTTCACATTATGATGATTAAACTTGGCAGTTAATCCGCGAATCACATGTATTCCACGTTTTCTGGTACGCATAATTTATTTTTACCACGCTCACCAGTTATGTGCACGCCTGATTATACTGTTGTTTTTGTTCAGCTGATGAAAGGCCTAGACAAAAACTCCATGAAAACTTTTGAAAGTTGTGAATACAGAAATGACGTGATCTAGGACCTTTATTACAAAAAAAAAAATGCAGAAAAAATGATTCTGTCCAGTTATTATAGTGATAAAGTTTTAAATATGGATATTTTTCTTATAAAAACCCATCGCTTCTCTTCAGAAGGCCTTTATTAACCCCCTGGAGTCGTATGGATTATATTTACGATGGATGGATGCAGTTTTGGGGGGCTTTAAAACACGCCCTCCGTTCACTACCATTATAAAGCTTGGAAGAGCCAGGATAATTTTAAATATATCTCAGATTGTGTTCATCTGAAAGAAGATAGTCATATACACCTAGGATGGCTTGAGGGGGAGTAAATCATGGGATAATTTTCATTTTTGGATGAACTATCCCTTTAAGGCTTGTCAGTAAACAGTCACTGTTATGATTGGGTAACGTCATTGCAAAGGGTACCTACCTACAACATAGCATATCAACGCCTACTCGCTATCCATTTAGACCAGACAAAGCAAAATTTACAGACAAAACAATGAAATAATTTACTTGCGATTTGTGATGGAGCTGCTGTCAAATCCAAGTTGTCTGCTTCATCTGTCAACAAAAGTTTCTTTGCAAACTCTCCATTACACTGTGCCTCGTTTATAAAACAAATGCTCCAAATAAACATATACTCCTCAGACACGATCCGAGACGCCATTAAAATAAACCATCCACATGTTCCTGATGCTGGGATCCTTCTGAAGTCTGTACAGAGACACAAACCAGCTGTCTAAACTGGACGTGTCAAAGCTTTCACTCTTCCATTTGCTTTTGACGCGACGCTCACATCCAGTGTAGGCAAATGTCAGCCGTTAAGCGAATGAGTGATGGTGGGCGGGGCCTATGGTGCGATGATGTATAGCTATTCGTCGATGTCTTGCTCTGGAGGAAGTCATATGGAAATGTATTTGCCCGTGTGACGTCACAGATCCCACAATATCCAAACGAGCCATTTTTGGAGCTTGATTACATAAATGCTTCGTTTATAATGAGGAGGACGTTTTAAGCGCTGAAACTGGCGGGATGTTTTAATGGTACAAAAACCTCTTGTATGACAAAAGATCAAGGTAAATTTGATTTGTCATGACCCCTTTAAGTTCTTATTCATTGGAAAATTTAGCAGCTCTCCAGTTTGTCATTTCAGGTTTGAACTTCCATATCTTCACCACTATGCTGCTACCATCATATACAAACACATATTTCATCTGTCTGTGAGCCATAGTCATGCATTCCTGACTGACACATTTAGTGTGTCTGGAGCCAGAGCCTTCATGTTAATCATCTTTGCTAGTTAGTGTAGGATGCGCCGTGTACGAGCCCTGAGACCTTTGAATGAACTTCAGTGTTATTTTAGTATCTTTGAGATAGTTTTTAATATTTTGAAATAGTTGATATTTTCCATTTTAAATTTCAGTTACGGTCTGCTTTTGTGGTTGAACTTTTGTGTTCCATGAATGAAAGAAAATCATATGGGTTTGGAACAACATAAGGGTTACTAAATTAACTTTTCCCTTCAGTGACACTGTAAAACGGCATGCAGAGAGTGTGGTAAACATGTTCAGATTTGAGTTTCTTCAGATTTAGTTTCATTATTCGTTGTCCTTATCGAACAGATGTGTGAGGGAAGCAAGAGGGTGTTTGTCATCGATGAGATCGGGAAGATGGAGCTGTTCAGCCAAGCGTTTATCCGTGCGGTGAGACAGACTCTGGACGGCTCCAGCTGTTCAATCCTGGGCACCATCCCTGTTCCTAAAGGAAAACCTCTCACGCTGGTGGAGGAAGTGCGCAACAGACAGGACGTCAAGATATTTATGGTAAAAATATGTTTTACCTCACTGGAATTTTCCATGCAAACATCCTTGGCACCTTTGATTTACATGCAACTACTGTAGAGAAATACTGCGGATCACTAGATGGAAAAAATTATAGTTTGTTCAAAGAATTTATATAACCCTATGATAAATTTAGGATTTATATATTTGATTTGTATATAAAATTTTCATCCATTTGGATTACCGTTTTAAAGGGGTCCTTTAATATGATTTCACTTTTTTAACTTTAGTTAGTGTGTAATGTTGCTGTTTGAGCATAAACAACATCTGCAAAGTTACGACGCTCAAAGTTCAATGCAAAGAGATATTTTCTATTACAGGAATCACTTTTTAAAGACTACAACAAATGGCTGGTAGGGACTACAACAAGCTTCTTCCCGGGTTAGTGACATCACTAACCCTAAAATTTACATAAACCCCGCCCCCGAGAACACACAACAAAGGGGGTGAGGCCATGTTGGGCTGCTTTAGAGAAGAGGAAGAGTTGTTGTAGTAGAGTGTTGTTGTCATGCCGTCATTTTACGCCGGACTGCTTCACAAACGAGGGTCAATTCAACACAAAAGATTAACATGACGGCACATGCTAGTGGATGAGTTGAATCAACTCCACAGCAACTACATAAATTTATCCACTAACCATTCAGAAACGTCTAAAAGTTGTAACTTCTTCCTGAGTCTCTCCATCAGTGTCGACTCCGGTTTGAACAATGTAAGGCTGAACACCGTTACTGACAATCCTCATTTTGGCTGCGTGAGATTCTCCAGCTTTGTTGTTGTTGAGCGACCGAAGCGTGAGCTGTTAAAGCTCCGCCCTCTTCTGGAAAGGGGGCGGGAGCAGCAGCTCATTTGCATTTAAAGGGACGCACACAAAAACGGTGTGTTTTTGCTCACACCCAAATAGGGTCAAATTTGACAAGCTATAATAAATGATCTGTGGGGGATTTTGAGCTGAAACTTCACAGACACATTCTGGGGTCACCAGAGACTCGTATCACATCTTGTGAAAGGGTCATAATTGGTCCCCTTTAAAATTAGGCCTAAATATTTTTCACCAAAAGTGCAATGCACAAATTTCCCCAAGAGATATATGATGCATGCTGGCCTACTCAAAAAGAAAAATGGAAGTGTGGCTACATTTGACCATTCATCCATGAGTCATCATCCTGTGTGTCTAGACCAGCTTGTGATGAATCCAGGCGTCTGCTCCGAGGTATGTGGAAACATACGGTGTGAACCCCAGTGCAGGTTTGTGTGTTGTGTGCTGATTTGATGGTTGATAACACAGATTCCTTTACAACTCTTATTGTTCGGCCTGTATGGAATCTGCGCCCACATCAACAGAAGCTCCACAGAATTCACACTTGCATTGTTCACCAAATTCTATGCATTCCACAATTCCTCATGTTTACTGAATATTCTTCCTAACTGCGTGGTGAAAGTGTTCTGAGAAATAAGTATTTAAAAAGTCTATATATGTAACCATTTTTATGTATTAATCGCTTTTTTTATTGCCAATGTGTGAACAGCTTGTAATGAAACTTAAAAAAACGAGACCTTCCCCAACTTCCTAGGTTGTCTCTGAAAGCCTGTCGACTGATTTTAATGTGAAGGACTCGTTTTTGCTGAGAAAATCAAAAGGATGTGACGTTTACACGCTCCCAAGATCCTCTCTTCCTTTCAATGACACATGAAGTTAATGCTTATACAATGTTTAGGATAAAAGAGCTGTTCTGTACTGTAATGTCAATGATTCATTCAAACTATATTCTCACATAGTCAGATCTATATAGTCTCAAAAATAGTCTTAAATATACTTTATAATCAAACTACTGCATCATAACAGTGTAATTTTATCGACCTCATCCGTCGACATGATGCGGTGAATCACAGAGCTGGTTCAAACATCTACATCGCTATGATTAGATGCTTTCTTACCTGCTGTTTTCTCACCGCTGTCATTTTTGTGTGTTTATTTTGTTATTGAGAGGAAAGCGTGCAGCACATATTTACATATTCATCTAAACGTCGCTCTCATCAGCATGGACGGCGTCTGGATGTTCGTTAACAGTATATCGCTGCAAAGATATTTTCAACATCTTTTTACTTCTAAGCGAAGAACGAAAAAGAACTTCTCATGAGTATATCAGGGCATTGAATCATGTTCTGTCTCTTGTGTGTTATGAGTGCGAGCACGAGCAGCAAGTTGCTGGCTGCAGTTCACTTAATGGCCACCGGTGTCGCTAATAACAAGGGTTTTTGAATTCTACACATAGCCCCTTTGAATAACTTCTACTTTTATATATATTCGTAGCTGACAGCATTATAAAGAGCTCAAATTTCAGTGTACATATATATACACATGTGCCGTGATTACAAGTTAGCAAAAAGACCGTTTGAATTACATCATTCAACTTCAGTAGCTATGTTTCCATCCACCTATTTTTATGTGCATTTTGGGATATCGCATAAAAAAATTTTTTTTTAAAAAGCTGGATGAAAACCCCAAGATGGGCATAAATTCTAAAAAAATTTGCATTAAAAAAACGTATGCATTCAACTGAGTTGGATAAATTTTTTATGCAATACAAAACATGCACATAAACTACGATGGAAACACTTTTACCAAATAAATCTCTTGATGCGCATCAAAAAAGATGTGACTTTTCGATTGGAAGGGATTACTGGAACAACCAGCAGATCGATCTCATTGCCCAGCATCTGAAATGCTGTTTTGGTCGGTATAATTCCTTCCCAGAAGCTCCTCACACGACTGCGTTCACAAACACCAGGCATCTGAATGCAAGATAACATGACAGCGTTTATTGTGTTTCGTCTGTGCGTTCTGAGGCGCAAATAATTCATACGAAAATTATTATATACAGTGGCTTCTATGCCGCAACTTTCATTTTTCTTAATGATATTTAGCGTCAGTTTATCAGGAAGTGATGATTTTGTTCTCTTTCACTGGATGCTTTATTCGCAAATGATTGATGCGATAAAAGTTAAATTCGCATCTTTGGATGGAAACAGCTAGTGTTGACATGTTTTAGGTTTAGTTTCATGCAATTATAGTTCCTACAGTCATGGAAAACCTGGAATTTTTAAATCATATTTTTTTTAATTGTCATTTTTCAATTGCCTAGCTGGGAAAATATTAAGATACAGACATTTCTAGTTATTGATCCACTAAAACTTGCTCTTTATGAGTGCAAACTGACTCAAATGATGTTTAAAAAAAATCTTATTAATCACAAACAAGTGGGAACAATCATGGACACTTAAGCTGGGAACTATCTGCAATGGATGTTTAACAAACAAATCAGCTCTTATTTGTGCTCATTTCACAATTGCTCATCTTTTCCGTTCTTATTTTCTTCAGAAAATGTCCAATTCCAGTTAATCTCTGCTGTTTGTTTTTCCTCCCACAGGTCACAAAGGAAAACAGAGACACGATCTTTGATGACATTGTGTCTGCTGTACAGGAGTGCCTGAAGTGAATGAGGAGGAACTGATAAGCTACTGATAATATATTTAAGTCATTTTCATTTTTGTTAGCCAACAAGCCCTTCGGGCGCTCCGTTCTTTCAATATGGTGCAGTGTGTCATATGTGTTAAATACATGCATGTGAATAAGCATTTCTCTCTCAAACACGTCACATAATGGATCGACCTCTGCATTATTGATTCGGAGCGAGCGTCCTGGAGGAAGGGAGCGTGAGAGTCACGGAGACTGTGGATGAATGATGCTTCAATTCGATAAAGAGGCCACTAAGGCGCCGACCTTTCCTCTTGCTGAGACGTGTGCTTCCTGTATCTATGTTTCCAATTAAACAGGAAAATAAATTAATATTTGAGAGGAAAACACAGTCAGGCTTCCAGATGTTTTATTTGTCACCTCAAATATGGAAACGTGTGCCTTAATATGCCTAAAAATGTCTGACTGTCTGTCTTTAGAACACAGAAGGACGAATATCACTTTTATGATACTTTTTCTTGAACATTCCTTAAAGTATTGACAGTAATGCATACAGTATTATTAAAAAATGCCAAAAAAATCATTCAGCATGATCACAGATGGCCAGTGCAATGCTATTAATCTAACCACAACTGTTAAAGTAGCAAACAAAGTCTACATTTTTTTAAGTTCCCTTAACTCAAAACATCCCAAACATATTGACATTAATGCATGTAATATTGTTAGAGAATGCAAAAAAAAATTAATGATCACAGTCAGATGGCCAATGGCCAGGAATTTAAGCAGAAAGTGCTCTTGAAGGTCATGTTCTCGAGTTAAATCTATAGTGTTGTGAAATCCAATTAAAAATTCATCTCTCTACCATTGCATTTGCATTAATTAGTGAAGATTCCCTCATAGATATGCTGCGATCAGACCTCATCCACAAACAAAACTCAACTAGAAATATAATTGTGAGTTTTTGCAGGACTGAGGTCTAGAGATGATGAACGGGCCAGTTGGTAAACAGCTTTTCCAAATGCAAAAGGAAGGAGAAAAGGCCACTGCCAGGCGAGATGTGCGTCACAGATAATTCTGTGCCAGTTTCATCTCTGCACTGACGTCCACCATCAGACGCAGGTCTCTGACTGAAGAATCATCTGTTGAAGTCTGTGTTTTAGTGTGTATAAACATCATATTTCTAGTTACTGCTCATATTAAAATTGATCATGAAATGACATTTACATCCTATTTTACTTGCATATCCTGACTCAAGAATGTGTCTTCTGTGAACGGCCCCCTAAAATGTGCTCAAACATCACTTTTAAAGTTGTGGTAGTCTTTTCTTCTCTATTGTGATGTATATCCGAGTGAAACAGCTTCCCAAACAAGAACAAATGTAGGGCGGGGCTTATTTTGTCCATGTGGAATTGATTGAATGGTTGTGGTTTGCTATTGGCGGATGTCATGTCCTTTACTTTTGAAGTTTATATTTCTGAATTACCATGTGTTTGTATTTGTTCCAGGTCATTTGAAGGTGAAGGGCTGCAGAGAGCCAGACAGATTGAGAATGGGATTGTGGGTAGAGTTGTGGCTGTCAGGGGACTGGTGAGGGTCACCCCGTCGCTATTCTCTTAAAGGCAGTGCCAATCGCCTGCAGCGGCAGCACAGATGGATTACATAATAGTGCTGATGGGGGCCGTGCCAATGCCTGTCCCATACCTCACCCACTGCGACGGGCATCTCTGCCAGAGACGGCCGACACTATATGCATCTGTGTTTATCCCTTTAACTAAACTCATGTCTTCTTGCATAACCAGCCAGTGGATGACATGTGCCTTGGGAAATAAGTTTAACCATGAATAAAAATATGTTTCACATGAAAGGGCATTCACATTCAGTTAATAAAGACTATATATTTACCTTTTCCAAAGTTTTGCCCATGCAAAACTCACTACAACGTTTTGTAGCTTGTTGCTTGGTCGTTGCTATGCAGTTGTTAAGTAGATGTTACTATATTGATATGCAGTTGCTAGGGAATTCTGGGTGGTTAATTTGCAAGAGTGTTGCTATGCAGTTGTTAATGCATTCTGAGGGACTGTTAGGATGTTTGGGTGGTTGGCAGGGTGTTGCTATACAGTTGCTAGGGTATTCTTGGTGGCTGCATTGTTAGGATGTTGCTATGCAGTTGCTAAGGAATTCTGAGGTGTTGTTTGTGTGTTGCTATGCAAATGCTAGGATGTTCTGGATGGTTTCCAGGGTGTTGCAATGCAGTTGCTAGGGTATTCTGGGTGACTGCATTGTTAGGATGTTGCTATGCAGTTGCTAAGGAATTCTGAGGTGTTGTTTGTGTGTTGCTATGCAAATGCTAGGATGTTTTGGATGGTTTCCAGGGTGTTGCTATGCAGTTGCTAGGGTATTCTGGGTGACTGCATTGCTAGGATGTTGCTATGCAGTTGCTAATGCATTCGGAGGGGCTGTTAGTATGTTGCTATGTGATTTCTAGGATGTTTAAGTGCTTGCCAGGGTGTTGCTATGCAGTTCCTAGGGTATTCTGGGTGGTTACTTCACAAAAATTTTGCTATGCCGTTGCTAATGCATTCTGAGGGGCTGTTAGGATGTTTGGGTGGTTGGCAGGGTGTTGCTATGCAGTTGCTAGGGTATTCTGGTTGGTTGTACTGCTAGAGTGTCGTTAAGCAGTTGCTAAGGCATTCTGAGGGGCTGCTAGTGTGTTGCTATATGATTTCTAGGATGTTTGGGTGGTTGCCAAGGTGTTGCTATGCAGTTGCTAGGATATTCTTGGTGACTGCATTGCTAGGATGTTGCTATGCAGTTGGTAAGGAATTCTGAGGTGTTGTTTGTGTGTTGCTATGCAATTGTTAGGATGTTTGGGTGGTTGCCAGGGTGTTGCTATGCAGTTGCTAGGGTATTCTTGGTGGTTACTTTGCAAGAATGTTGCTATGCAGTTGCTAATGCATTCTGAGGGGCTGATAGTATGTTGCTATGTGATCGCTAGGATGTTTGGGTGGTTGCCAGGGTGTTGCTATGCGGATGCTAGGGTATTCTGGGTGGCTGCATTTGTAGGATGCTGTTATGCAGTTGGTAAGGAATTCTGAGGGGTTGTTTGTGTGTTGCTATGCAATTGCTAGGATGTTTTTGGTGGTTTCCAGGGTGTTGCTATGCAGTTGCTAGGGTATTCTGGGTGGCTACATCGCTAGGATGCTGCTATGTAATTGACAATAATGCGTTCAGAGGGGCTGTTAGTATGTTGCTAAGTGATTGCTAGGGTATTCTGGGTGGCTGTATTGCTAGGATGTTGCTATGCATTTGCTAAGGAATTCTGAGAAGTTGTTTGTTTGTTACTATGCAATTGCTAGAATGTTTTGGGTGGTTTCCAGGGTGTTGCTATGCAGTTGCTAGGGTATTCTGGGTGGCTACATCGCTAGGATGCTGCCATGCAGTTAATCTGTTAGTATGTTGCTATGTGATTGCTAGGATGTTTTGGGTGGTTTCCAGGGTGTTGCTATGCAGTTGCTAGTGTATTCTGGTTGGTTTCATTGCATTGTGTTGCACTGATGTTAATATACAGTTGCTAATTAAAATAAAATAGTAAAATAATTCCACCCTGAAGCTTCTATGACATTCTGCTTCTTCAACAAAAGATTTTTCTCATCTGTTTAACAGTCCGATGGGTGAGTTTGTTTGCTTAGAAAAGTAATTGCATTATATTTGAGGTAATATTAGCCTACTAAAGATTCTGCATAAATGTTGACTCATTCTCTTTTAGTTGGACTAATAGCATTTAACACCAGAGCATCATTACGCCCAGTGATTTTGTATCCTGCTTTTTATCCATTTTCCTCTAAAATTGCTTTCAGTGCCGTTCCCTTGTGCGCACTAAAGATGAGTTTAGCCTCAGCGAAAATGGACAGAAGCAATTTTTATAAGTCTGCTTTATCTTAGCTTGCAGAACAGACTTGGTCATAACCACGAGCGTCTGCCCATAAGAGCCCCTCCATCCGGTGCCAACACATACAGATGGTGAGGATGGTGTATGTGTGTGTTCTTCTTCACTCATTGACAGAGCCGTCAACACAAAGCCTTACTGAATAAGCATGTTTGGACGCCTTCGAATCGGCTTTCATTTCCATATCGCTGACATGCATTCATAGAGAGCAGACGCTAAATGTCCGACCCCTCCCTGAATGAAGCCCAGGGGGGTTTACACAGTCTCGGCCGTATAGAAAAGAGCGAGAGAGCTTTTGTGAGCACCCTTTTAATATATTATAGTGTACAACAAGCTTCCTCACACATTGAGCTGAATCACAACAGACAGGCGTGCCGCCAATTAACCACTGGCTCAGGATACAACAAACGAGAGATGCACTCTGAACAAAACAGCATGTGGAGAATAAAGAGCGAGAGGGCAGCATATATTAGTCTGAGATATTGAATTAGTAAATGCATAAAGGATAGACTTCGGAAACTGAAGCCAGCACAATATTTTGTTAAAAAGGATGGAACAGAATTCAGGAGTCTTGAAATTTGTTTTTCAAAGGTAAAAGCTGTTTTATATTAATGTTAATGATAATTCAACTAAAATGAATGAATGCTCTTCATTTAAGGGCTTGTTCATTTTTTCAGAAAATAATGATTGCAATATTGAAATATTTGCAATTAGTTTAACAAATAATTTCATTTTATATCAAATTTACACATTTAACCCTTTGTTTGCGTATTCATTGATTTGCAATGAAATTATAATTTGGTTCACTTTTTAATAGATTGCCAGCTGAAATACAGTCAAAACTGCTTATAAGATTTATATTTATATCATATTTACACATTTAACCCTTTGTTTGCATATTGAATGATTTGCAATTAATGAAATTATAATTAATTCAGTTAATTTTTTATTGATTGCCAGCTGAAATACAGTCAAAACTGCTTTACACAGATGTACACATTTAACCCTTTGTTTGCATATTGAATTATTTGCAGTTAGTTAAATTATTAATTCAGTTATTTTTTAAATTGATTGACAGATCAAATACAGGTAAAACTGCTTATCAGATTTGTATTTATATTTATACTAGATTTACACATTTTAACCTGAGAGCAGAACAGAAGGACCGACCACAAGAGCAGAACTTTCCTGTAAAAGCGCTGCGAGGCGAGCCGTGATCAAAACACACGTGTAGGGTTTCACCTTTGAAGCCACACAGATCAAAGACCACAGTAAAAGATATAAAAGATCACTGGAGACCCGAACGCGACTACAAACACTCCATACCGGACACCTGTTCATGAGTAAAACACTCACATCTATTCAGAAATAAAAAACAAGCATGGTGAATAAGTACAAATGCATGAATGTGAAATGATCAGAATCGAGACAAATGCTGCACATCAAGACTACACAACCTGAACTGTTTCTTTATGATATTATGAAACGTTTGCTTCAGTGAAGAGCTCTTGTTTCTCAGTATTCAGCACATTTGACAAACACATCCTTAGTGCCCTGGGACGGGATATAGGATTCCAGCGTCCTCATATGAATCAGTGAATACTGAGAGAGGTCGTGACCTCTGAGGCTACAGGCCAGTGGTGACAATAACAAGAGAGATGGTCAGAAACGGCCCTCGGGACACATTTGGACAGAGAGTTTCCCATGACACCGGGTCAAACCTCAGAGAAAAGAACGTTAATGTTTTCGTTAATGTTATTGCATTGGACTAAAACTTACTGACTTTGCTCACACGGAGTATAACATTTCCCAAAATTTGGGGGATAATTTTTGTATTTTTTCCCCCACCTTGTTACACTTGTGGTGTTTCCGGTCAAAAATGACCAGCCTACAAAAAATAGCTTATAAATCTTCCGTTATACTATATTATCACCAAATATTGGATTCAATCTTGTGATTCTTCAAATTAGGACAGGTTTATACAGTATATAATACAATGTATAATACAAAACCGGTCCTAATTGAAAGAAAACAAGTTGACAAAAAGATAGAATCCAATATTTGGTGATAATATAGCATAACTAGTGACTTTACAAGCAATTTTTAAAAGGCCGGTCAAAACATCAAAGGTTTTCAAAGGGTTTTCAACACAGTTTAAGGGTTAATTTATTTTGGTGAGCATAAGAGACTTCTTTCAAAAGCATTAAAAATCTTTAATTATTCTGGTAGTGTATAGGGAATTTTTTTGTACTTTTTTTTGTTGATAAAATTAAGTGTTTCTTGGGTTCAGGCAACGATACAGACTATTGAGAATGTGAGACGCCTGTTAGTACACATTGATTTCTTCGTTCTTGTCCCATAGAGTCAAGTGAGATTGACCTGTGACGTGTTCAAATGTTGACAGCGGGACAGGCTACAGGAGCGGGTCACGACCTCTGTGACACAGAGCAGTGGAAGCGACACCCTGCCATTGACCAGATACTCTCCGATTCAGTCCTTCTTATGACCGGCAGAGAAAGACCTCGATTGTTGGCTTTCATCAGTGTAATTGACCAGTCAATGGTCTTTTTAAACAGGCTCTGCTCATTTATCAGCAGCATGGAGTAAAAGTGACACCAGGTCCATCAGAAAGAGACTAGAGATCCCAGACTTTTGGACCCCATATGACATTAAATATCAATGTTTGCCTCAGACGTTTCTCTCATAATTTCTTAGGAGAAATAAAAAGCAATAGTTGACACACTAAGAGTAGAGAGCTATAGCTGCTCAGATCATCTTAAAGGCGATTTCATTTGTGATTTTCTGTCCTGTGGGATGTTTTTAATGACCACAGACGAATTTCTTTTGTGAAAAGTCCTTGAAACTAGAGTTTTTCATTCTTCATTGATTCATTATGAACGTCAGGGACCAAACGGGGGTGAGGCGTGATGTGGACGGACAGGAAAATAACAGCAATGCTAAACTTCACTCAGTGTAAACGACTGACTCATTAAAATAATGAGTCACTGACAGAGAAGTGGATTTAATTAATGCCCCGTCTCACTGATGTCAGGCATACAGCCATACACAAGAATAAATTACATGTTAAAATATAAACCTTGGTGAGCATAAGAGACTTGTTTGCAAAGACATTTCTGGGCACGCACTGAGGTTTTCTGAGTGATTTTAGCATGTTGCTAACTAAAATACTGAATATCGTATGCATTTACATGAGGGCCGCTATGGAAGCTTGTTTCCACCACTAAATAAAACAAAAAAGGTAATTGCAACTTTTTATCTCACAATTCTGACTTTTTTCTCAATTGAGAGTTATAAAGTCAGAATTAATAAAGTCAGAATTGCGTGATATGAAGTCAGAATTGTGAGATAAACTCACAATTCTAAGAAAAAAAAAAATCCCTCACAATTGGATGCAATTGCGAGTTTATATCTCACAATTCTGACTTTATTAATTCTGTCTTTAATAATTCTGACTTTATAACTCGCAATTCTGACTTTATTAATTCTGACTTTATATCATGCAATTATGACTATTATTTCTGACTTTAACTCGCAATTCTGACTTTATATCACAAAATTTTGACTTTATATCACGCAATTCTGACTTTATTAATTCTGACTTTATAACTCGCAATTCTGACTTTTTTAACTCGCAATTCAGACTTTATTAATTCTGACTTTATAACTTGCAATTCTGACTTTTTTAACTCGCAATTCAGACTTTATTAATTCTGACTTTAATAATTCTGACTTTATAACTCACAATTCTGACTTTATTAATTCTGACTTTATAACTTGCAATTGTGAGTTTATATCTCGCAATTCTGAGAAAAGTCAGAATTGTGAGATATAAACCCACAATTGGGAGAAAAAAGTCAGAATTGTCAGATATATATGGCAATAACCTTTTTTTTTTTTTTTTTTTTAATTTCATGGCGGAAACTTCCATAGGCCGCTGCTGAATGATGCTACACGGTCCATTAAAAAATCTGTCCGTCCCTTTGCACTTGGCACATTTCAAGTACTTAATGCATTCTAATCCGACATTGACCATGTGGTGAAAGCCATTGTTTGCGCACTTTCACCCCCCGCTGTCAGCACTCTCAATTTAAACTCGGATTTACCACGGATCCTCTTTTGTTTGGCATCTTTTCGCGCTTCATTTTTTTTTTGTGGCGACTGTACCGTCTCTTATTATCATTTCAACATGAAATACTCACCAATTATGTATGCGCAGACTCTTTGAAAGCTTAAAGGGATTGAAGGGGCATCCAGCTTCCAGCCATAACAGCCTTTCATATGCAAACGCACGAGCGCAGCATCGACCTCTGAGGGTTTGGGCTTGAGCCGGAAGGCTCAGATCTCCTCCGCTCTTTTAATGATTATTGTGGAGGATTTCTTAGTGTTTATCTGCAGTTGCCATATCAGCGGTTTTGAAATCCCCATCGGAGAGGGAAAGACGAGGGTGTGTTGAATTGGAGGTGATTGTGTGCCCGGTGGATCGTTAAAACAGGCGTCAAACAAACAAACAGCATTTCTTCAGTATGAGAGAAGCTGCGGCCATTGAATTATCCCAGAGATGAAGGCAAATAGGTGTAGCCTACCACTTTCTTTGCCTAAAAGAACACATTTTGCTCATTTTACAAAGAATATAAAGATGCTTTCAGATATTGCCAGTCAGATGAACCATCCAACAAATGCTCCACTGTTATATCTAATTTCTTGTGGACATGTTACAATAGTAGTATGACGGAGATATTCACTGTGATATAACCTTTAAAGGCCCACTTAAGCAAAGTTCCTTTAAAATATGTTCACTCCTATTATTTATGAATGGGAGAAACTGCAACGCACAATATGGCGGAATACGTCCCGCCTTCTAAGTAAACGAGCCAATCGTTGATTGGTAAAGTCATTATTGTCTTATTGCACAACCTTATTGGCTCATCTAGCCTGAAGCTTTTTAAAGGCTATTTGAGCATAATAAACAACATTTATGTGACAGTTTTTATTGCTGATTTGAAATATTATAAAGTCTTTGACTTAAGTGCCTTGGAACGCGCAGCGTTATTCAGTGTGTTGACTTGACCCTTCACTGGGAGATTGATTGACAGGCGATCTAACCAATCATAACGCCAAATCTGCCATTTTGTCCGACAAAGCAGTCAGGGAGTTAGTAGATTAATGTCGGTGGACTTGAACCTGGAAAATGGTGTACTGCCATCTTTCCGTGGTTGAAACAACATTCCTTCTGATGTTCATTCATGTTTATTTGCTGCTATAAATTAACTAGTAAGAAGAGATGATCGTTTTGAGCCGCTTGAACTGAGGTGCTACAGCGATCTGTCACGACATATTAAAGAGCCACAAAATGGTATTTATTGTTTAGATTTCTTTAAAAACTACAAAATTTGAGACTTTGTTTCATATCAAAGGTAACCTGCTCTGTTTTGTCTGTCGACATGTTGTCAGTGTCCTCTTTGCTCCGCAATGTATTTTTTGTGGCGTGGGAGCAGCATAGCTTGTCGGACATAGCAACAGTAAATAAAGGGGGCGGGTCTTTGCAAACAGTCAATTTCAACTGAAACAGGAAAACAGGGCGGGACATATATAGAACAGCCCTTTTTAAAAATAGCCAATAGCGTTTTGTTTATATCATAGCTCGGCTAGAGCCGTTGAGCTTGGTAAAACATCCGTTTTCATTCTAAGCTCCTCCATATCGCTTTAAAATATAGCATTCTGTGCAAAATTCAAATGGGTCTGATACGTTTTGTGGTCTGCACCGACTTGCGGATAAGACCTTATATAGTAGTCAATATTTGAAGTGGATCAAAACCTTTCATCAAAGTTGTCCTGAAACCTTTTTCTTAGGACAACTTTGATGAACTTTTTTGATCCACTTCAAACGTTGACTACTGTATATAGAAAGACGGTGCACATGTATTGTTATGAATGGGAGAAAGTGCAACACGCAATATGGCGGAATAAGCCCCGCCTTCTAAATAAGAGCCAATCGCCTATTGGTAAAATTGCGTCACTGCAGCAGTGGCCATTAGAATCTCCGGTCAGACACGCGCTTTATAGAGACGTGCATTAGCTTGATCCAGCCGTTTTTTTTGTCACGATTGATGCCTTTGATTGGACAGAAGATTTAATGAGAAGCTGAAGTGCGTTGTGATGTCATGAAAATCCTTTTTAGCAGAGGTGGGAGACTGTATGTTTTATCTCCTAAATGCAAATTTTGTCATTGTTTTGGAACACACCAGCTTATTCATAACCTAAGGCTAACATTTTCATACGAAAAGCTAAAAACTTAAATTTTGATTTCGGGGGAACCAGTTAACCCCTGGACTGCACAAACCACAAAACTCATTCAAACTGCTGTAATGACCTTATTTTCTTACAATGCTTATAATGACATTATTTTCTTTTTAAGGCACAATACAGCTACTTTGTTTTTGTTTTTTAACAAACTGAACATATCAATATAGTCCTAAAATGTTTTCCACTGCGAAATGTCTAAAATAATGCATTACATGTTTAAAATTGTGTAAAAACAGTCATAAACATTCAGGCCGCACCAATCTCAAAACATTATACAGTTGACCCAGAACATAAAAAACTTTGTCCTATAAAAACGCACATGACACACTGCATTAGTTTAAATACAGAAAGCAACACTACAATAAGTGAATCAAATGTTTAGTTTGGAAACACACACACGTTAAAGGGATAGTTTGCCAAAAAACGAATAAATGAATGACAGAATTTTCATTTTTGGGTGAACTAGACCACACAGAACTCAAACCAACACAAAAAAACATGACAAGCTGACAAATAATATGTGCCAAAACCTCATAAAAAATAAACAATGACTGGACAGATTGAAACTAAACTGCAATTCAGGCCAAAAACAGATCATACATGAAGTGAAAACACATCAGACCACCTCAAATGGAATGTGGTGGGTATATTGAACACATTAGATATCAAAAGTCTCATATCAGTAGATTCATTATGGCAGCTGTCACCATGTCCACAGCAAACTTCACTCATTAATGCACATTTAAAACAACAATGAAATTTTAGCATGGGAAAATGTTGAGTTTAAAGCAAGAATTAATCCATAAATGGAACTCAACTCACCCTCTGGATGTTGCAAACTCAAATATCTCACTCTCTTCTTGTGTCCTTCCCTTTTTGAGGAATATTCTGTCCAGTCCTTCTCACTTTTTAATGCATAGTTTTGCTCCAACCTTAATTAAACACACCTGAACCGGGTAATTTGGGATTGCTAAAACATCCATGCAGGTGTGATAAAGCAAGCTAAATTCTGCAGGAACGCGGCTCTCCAGAAGGACTGGACACCCCTTTTATATAACAAAAGGCTCCAAAATGACAATAAAGCACCAAGGGAAGATTCACAGAGAGCAATGACTCTGTGACAAATTTCTTTTGTTCCTCTTTGGATAAAAGCGTCTGCTAAATGCATAAGGGTCAAAGACATTTAGATGTCCGCATCAATAGAAATTTACAAAAGTGATTTTATACACACAGAAAGCACATTAAATGCAAGTAAAACTTCTACTTTTAAGGTTTCAAATAAGTTTTGGGAGAATAAAATGTCAAAATGTGGGTGAAATAATGTTCCATTGTCATTCAGTGTAACACTTATATTTATGTAAAAATTGAAAAAACATACTTATTCTGACCTGTGTGTATTAAAATATATAAAAGAATAAGTGAGCATACTAAATTTTATTGCATTTTAAATGAGTAAAAAAATCTTGCTGACAAATGGGCAAAACCTAGGATAGTGGCAAAGTTTAGAAATGTAAAATTACAAGTATTAAGCATTTGGGGTAAAAGTAATTAGTCTTTAATATGGCATAAATAGTTTTTTTGTTGTAAATATCCCTGACAATATTACACTGAATGACATTTTAGTGGGTGTCTTCTATAAATCATGCTAAAAATGTATGATATTTAATTTTTGCTCAGAAAAAAAACAAAACAAAAATTAAACAGGACCCATTCTGATGTACTGAAAAACAATTCAAAGCTGTTTTACACTTATTGTTTTGATACTTGAAAACCATTTTTCATCTTTGACCCATTAATGTAAAAATAATGTTCCATGAAAGAAAGAGTCATATTAGTTTTGATCAACATGAGGGTGAGTAAATTTCATGTTTGGTTAAACTATCTATTAAAACGGTTGATGAAGTGAGAAGTGAATATTAAACAACCATACAAGATCTCATTTAAAAATGACAAAAAACGATTCTCGCCATCAAATCCATAAATAAATTGTAAGAAAAAAGTTTTTCAGAACTTGTGTCCTGCACATGTCAGTCAGGGTCTTTGACCTGCAGCGTGTCACAAAAAGTGTCAGTCACTCCTTTTTCCCAAAGAACTTCCTGAAGACGGATTTGTTCCGTGGCCGTGGGAGACTCGTGTAGCTCCTCATGGGCAGATCGGAGAAGGACTCCTGCTGGACGCCGCTTGGCTCGTCCATCGCAGTGCTTTTACAGACGGACGGCATCTCTCGATCTCCGATGAATAAAGTCACAGAGTAGCTGGAGCTGCTGTCCTGGCCTTTGCCTGAAGGGGGCGCTACAGGCTTTATCCTCTGATATGTGGCTGTGGACAGAGATATGAGTGTTTAAAGTTCATATAAAATTCATGTATACATAAATTACATTGCATGATGAATATTATTCAACATTAGCTTGGAGTCAATTGTTTTATTTGTGAGTCACTACATTTGGACTACATTATATAGCACCGTTTCATAAGAACGACCTGTTTACATGGCAAATGTTGTGACTGTATTAGCTGTACCTGAGGTAAAGGAGTGTGAGCGTCTCTTTTCACTGGTCCAGCCCTGAATGGTGGACATAGAAGACAACTTCTGTCTCAGAGACTCACCATGAGACTCAAACTCATCCTCTACAGAGAGAAAAAAACGAATATGAATCATTCAACCTCTACAATACAAGGGCAGACAGTATAAGTGAGTAACAAAGTACTGGAGGTGAGAAATAATGTGACCAAGGTGGAAATGACAAAATTCAGAGAGCTGAATAGAAGTGCTTCTCCAGAAATAGAAAGCCGCTGACAGCAAACAGATGTGACCATGCCTCATAATGTCTGTGTGAAGCTCGGCTCATGTTCAACACAGAGTCCTCTACTGCCCTCTTCTGGATGTCCAAGACATATTTATTTATTACTTGCATTAGTGGCCAGTGTTGAGGAAGCTACTCTGAAACTAAAAGCCATATTTATCTCGTTTATGCTTTTAAATACATTATACTAGCATACTTAAGATAAATTATATATTTAATTAAATATTTATTTTAAAATTTTACTTTACAACTAGACAAAATACTGATTAAGAAAATTATTTTTTTTTTAAACTAACTACTTTGAAGCTACTTATGGAGGAAACATCTAAAGTTATACAGATTTATTACAAATGATACATTTTATACTCTGAGCCATTTTTCTGGAACAAAAACAATGAGGGTTTATGAAATACAACTACGATTAACTTAAAATATAACGGTAATGGACAGCAGCATTTAACGAAATTTCAGTATAAAAAGTCAACTTAAATGCAGATAGATGGACGGATGACAGACAGACAACAGACAGACAGATAGATAGATAGATAGACAGATAGATAGATAGATAGATAGATAGATAGATAGATAGATAGATAGATGACAGACACAGATAGATAGATAGATAGATAGATAGATAGATAGATAGATGACAGACAGACAGATAGATAGATAGATAGATAGATAGATGACAGACAGATGACAGACACAGTTAGATAGATAGATAGATAGATAGATAGATAGATAGATAGATGACAGACAGATAGATGACAGACAGACAGACAGATAGATGACAGACAGATAGACAGATAGATAGATGACGGACAGACGGATGACAGACAGATAGACAGATGACAGACAGATAGATAGATAGATAGATAGATAGATAGATAGACAGACAGATAGATAGATAGATAGATAGAATGACAGACAGACAGACAGACAGACAGACAGATAGATAGATAGATAGATAGATAGATAGATAGATAGAGATCCAGTCTTCAGTCTACAGCACACACAATTTCTTACCAGAATGACCCGCATCTGAGAATGAAGGGAGCAACCGATCCTGATGTCTTTGGTGGATCTGCAGACCATCATTGGTGTGGACTATGATCTCTTTGGTTCGGCCTGAGGCAGGCTGACTCTGTGCTAAAACGGTTGTGGTGACATAATTTCTCATGGAGCAGTGACATTTATCTCCATACTGACAGTCTGTGATAGGAGGAGAATGTCTCGGGAGTATCTCTGAAGCTGAAGACCCATGACATGTCGATCTATTCACTACAGAATCACTGGATGCTGTAGAGAGAGAGGATTTCATTTGAATATGACTGTATTCATATAATGCAGCATGGACAATTTGTTAATGACAGACAGGCAGATATGTATAATGGTATAATACCCGTATGTGCTTGGATTCTAAGAATCCATTTCTTCATCATAAATCGGGAGGAGGCACTGAGGAGATACTCAGATCCATCACGCAATCTGAGAGAAAATGGTAAAACAAGTGAAGCGATTCAAACTACTTCCATCTGTAACTAAAACAACTCTTTAGTTGTTCATCATTTACCTCAAGCAAAAGCAATTGGGTTTTTTGGTGTACTCCGGTGACGGTTCACACACTGCTCCAATTAGGTTCAGAGGAAGGCTTGTCACACAGCTCTATGGGGTACAAATATAGACTCGTTTGGGTTAACTCGTATCCTTAGCTGCTTTACAGCTGCCATTAAATGTAATTCAAATCACAATTCAACCTTGCAATATAACTAATGATGTCTGTTTGCAATAAAGGAACAAAACATTTTGCAAAGTCAGATCATGCTTACCTTGAGTGTATCTTTCCTGTCCTGATAGAAACATATAGTTTGTTTGTACAGCACAGCATGATAAGAGTTCCACGCCCTGCATGGTGCCTGAAATAGCACATTTAGCTTATTGGTTACATAAAGACCAACTAAAAATGCACCAAAATAACCTACACCGACATCTACCACAGGTAAAAGCATGAGGCATGTGACACAAAATGCTCTTTTGTCTTGGTCTGTGTGAAGAAAATATCTGCAATTGAGCAACCCCTCCTGTATGAATGGCCCGCTTTAAGCGGGACTCGAACCCGGGTCGCCGCCATGGGAGGCGGGCACTCTAACAAGGAGGCTAAAGACTGCAGTCTCTAGCGTCCGTCGCTATAGCGCCTCTTGAGTTCAGGGGAGTGAGGTTTACACGCACAGCTCTTACTAGCCTAAGTCCGTTACAATTGTGATGTTTACCTTCTTTCCACCAAGCTGTAGTTTGTGTTTCCTCTCTAGAGTACCTTCCATAGACGGCAATTCCCATTCTTGTCTTCCGCTCTGAAAAAGACCGGTCAAAGTTCAGAATTAACAATCATTATTTCACAATGAATAGATACAGCAATGTCTTTTATTTCTCAATATTCTGAAGAACTTTTAAGCAGACTTGTAAGTAAATCTCATATACATTTCTAGCATTGTTTGCAATTTAACTTCTGTGTACCTGGATATCAGAGTCATTGGTGCCATCCAATCCCATATGAACAGACAGGAGGCTCATGGACTGGTCCTGTGGAGATAGGAGGACACATATCAATGCATTTAAGTACCGTGACAAAAACAGATTAAATGCGCACCAATCATAACTTAAAAAATGGGCATAATGATATGAAATGTGCTGGCCACAACTTCATTTAAAGGTTTCCAAATAAAACCCTCAATCCTCCTGGGAAGATCCTACTTTAGACTTTTAGCGCAAAAGCAACAAAATATAGAGCACACTTGCTCCTACACTGAATGATGGGAAATGTAACCTGTCACCTCATAAACCAGCCAACCAAGGAGTATTTTCTGGCCTTAAAGGGATAGTTCACCCAAAAAATGAAAATTATCCCATGATTTACTCACCCTCAAGCCATCCTAGGTGTATATGACTATCTTCTTTAAGTCGAACACAATCAGAGATATATTTAAAAATATCCTGGCTCCTCCAAGCTTTATAATGGTAATGAACTGGGGGAACAGTTTTGAAGCCCCAAAAATGCATCCATCCATCATAAGTATAATCCATATGGCTCCAGGGGGTTGATAAAGGCCTTCTGAAGTAAAGCGATGGGTCTTTTGTAAGAAAAATATCCATATTTTGAAAGTTTGAAAGATTGTCATATACAACTAGCATGGCTTGAGTGTGAGTAAATCATTTTTGAACTATACCTTTAAAGATAATCCAAATCCTCTCGCTGCTAAATACAATACTGTGGTGGCGCTCATCTCATTAATATCATTCTGACATGTTGCAAAGGCAGCACAAGTCAACAGCTCAACTACTTTAACCAGAGGTGTCCAATCCTGGAGGGCCAACATCCAGCAGAGTTTAGCTCCAATTTGACCCAACACCTCCCCTGATGTTTCTAGTAATCCCGAAGACCTTGATTTAATTGGTTCAGATGTGGTTAATTGGGGTTAGAGCTCACCTCTGCAGGACATTAGCTCTCCAGGAGCAGGATTTGGCCACCTCTAACTTCCTAAACGACAGGGTTTGACAGGATTAATTGCCAACTTGTAGACCTCACCTTCAGAAACCCCGTTTCCTTCTCCTCCTCCGCCTCTTCCTCCTCCTCCTCTCTATAATGGTAGATATACTTTTCCTGGTCCTCTATTTCGGGTAGTTTCACCAGATCTGAAGCAGTTTCATTAATGGTCACCTGTTTGTAAACCTGTTCCTGTTGAGTGAATGCAGCCCAAGACCTCCTATCCCCTTTGTCCAGAATTTGCCTCTCTTCCGTTAAGTTCTGCTGCTTCCCACAACCCATCATAGACTGGATAGATGGTGGCAGTCGAAACTCCGCCACAAGAAGATTGGGTGCGGAGGCTGTGACCAACTTCCTGAAGAGTTCTGCTTGCTCTTTGGGTGAGGGTTCCCTGTGCTGGTCTGGAGAAGAGGTGGCTGTCAAAGCCTGGTAGCCGTTATACATGATGTCAGAGTTTAGACTCTGTCGGTAGCTGTTGGTGTGGTTCCAGATGTCCTCCAGCTCCTCCTCTTCCTGCTCAAACTGTTGGTGGTCAGGGTGAACCTGATCCTCAACGTCAATAGATAAAGTAAGGCTTTTGTCTTTGGAGAACTCTAAGTTCCTGGTGGAGACTCCTGCGTCCAGCGATGGTACCTTCCCGATGGTCCTCTTGGGCACTGGGCACTCTGAAGAGTCTATGTACAAACCCTCTGAACACAACTTGAAGCTTCCAGAGCTTGAGTGACCAGAGTCCACCGAGTCCTCTCTTCCATTGGCTCTGAAGTTCAATACCACCTGAGATGCATGGTTTGGACTCAACTGTTGAGTGCTTGAGGTCTTTGTTGGCCTATGGAAGATGTGTCCATTAAGATTGTGAACCAAGGTATGGATGCTAGGACATACATGAATCTCTGCTGTAGTTGAGCTGTGGTTGGCTATCCCTTGGCTTGCATCTTCTGGAGGACTTACATAGTGGTTTTCTTTGTTGTCAAGTTTAGTTCCCATTGTGTCCCAACTAACTACCTCTTCTTTGGGCATTGTACTTATCCCAGACAGGTGTTTCTGTTGGAGTAATGAGGGGTGATTCACCTCAAATGAGATGTCTTCAATGACTGGAGAAGGTGGAGGAGGAAAATCATCTTCAGTAAATGAAATAGTGTCAACGCTGATCTTTTTGGAGTCTTTACAATCAATCCTAAGGATTACTTCACCTGGAGAAGTTTGTTTGGACTCTTCTTTTTGCGTTGGAGGTGAGCGGGCTGTTTTAAAGGTGCTCAAAGGTGTTGGACGATCAACCTGAGAGTCCTGGTGTTGAGAGTCTGTCTTCTTTTGCTCGGGAGGGCCAATTGTAATGACATCTTGAATGCTAGGGATAAGGCTCATATCCTTGGGCAGGTCGAAGCTTATCACTGAGCCCAAGGACAGAAACCTGCAGTGGTTCTTCACATGTCCTTGGGTGGCAACCTCTAAGGTGTTGTGAACTGGAGATCCAACCTCTCCAGAACATTCTGCATCTATGTCTTTCACCAAAGGGTTCTTCATGTAATCCAAGACCTGAGTTTCATCGCTGTTTGGTTTCCTTGCATTTTTCCGCTTCTTCCTTTCCTTCAGGGGCCAAGTGTGCGTATCGTATGTCACCGGTTCATGTACAGGTGGCAAACCAGCCTCTTCTGACACCTCTTCTCCCATGATCTTCTGAATGGTGTGTCTACGGTCATCTTTCTTCTTCTTCCCCTTCTTGCTCTTCCTCTTCAGGCTGCTGAAGATTGAGATGTTGCCGTTCTTTGGCAAGAGGTGAACAGAGGGGTTGTTGGCCTGCTGAAGGGTGTCTTCTGTGGAGGACGATGAGTATGGAGAGGTGCAAGGGGAGGAGAAAGCGTACAGAGAGGTCCTTGGAGAGGAGGAAGAGGGCCTCGGGGCTTTGTCTCGGGGTAGCGTCATGCTCTCATACACTGGGGCTACTGCCATGTTGTTTTCCATAACATGCAAGTAAGTACTTACCTAAAACACAAGGAAAAGATTGTTTTAGAGTGTTATTTTATCTTTTTTTTCCCCCATGCATGAAATGTTTAGCATGCATAAGTATCACGCTTCAATACAAATTTCACCCTTTAAAGATACATCATGCTAATTATCTGATGTGCAGTGGTCCAAAAACCATTTGGACAGTTAGGTCACACAAGAAATGCATGAATGTCATTGCATTACATAAAAGTTATTAAGTAACATCTGCAAACAATATTTGCTGGTCAATAGGTCATTAATGCATGTATGAAATCCGTTCTCGTCAAGTTCACACAGGTGTAGCCCATCACATTAACTATCAACATTCACTAATGTTTCACAACCACAATGTGTCTTCATTTTGGACCATGCTTGTGTTATCTTTATAATAAATGCAACTTGGTTTGATATTTTATCATCTTATGCAATAACATTCATATTTAAGTGTGGCTTGAGTGTCCAAAAACTTTTTATGGCCAGTGCAATTCATAATTCAAACACTGCTACACAAAAATGATCATTTGTATAATCATTTGTGTAAATAAGTGTGTTTTAGTATCTGAACACAGCACTTCTGTGAGTGTCTGGCTCAAGCAAAGCATTCCTAAGCAAAAACGTAGACACACACACGTTGCTTCGCATTTGTTACTGCTGAATGATGACATTGCTCTGCAATGATAAAAACAACTAAAATGCTGAAACATCTTTTCCTTCACTGCTTACGTGAAGAAGCTGGAATTCACATTGGCAATCAGAAAAATAAACAATTTTAACATTTAGTAAAGAAATTGCCAGGGTGTTGTGGATGTTATGTAGTCACTAAGGTGTTGCTATGTGATTGCTAAGATGCTCTGAATGGTTGCTAATGTCAAAAAGTCACACCACTAATAAAACCAGAACCATTAGATTTACATGAGAACAACATGAACCCATGCAAAATAACATTAGCACGACTACACAAGCACACTTAGGGTTTTTTTTTTTTCAAACTCCGGGCTTTAATAAGAATCATCTGCTCCTAAACATGTCGTCATACACAGCTGTAATGGCTTGACCTTTCACCCCGTGACTAATCTTATGCTGCTCTGGCAGCCCCAGACCATAAATCACACAGGCCAGTCAAGAGGGCCTTCTAGAAAGTTCACAACAAATTTCTCCAGCACCCCCCACTCCTGCTGGGAGCCATTTCAAAACTCAGCGATCATGGGAAGCGAAGGGTGAGGTCACATCTCAACACAGCGCTGCTGTCATGAGTGGGTTTACATCATGCTTAGAGACAGTTTACGTAAGAGTGAAAAACTCCACTTCATGCATCTTATCACCTCTCTTATCACCTTTCTCTGTCCGTGCATATCTGATTAAAACAACTGATTTGCAGCAAATCTTTACATCTTATAAAAGCCCCTGGCCTCTGCTGGTTTCAGACTCTTTTGTCATGACAGAGCAACAGTTCAAAGAGAATAAATAAAAATTAGAATAAATGCAAATTTTTTGCTCTGCTCCTCATGCAAAGTTATTGTATAAGTTCTGAAAACTTAACACTCATTATAAAGTATATTTCTAGTCTTAAAGGTGCAGTAAGCAATTTCTGAGAAACGCTGTTGATAAACAAACACGCCCCTACCCAAAAGGATCACACCCCTATCTTGATAGCTCCGCCCCCAAATTACATACAGCACAGGTACCTCCCCCCTAATGAGTGGACACGCCCCTAACTGCTGATTGGCTACAAGTCGGGCTAGGCAAAAAAATCTATTTTTTTCGATTAATAGTTTTTTAAAATGTGGTCATTCGATATCAATTCTCAAAAGCCACAAATCATTTTTTTCCCTATTTATTTCCGCAAACATTGAACATAATATCTGATTGACGTTAATCTTATTACTAGTCTTCTCCACTAGGTGTCATCCTCTTATTTACCTTGCACAAAGTTAAAGCGGGAAAGAACGCATGTGCATCATTATTGGATCCGTGCATTAGTCTTAAAGTGACAGCAGCCTAATATTCCTGCAGCTGTCTGTGTTTTTAATGTTAATCAAACTAAAAAAGACAAAAAAAAACTGAATATTTTTTGTAACTTTATTAAGAATCAACCTTTATTTAATTTGTATATTGAATATTATATGCAGTGTTATTTTACATTTGATTACTTTATTCAATTTCTGTACCTGAAAACTGTTAGACCAACCTGAAAAACCTTAAAAGCACTGATTATATAATTTGTATTTTTGTTCTTTTGTATTTATTTATTTGTGCTATTGCATGTAGTTTAATTATTTGTTCTTTTGTTCTTAATTTGTCTAATAATCTTTGAAAATTTTATTAGTTAGTAGTTTTAGCTGTGGTTTCAAAATTGGATTCGAGAATTGTTAAATTTCACTGGTATCTAAAATGTTGGGTGTCATAACCTATTTATTACAATACAAGGATACATGGGTCAAAAACAATAACTAAAAAATCCTGCAGACAGATATCAAAATGCATCTAAAATTAGACGCTATGACAGCAGCTAGACAACTTCCCACAAGCCCTAATCCTCATGATGTTTTCAAAAAAATCTGAGAGCTGTAAACATACAGCAACGGCCAAAATTTCCAAAATAACTTCTACTATTGACCAAAGTTTAAACTTCACAGACCCTAAAGACATAATAAAAGGAGGATACTGCAAATCCTTTTATGGCTACTATATGCTACTATATTTTTAAGCCCCTGTAACCATTCCAAGAAACACACACTTTTATTTTTGTTGCAATTACTTTCAAAACTTTCCCAAAGACAGTTTTGTAAACAACCCGAATGTTTGAAATGAGGCTTTATGTGTGTCTTGGAAGAGTTTCTTGTCCCGGTTTCTAATGCTTCCCATATACTGGCAGTGGAAGTGGTTATTTCCTCAGTCATCTTTTCATTACCTGCCTATACCTGTTTGCAATCTCCTCTAAACCACAGCGACCCCTCTTCCATCAAAGTCTCTGGCTTTGTTGCGTTTCCAACCACCAAACAAATAAATGATCAGGCCAGTGGCTCTTTTTCAGAATAGCATACTATTATACAACGATTTTGAGATGTACTGCAATGCTTCGGTAATCAAATTTTAATCAAATGATATGATGAGATGATTTCTCCTCTGAAAATCACGGTGTTAGTCAGTCCTCATGCACACAAACACAGTACCATGTTTTTGTTTTCTCATGCAGGGCCACCGACCAACTGTATTTACCTCTTCTGCACTGTGTCGATAAATCGTTTTCTTTCGCTTTAAACTACCAAAAAGCCCCTGGCAGCGCTTCCAAAAGCTTTTACAGGCAGAAGAGTGAGACTCAGCAGGCTGAAGGAGAACGTACAAGAAAATAAAACAGAGAACGATGTTGGGGAAAGAGAAGGAAAATATAAGGAGACTGAGAGGGATATCGAACACAAACTAGTGCATAAGCAGGGCTCCAGACTAACATTTGAGAGAAAATGTAAATATTCTACAATTATTAAATTTACCATACTGAACTGACTGACAGCTTCAGTGATTTTAAAAGGAGTGCTCTTTACTTGCTTTCTGTGTAATTCAGTCACAACTTGAAGAAGTTTTTGTTTTTCATGAGACTTTTCCTACTTTTCCATATATTAGGGAGTCAATAAGTGCTTCTCTGCTGCCATCTAGTGGTAATTTCATTTCTTTTTGTTTGCCTAGAAGTGTTAGTTTTCCTTCATCTTTAAACGTTTAGTTTTACAAGTCATTACATTAAAAATAACATTAAAATTTTATAATATTTAGAGCTTTTAAGTGCTGGAATAAGTGTGAAGCACTTTAAAAAGTTATTGAAAAGTGCTGGAATTTCAAAAGTTTGCATGAACCCTGAAATTAATAACTAAAAGCATTGATTTGAGTATTTCTGCCACAATACCAGTTTCAGTAAGCGTTACTACATTAAATCCATGGTGATTTGTGGACTGGAAAGCCTTAACTTGATCGTGGCACAGTGTTTTTCCTGGTTTCCACAATACCTGTGGTTTATAGCAGAGAACTGAACCTTTGCCGGGATTTGATTGACAGGCAACCTAACCAATCATAACACCAAATCCACAGTTATGTCCTTGGATTTAGTAGATTAACGTTGGTGAACTTGAATTTGAAAAATGGTCCTGACATCTTCCTGCGGTTGAAACAACATTCCTTCTGATGTTCATTCATGTTTATTTGATGCTATAAATTCACTAGTAGGAAAAGATGATCGGTTCACAAGTCCCTTGAACTGAGGCGCTACAGCGATCTGTCACGACACATTAAAGAGCCACAAAACAGTATTTACTGTTTAAATTTCTTTAAAAATTACAAAATTTGAAATACTACAGTGGTGTGTAGTAAGCAGTGTCACGTGATCAAGATCTGCGCTGTCTATTATTGCTCAGTGCTGATAAACGGTCCGCGCTGCACAGCTCAAACGAATAGCACTATTTCGTTTCACTTTTGTTTCGTTTGCCGTTTGATTTCTCATATGAAACAGAAATGGCAGCTCTTATCAGATGAGCAATGTGGTGGTCACACCAGTGTGGCCTCTAACAAAATGTAGTCGCACTGGCAAAAAAAAGGTCGCAAAATGCGACCATTTAGTCACAGTCTGGAGCCCTGATAAGTGATTGTCATCGTCAGTAGGGTGATGTTTAAATTATTCTCACCCTGTGCACAGGCTCCGGCACCGGCACGCCACTTTCCCTGCCAGGCGCCTGTACCTGGATTTGTGTGTCTCCGGAGTTACTGAAGCTGAGGATGAGGTTGACGGTGCCTCCTAGAGCGGAGGGACTGGGTTCCTTCAGCACCAGGTACGGTGAATCCGGACTCTCTAAATGACTGCTGTCATCGCTTCCTTTAGGACTGACACTCTTCATCACCTCATATTCATAACTGTGCTGAAAACTATCCTCCATGTCACCAGGGGGACTATCTATTCTCTTCTGAGAGACTTCGGTTGAGGTTTCCACCTGAAAAATGGCAGAATTAGCAGGAGACTGAGTCGATCTAATGAAAACTGACTATTGAGGATTTGCCAGATCACATTTCGCATACAAAAGAAAGAAATATGAAATAATAATAATACATATCTTATTCTGGGACCCTTTTTATGATAATTACGAACCATCAATGAATGTGTTCTACCTGTGGTTGTGAGGTGCAGACCGTGGCTTCAGAGTAAATGGCATCTGTTTGAGGTTCTTCAGCCTTCTGTCTGCTCAACAGCTGATCCTTCTGAGCCCTCCAGTGGACGAGGATCCATCCCAGCATGCTCCTCAGCTCCTCCATCCTCTCTCTGATCTGTACAAGACAAAGAGCAATGGGAAAAACAATCTATCACCATGTAAAGCCCTTTGAAGCTGCACTGAAACTGCAATTTGGACCTTCAACCCGTTGGTAGCTGTTGAAGTTCACTATATGGAGAAAAATCCTGGAATGTTTCCCCCAAAAACCTTAATTTCTTTTCGACCGAAGACATGAACATCTTGGATGACATGGAGGTGAGTAAATTATCAGGAAATTTGAATTCTGAACTACTATTCCTTTAAAGAGGACATATGCTTTTTTTTACAACTTTCTTTAGTGTGTAATGTTGCTGTTTGAGCTTGAAAAAGTGGAGTCAAGATTCAGAGGAGTTCAGAAACAGTGACACTGATATAGAGCAGTGTCACTGTTTCTGAACTCCCTGAAGCTTGAGTTTTCTTCTGGGAATGAACACGTCACAATATTCCTCATTTAAATAATTCATACGCAGAATAAAGGGGCGGGGCCTGGTTGAGTTAGTTAGTAGTGTGTTGAAACTGGCAGTTATGGTAAGGGGCGGGACATTTCCCAAACACACTCAAAGTGCTTGACCAATCACAACACACTGCTCCAGAGTCCAGCTGACCAATCAGAGCACATTGTGCTTGTAAGAAGGAGGGGCTTCA
The DNA here is from genome assembly GCF_019924925.1 of Ctenopharyngodon idella. Classification (NCBI taxonomy): domain Eukaryota; kingdom Metazoa; phylum Chordata; class Actinopteri; order Cypriniformes; family Xenocyprididae; genus Ctenopharyngodon; species Ctenopharyngodon idella. The sequence goes on from NC_067232.1 coordinate 27,363,992, forward strand.
TAGAGACAGGAACTAAACAGAGCGTTACTGACAGACTGGGAAGAGAGGAGCTGCAACAATGGAGAATATTAGGAAAATAATGAACATTTAAGCATGAAAACCTGTTCTAGTAGAGCCAGAAAACAAAACAATGGCATAATATGACATCTTTAAAGAAATCTTATTTGTGATTGTTCTTTTGTTTATATTTATGCAAAACATACTCTACCATTTTGTTAAGATGATGCTCGTCGCCAAAGAGCTTTTTTCCAGCCACGGTGAGCTGATCAAACTCCTCAAACTTCTGTTCAATCTGCCGATCCAGAACCTCAACTAGAGGCTCCTGGTTCTCTCGGCTCTGACGCAGAGCACTTTCTGAGAAAATGCAGGAGCGGGTGTCTTCTGTCCAAGAGCTGTGGGAGAGAAGATGAACAGCAGACGGATGAAGACAAGAGCTTCAGGCCAGTACACACAGCTCAAGATGATGCTTACCAGACGTTGCTTCATATGCATGAAGAGAACACAATGTGAACAGACATCTCCCATCAATAAATAAAACATTATTAATAAAACAAGCTCTGCAAATAAATTCGTAGAACATTCCTGGTAAATCACACCAAAACATGTCCAGGTCACATTTCACCCTAAAATCAAAAGAACTAAGAAATTATATGTTGCATCTATTTTTAGGACCATTTTTGCATTATTAAAGGGGCACAATATTAAAGGGGTCCTTGATTATGATTTCACTTTTTTAACTAAGTGTGTAATGTTTCTGTTTGAGCATAAACAACATCTGCAAAGTTACGACGCTCAAAGTTCAATGCAAAGGGAGATATTTTCTTTTACAGAAATCACTTTTTAAGGACTACAACAAACGGCCGGTAGGGACTACAATGAGCTTCTTCCTGGGCTTGTGACATCACAAACCCCAAAATTTACATAAACCCCGCCCCTGAGAACACGCAACAAACGGGGTGAGGCCATGTTGGGCTGCTTTAGAGAAGAGGAAGAGTTGTTGTAATAGAGTGTTGTTGACATGCCGTCATTTTACGCCGGACTGCTTCACAAACGAGGGTCAATTCAACGCTGGATTTGCACAAAAGATTAACATGACGACATGCTAGTCGATGAGTTGAATCAACTCCACAGCAACTACATAAATTTATCCAATAACCATTCAGAAACGTCCAGTTTCATTCTAAAAGTTGTAACTTCTTCCTGAGTCTCTCCATCAGTGTCGACTCCGGTTTGAACAATGTAAGGCTGAACACCGTTACTGACAATCCTCATTTTGGCTGCGTGAGATTCTCCAGCTTTGTTGTTGTTGAGCGACCGAAGCACGAGCTGTTAAAGCTCCGCCCTCTTCTGGAAAGGGGGCCGGGAGCAGCAGCTCATTTGCATTTAAAGGGACACACACAAAAACGGCGTGTTTTTGCTCACACCCAAATAGGGGCAAATTCAACAAGCTATAATAAATGATCTGTGGGGTATTTAGAGCTGAAACTTCACAGACACATTCTGGGGACACCAGAGACTTATATTACATATTTTAAAAGGGCATTATAGGTCCTCTTTAACTTCTTGTTTATTGAACTGTTGTATAAAATTGTGCAGATATTCAGGAAAAAACAGAATTATGCCATGTTCTTGTGAGATGAATCTTTAACATTAACAGAATGAGAATTAAAAGAAGGTCTTATTTTATAGTTTCATCATTTCCTTACATCATTGCCAGGTAGTTCCTAAAGAAATGCCGCAGGTGCCCAAACTGCCGGAGTCTCTTCTTGTTTTCGGCCACAGTCTTGCCGAGCTCTTCCCAGGCGTGCAGACAGGTCTGAATCTCAGTTCCTACAGCGTTCATCCTCTCTGGACAAACATCTGACAAACGGCTCGCCAGACTCTTCATAGCCCCGACCTCCTCCTTTAACACTCCATATTCAGCCTGGAGAAAGAAAAGACGCCCATGTGTAAGTTCAGAATGGTATACTACCTGTGCTATTTTGGCTGCATAAACCCTAAAAGGAACCATATGCCTTACATATGCAATGCTGGCATCACTGACAGTGTTTCTGAATGTAATTAAAAGTGCTAAAGGCTTAATAAGAATCAAGCCGCTCAGTGTTTCAGATCAAACAGAGATTGTCAGATGCCTTGTGCATGAGCGTCAAACTATTTTAGTATGAGCCATTAGGTCATTTCTTGCGCTTTGGGGTTTCCAGACAGCTGTGTGTGTTTGTGCTCCGCACGCCATTGAGGTTGCGTTGCAAAGCTCCCCACAATGCACAATGCTGCAGTCACAAATTAATCCACTGACACATACAAATACACTTCATAAATGCCTAAAAACTCTGACACAATGGAGTCCTGTGTGGATAATAAAGTCATGTGTGGGCTTACACATCGAGGCTGACTTCATTAACATCTATTGAACAAAACAAGGGTCTGGCTGAGCCTCAGTGGATGTCAAACTTTAACCACAACAGGAAACAGATTCTTGAAACAATGTGCTAAAACAAATGGGAGAAAGTCATTTCCATTAAATCAACACTGCGAGGTCACAGAGTCCCGGCAAACAAGATGCTTCCTGTTCTCATAGGGTGTAAATGCTTTGGATGTGTTATTGTTTTGTAAAAACACTTGGTTGCTGTCTGGAATGATCTTTTTTGAAAAATAAACAACCGCACAAAAAGGTGAATCCCATGAAAACATGTCCAGGTCACATTTCACCACAACAAAATCTGCATGAATAAAACAGCTCTATTTTTAAATTATGCAGCTCTCTAGAATACTCGATTCTGATTGGTCAAACTGTGTAAAAACACACTAAACTGTATTATTATCTGTTATTCCTACATATTTAAGCAAGTTTGATGTCTCATATCACTCCATAGTCTCTTTTGCCTCACAAAATAAAATCATTTCAACAGAATTCCATTGTGATAATAATAATAATAATAAATGTAAAAATATAGCTGCAAGCAGCAATTACCGGGTCAAGCCGAATAAGGGCAGAAAACATGGACATCTGTGTTCATGAGGTTAGGATAATGCTGTATCAGTTAAGGCACTTATAACATAATAACATGGTTTATAACTTCTGAGCAGTAGGTGGCGCTATGACGAAACTTTACATGCACCCTCAAGTCATGCCTGTGATGACATGTACCAAGTTTCGTGTCAATACACAAAACTTTTGCAAAGATACAGCTGCATATCTATTTTGGTGTGCTCGCAGTCAAATTTGTTGACGCAGTATAAAACAACGGTTGGGTTTATCAAAAATCTTTTATTAACTTTTTGTCATGAGTATCTGTAGATGCTACTTACCAAATTTCGTACAAATCGGACAAATTTTGTAGGAAGAGTTCGAAAAAGTGGGTTTTGAATAAAATTCAATATGGCGGATAACAAGTATGGTAGAATATGGCAAATTTGGTATCGTAGAACTTGGCATAAGCCAACAAATCTAATTATGTAAGTTAAATGACAATATGCTGAATTTTTCATATGTTATAAGCATTTTCATAAATTTCATTATAACTCTTGACCACTAGGGGGCGCCTAAAACTTTACAGGTCCTCTCAAGAACATGGCCTCGATGAATCATACAGAGTTTCATAATGATGTATTCATGCATTTGTAAAAGCATTTTATGACAAAATTCAAAATGGCCGACCAAAGAAAACTGGATATCGTTCAACTCGACATTCCTCAGGGAATCTAAGGAGACCATCCTCATGATTTTAGGACAAGGCATTCAAAAGTTATAAGCAAAAATAGCCATTTTTCCTATCTCTGCACCAGTAGGTGGCGCTGTGACAATACTATGCATGTACCCCAAGTCACGCCTGTAATGACATATACCAAGTTTGGTGTCAATTCACCAAATCATTGCGAAGATACAGCATCAACATCATTTTTGCGTGCTCGCCATCAATTTCTTTAATGCGCTATATGAGAACGGATCAATCAAAACTCTTTTTATTAGCTTTTTGCCTGGAGTGTGAGTAGATGCTATTTACCAAATTTCATGCAAATTGGACAAATGCTCTAGGAGGAGTTTGAAAAAGTATTCAAAATGGTGGAAAAATTTTCATGATGGAAATGACGTTTGCATCACAGCAATAAGAGTATGAAGATAAAACTGTCATAAAAAAAATAAGGTAGGAATGCAAAATATCTTACTGGTCCTAAAAACAAGGTGAAATACGAGTCAGGCACGTTCTTGACAGGTTTTATGGGATTCCCCCTAAACTCTTTTAATTTGCAACATTTTTCTATGGTAGTCCTGCATTGATGTTCAGAGTACCCGTACCTCCAGCTGGTCCTGGTACTCCTGCAGGCCATCCAGACCGCAGCGATCCGGCTCACACCTCACAGCCATCTCACTCTCCATCTCTAGCACATCTACGGCTAGTTCGGCACAGCGCTGCAGACACTGCTCCACGCGTTCAGACACCATGGCATGCTGGGAAACGAGGAGGAGACGAATAGCACAGAGAATAATGAACGCTTATATTCTCAAAATGCTTTCTTGCCAGGTCTGCCTTAACATAAACATTGAAAAGTTAATCTGATAGAATTAATTTCCAATTCTACACACCCTGGTGAGCAGTTCCTGGATGCTCTGGTCATGTGACTGCGAGCGGCCCCGCTCTCGTGCCGTATCATTGAGCATCTCCACAGCTTCTCTGAGTTCCTTTACAGGGTTTCCAATGGTTTCCATCAGGGGCTCATCATGTCCGCTCCTCGGCAAGCCCAGAAGAGACGGTCCAGAGTCAAGTTCACTGCACAGGGGCTGGAGGAACACAGTACAATATTAGACTTCTGCTTTAACAGCTAGAAAAAAAAAACACTGACTACCATTCGTTTCACATTATTATGCAGCTCTCTGGAACACTCAATTCTGATTGGCCGACCATGCCATTCTGATCAAATATTTATATTTAGTATATTATTGTAATAATATTAAACTAAGTATAATTTTAACAATATTTTCATTAATAATAACAATTATTTTTGCATTTAAACATTTAAATTTTTTAATACTATTTAAGTAGAATATTATATAAATTTGATAATAGTTTTATTTTATACTTTTATAAATATAAATTTTATAATAATATTATATTAATTAGTTCAAATCAAACAAAAAGTCTGACATTATGCAGCGCTCTAGAATACTTGATTCTGATTGGTCAATCATGCTATTCTGATCAAAAACTTTTTTTAAGTATTTTATTGTAATAATATTAAACTAAGTATAATTTTAATAACAAGTTTCATTAATAATAATAATTTTATTAAAATAATAATAATTTTTTTTAAATAATTAAAAAAAAAAAAAATCAACTTTATTTAACAATATCTAGTGATGGGCGATTTCAAAACACTGCTTCATGAAGCTTCGAAGCTTTACCAATCTTTTGTTTTGAATCAGTGGTTCGGAGCGCGTATCAAACTGCCAAAGTCACATGAACCATTGAAATTTTGAAACATTTTGAAACACTTGTGACGTAACGAAGCATCGTTTAATGAAATCATGTGACTTTGGCAGTTTGATACGCGCTCTGAACCACTGATTCAAAACAAAAGATTCGTAAAGGTTCGAAGCTTCATGAAGCAGTGTTTTGAAATCGCCCATCACTAGATATTGTTGAATAAAGTCACTACTTTGTTTTTTTTGGTGCACAAAAAGTATTCTCATCTCTTCATAACATTAAGGTTGAACCACTGTAGTCACATGAACTGTTTTTCAGACTTTAGTACCTTTCTGGGTGTTTGAAAGTGTTAATTATCTTACTGTCAATGGAGGCCTCACTGAGCCATCGGATTTCATCAAAAATATCTTAATTTGTGTTCTGAAGATGAAGGAAGGTCTTACGGGTGTGGAACAACATGAGATTGAGTAATTAATGACAGAAATTTAATAATAATATTATATTAATTAGTTGAAATCAAACAAAAAGGCTGGACTACCATAAGTCTGACATTATGCAGCTCTCTAGAATACTCGATTCTGACTGGTCAATCATGCCATTCTGATAAAACTTTTGTGTATAATGAATGACACTAAACTATTTAATTTGTTAAAGTTATATTTTTGGACTTTTTTGCCTTTATTGGATAGGACAGTCTGTTTAATATCTATGCTAGTTTAATGTTTCATATCTCAGTCTCCAGTCTCCTTCATCTCACATTATAAAATCATTTAAACTCAAATCAATATTTAATGTCCATTTATTCATTTGTTCAAAGTGGTGCAAAGTTCACCTTTTTACTTATTTTAATTGTAATATTGAAAAAATTAGAAATTTTTATAGAAAACTTGACATCAGCATGTTGCTAAACTAACAACATGATACTGTAATAATCATAAAAATACATAGCACACAAATATTGGGTAAAATAACCTATATTTTAATTAGAATAAGTATTTTTACTGATACATTAAGTTATTGAATGAATTCTAATAATATTTATACTAAACTTAGGTTTTAATAAGTATAAGTAACTAAGTATAATTTTAATAATAATAATAATATATTTTTATAATAAAATGTATAAAGTAAATTTGATAATAGTGAATAACAGTTATTTTATAAATATGCATTTTATAATCATATTATATTAATTTATTATTATAAATATAATTTATAAAACATACTAAATTTGCAGCTTATCTTATAGTGTGGATCAGGGATTGTCGTCCCATGTGGGATTCGAACCAGCAACCTTTCTGGTTATCACTAAATCACCTTATATTTTTATGGCACACTTTATCTCTGATGTCCATGACCTTTGCAAACAAGTCTGAAAAGCTGCAATTATCAATGCTAGAAATGAACCGAGCTCAAATGCAACGGCAAAGGTCATGGGTTCGATTCCCAGAGAATGCATGAACTGATCAAATGTACACCTCGCTTTGGATAAAAGCATCTGCCAATCGCATAAATGTAAATGAACTGCAAAAATCAAACCTGTCCCAAGGTGCTGTAGTGACTTTCCTCAAGCTCCACCTTCTCCAGGAACTCCGTGAGCATCCGCGTGTCCTTTAGCTCCGAGCTCTGTTGGGTCAGTGCCATTTGCACACTGCTGAACCTGAAAGAAATACTGATGTTCATACATCTGAACCAGTGTAAGCAACATCTGTCCATCTTGAACTGGCAGCACATACTTCTTCTCCACGTCCTTCAGTCGTGCAGGAAGCAGCTGAGTATGAAGATGTCTTTGTTTGCTCAGATGATCTATTTCCTGTCTGAGGTTCTGTAGCTCCAGTCCTCTGGCCTCCAGCTCCTGCTCCAGCTGACAGCTCTCTTGCTCCGCCACGCTCACGGACTCTGGGTCTCCGGCCAGTGACGCCTGCCTGATTGACAGCTCCACCGCCTCCAGCCACGCCTCCAGACTGGCCAAAGCCTGCAGCATCCGCACCACCTGCCAATCACAATCGAACACAAAGCTGCTGTGGTCTGTCTGGTCACATTTTTATACTGTAAATATGCATTACAAATCACAAATACACTGATGAGGCAGAGCAGACTTATGTTTTATAATTTGCTATATTGCATTGTGGGATAGAATACTCCATACAAGTTGTTCTGATTGTATACTACACAATGTAGGGATATACACAGATCAGGCAAAACATTATGACCACCTTCCTAATATTGTGTTGGTCATCATGATTGATCATACTTCCTTTATCACACTGGAAATGGATTCTCAGTGTTGTTTCAGGGATCCAGTACTCCACACAGTGTGCTCTAGTTGTGCATTCTGGCAAATGTAGTAGGTTATCTGGGCATTTCTTGCATGCTAAGCATATGACATATTATGCTCAGTATACATAGTGCATACTACTTCCTTTCACAAACAGAAGGTATGTCATTCTAAACATTCAAAGAAACACTAGATATACATGTACCCTGTAGTTGAGCTCCTCTGACACCTTCAGGACCAGTCCATTCCTCTCATGTCTTCTCTTCAGCTCGTCCCACAGGACCTCCAGCTGACTCAGAAACTCCTGGATCTTGACGCTGCCGGGATGCTGAGCCCTCACCAGACTGTGACCCTCCTGGATGGAAACAAATGCTCTATTCATCTCCTCATGGCTATGGTCAATCTAGCCCTTTGAAAAAGCAGCTAGCTTCTCTACAAGTTCCTGACAAAATGCAGCTAATTATACTCAAGCTATATTACTTTTTTTTTGATAAATATAAACAATATTAAAAAGAAACAGAACAGTATTTAATATATACAAAAACACTGAAGATTTCATTTCATTAGGAGGTAACAGCTTTTATTCTTTTTTACAAAATAACTTAAATCATGTTTAATTTCCTTTAATTTGCATTATCAATGGACAAAAACAACCCCAGGCATCATAAAGTCAGAGTTAGATGAAGTATCTATGCACACTTGTTGCGTAAATCCAGCGAACATTACTGCGCTAACACACTCTGACAGCTGCGCTCACCTTCTTGACCAGCTCTATCCTGGCTCTGTTGGACAGGATATCCTGTTCCAGTGAGGCCTGACGCCTCTTGGCTGCGTCAAAACCGTTCGGTCCGGCCAAGCTGCAAATTTGAGTAGCCATCGCAACGCTGTCTTTGAGCCAGGAGAGAGTCTGTGGAAAACACAAAGAGAACATGAACACATAACACCGACAGCTGCCTCCTCCCTATATAGGCAACAGTCTTCCTCACATAAAGTGAACAGAAGACGACTGACTTAATGATTCCAATAGTTTGACATTAGCATGTTGCTAAGCTAACAACACGATACTCTATTAATTATAAGACACAGCACACACAATTATGTGTGTAATAGTGTTGTCACGGTACCAAAATTCCAGTAGTCGGTACCAATACCAGTAAAATTTTACAGTTCTCGGTACCGATTTCGGTACCACAGGAAAAACTTTAAATATTTTACTATTTTATTTAACTAGTCTATTTTTAAAAACATATTAAATATGATGGTAATCATACATATAAATATTTGGAGCGTGTGTATGTTTGTGTGTGTATATAAATAAATTTTGAAATATAAAAAAAAATAAACAAATGATCAAACATCCATTTTGAAACAGACGTGCGTGTTTATTTGAGCTATTCCTTCAGTGAAACGACACACTACAGCCTGTAAAACGATGAAATAAATATCGGTAAATAATGGTAACCTAATAAGAAAGCTAAATATTATTTTAAAAAACATTCGTTTTTTATTTCCAGGGACACGAGCATAATATCTTCATGTTATCTCCTGATGTTACAAGCAGCTGACACTTGTTGTAAAAGGTCTGAAGAGCGAGTTTTATCTTCACACATTCAGGCTATGTTTGATTTTGCGCTGCCAGAAAAAAGGGAAACTAAAAAAATCACCAGAGTGTGAAATGCGCTATACAAATAAACTTGACTATTAAAGAAATGCTGGTATCGTCACATTTTCAAAATTACAGTACCGACTTGGTACCAAAGTACCGGTACTTTTGACAACACTAGTGTGTAATACCCTATATTTACCACTAGAACAACTATTTTTAAATGATACTTTATATAAGATATTATAATAGCTAATTCTAATAATATATCTTTTAAATCAAATTGATCAATTTATTGTAATATTAAACTAAGTATTAATTTAATAATAGCAATTTTCATTATGATTAATGACTATTAATAATTATTACATATGATAATTATATTAATTTTTCATTAATTTAAATATAATTTATATTTATTATATAAATGATATAAATGTTATATATATTATATAAATAATATAATATTTATTTACACACACGTTAATATAAATATAAATTATGTTTATGAGTTACTTTAATTAATTATTAATAGAAATTTGATAATATTGTTACATTAAATAAGTGTTAATATTATAAATTACATATTAATTTTATATGTAATATAAATTATATATATAATTTCAAAAAGTCTGATTTCTAATTGATATTAATATTAATAATATTAAACTAAGTATTTTAATAATAGTAATTTTGTATCATTAATAATGAATATTAAATATGACAATTATATACATTTTATCAGTATAATAGAAATTAGTATTATATATATATATATATATATATAGTCAAACCAAAAATGATTCAGACATTTTTTATATTTTTGATATATTTTTACTAGTGGGTTCAGGACACTACAGTTCATTTCTGTAAGTGAGGATAGCAAAATAAAGTAAACTGTGACATATTATACCCAAAAATTCTTCATACAGTGGACTACCAGTAAAACTGATAAAAATTTAGAACTAAAAATTATTCAGACACTTTGACCTGACCATGTTTTGCTTAAGTGTTATCTGACATAATTAAGATTAATTTTTTTCTGACACAGTTTAACTCTGAGATCTTGTCATATTTTATTACCATTTTTTAAACTATAGTGAATAAACTGTAATAATGAATGAAATGTTGGAGGTGTCTGAATACATTTTGGTTTGACTGTATATATATATATATATATATATATATATATATAATTTAACTGTCTGATTTATAATTAATATTATTAATTAATTAATATTAATGAATTTCATGCCTGATTCATCCACCATGAAGAAAGTATCTTTGAAGCCAGCTTAATGTTCTCAGTCTCTTGGAACAGAACTGAGGTGTCACATTCCATGAAAAAAATAGCAAGACATATTTCCAACACAAAGAGAGAAGAAACCCTTATTTAGACCTGGCTGACCTCTGAACCGCTGGCTACTCGGCCCAGACAGGGTTCAGAACCCGCGGGCTGGGTCTTCAAGCCAGAACAATTCCTGGAAGTCAGATACACTAGCAGAGACCGACACTGGTGTCAAACAAACACGCAAACCTCAACCAATTAGCAAAGACCCATCCATCAATCTTTCATGAGTTTATTTTGGTGGAATCCAAACTCTCAGCTGAACCGCAGTGAAAGGATGTCGGCTGGAGAAGCTTCCCTGTTCTGTCCGATTGGACACAGTTGGTCTGTTCGAAGCATAAACGATTGTGTAAGGATTGTGTAATGCTACAGTAATAAATGGGCACCTTGTCTGCAGAAACGGTGAACTTCTGGAGTTGCGAGTGGAGTGGTGGGTGGGCGATGGACTCGGGCCTCGACGCGTTCCCGCTGTAAAGCCAAACACAGGACCTCTATTTAACATGCTTTTCTAATTTGCATGTGTTCAAAAATGTTCCGAAGAGAAAAACACAAGACACGGCCATGCTAAATGTCACCTTTCAGTGGCTGTCTGGAGTTTGACGATGATATCTCTGGCACAGGCACGTGCTGGGATCTCTCCGGCATCTTGGCTGTCTGAAGGCTTCCCGTAGCGCTCGTCGTCTCTCCCACCCTGTGAAGTCAAGTCAGCTTTATTTATATAGTGCTTTAAACAATAAAGATGGTTTCAAAGCAGCTTCACAGTAATAAACAGGAAAATAACAGAATCAATAACTATGTTTCGCATCACAAACAAGAGATGGAAACGCCCAATTTCGAAAAAAAAAAATCTCTTAATTCGCAATTTTTATGCTCGCTTCAGGTGGTTTATGTGCATTGTGCACCTGCCTATAGGCGCATATTACTAACGCACTCTTTAAATAAAAAAAAAATATTGCGGCATTGACTTTAGACCAGGTTTCAGTTGGTTAATGGCGCAGTCTATTTTTAGTTGCCTCAAAATAGCAACATGCCAACAATGCGCCTGAACACACCTCGTTTTCAGACCAGCACGCCCATGGGCGAACAGATGGGCGCGGGTGCATTAAACAACGTGGCGCTGGACGTGAAAATAATAACTGCGTCGGGCTGAAACTGGCAAAAAACACTTGCGATGCACCTGGTGTCGTATGATAGGCCCCAATGTGTCTTTTTAAACTAGGGCTGTTAGTCAACTATTAGTTGTTCATTTAAGCGATTAGTTGACTAATCACACGTGTATATTAATAAGCCATATAAATCTTAATAATACTCCTTTAATATATACATAGTCTAATCAGTGCTCAAGCCATATGCAAGTTTTATATGGATTACATAACCTGAGAATATTTGTTTCCAACTTGAATTTGGATGACAATCGCTTGACTTTTCAAGCTTTCTATAGATGATGGCAGGAAGCGTATCCTGTTTGTTTTCTTTATTTTACAAAGGCACAACGTTGATGCTGTTTTACCAGGCTGCAGAGGAAAGCTTTCAGTGTGAGAATGAGCACATAAAAGCATTACTTAGCATGTTAGCATCAGATTAGCATGCTAAGCTAACTTAATGCTAATGTAGCTTATGGTTAACCTGATAGCTGAAGAGCCACATTAGAAAGAATGGCAACTGGTTAGCATGCTAACCAATTAGCACGCTAAGCTAACTAGAATAAGACAACAAACAAAGGCAGGGTCAACTTTGGACAGATATTTCTCGGGAACGGTAGCGAATATCAAAAATCTGTTCAGTCTTTTCTGTGCGGCTCAGTCCAAAGATAATCTGAGCCACATTTGGACAAAATTGGGCAAAATTTGTAGGAATAGCGAAAAAACGTTTTCATTTACTTCAATATGCCGGGCAGTGACATTGTTGGAAAGTGTTTTCTTTATTTTACAAAAGCACAATGTTTTCGTTATTGTGAGTTTACACAAATAAAAGTAAAAGGGTATAAAGTACTCTTTACAGTTTCGAATGATGATTTACTCTTATCTGTTTGACCAAAAATGACTGCGTATTTTAAGTTGTTTCTGCTGTTATTAGGAAAAAATGCAAGTGATCACACTGGCGCATCCATGTCATACAGTAAAGCGCGCTATACTTCAGCTTCCACACTCCCCACAAACAGTTGGATATGCGACTAATAATAGCGCATATTTATCTATTTTATTAGATAAACCAAATAGAACATATTAATGAGCTTTAATTGCTTATACATAGCCTAATCAGCACTCAAGCGCATGCATAAAGCTTGCGCCAGTGCAATGAATCGGTTCATTTATAAATAGACATTTCAAGCTTTCAATAGATGTATTTTGCATGTCTGTGAGTAAAGTTCACGCTGAGTTTCGGTTTATTTTTTGACTATCTCCAGTGTACACAAATAAAATGAGTCAGTTTCAAATTATGCATTGGCTACTCTTGATATAAGACCAAAACTGACGGAATATTTTAAGTTAAATGCAAGTGATCGCGCCGGCGCCTGCATTAAGCGAGCTACAATTTAGCTTCCACACCCCCACATAAACACTTGGGTATGCACACATTTATCTAGGTTAACCATAGAGTAAGCAGCCTAGTAAAGTTGCTTCTACTTACATGTTTCAATTGATAAGCCATATTTGAGGTTGATGGATGATTGGACATTTGGATTTTCTGCCCGACATACTGTAATTACACAAGGACCCGCCGTTAACGATCTGTCCCTCACAGACTGCGTGACTTCGCCACCAGTTTTTTTTTCTGCGACTAACCAGTAATACTAAAATTTTTGGTTGACTAAGCCTATTTTAAACCCAACTAAGCAAGCCAAATGCGACAGTGGCAAGAACCCAAACTCCCTGTGAAGGAAAACACGAGGTGCGTGTTCATCTAGCAGACATTGATGTGTTTAAACAGCTACAATGGATCCTTGTGTGTGCTTGTTTAAAACACGGTGGTCCGTCGTGATATTGATGTGTCACTGAACTGCGTGGTTGGCTGGGTAACCTGAGTTTGAATATCAGCGTGCGGTTGGAGGTGCGGACAGTGTGGATGTAATCCCAGAAAGAAAGGGAATACTTTTTTTTCTGGAAAGTTACAGTAAGCAGCTGTTAAACAGGCTCCAGCATCACAGGAGGAAGCCAACACGGGAAAATAATTATTCTCTCACTCGCCATCATGTCTTGAGTAGAAGGTCACAAACTCTGTTCAGGCTGCGCTGCTTTTTCACGTACATTACATCAACAATAAACAACATGATACTATAATAATAATAACATCACATGATGTTGAAAATTCAGCTTTGCATCACAAGAATAAAATTACATTTTACAATATATTCAAATAGAAAACAGCTATTTTAAAATTGTAATAATACAGTTTTACTATTTCTTTCTTCCATGAAACACAAAATGAGACCAAATCTTGATCTTGTTCTATACAATGAAAGTGAAAGAGGACAGATGACAAAAGGCACCATAAAGTAGCATATACGCTCTCAAAACTCATTCATATGTCCACATATATTTCAATTTGGCACTTAGCAATCTGTAATATATCCAAGTACCAATGATGTAATTAACATAAAACCTTGTGTGATGCACCTTTAAAGGGGTCATGAACTGCATTGTTTTGTTTTATAATGTTTCCTGGGATGCACTTACACTATTAGTATGATTTTTACATCAAAAATGGTCATAATTTAGAAATAAAAGGCATTTTTCCTACCCTGATTTTAGCCCTCTGATTTGAACGCTCTGTTTTAAGGGGCGTGTCTGCTGTGAGACTTCAGTGTAAACGCCCACTGCTGTGATTTGCTGATATCTTTGCATATGAAATAATTTAGTATTACATGTGGAACTCTTGAAAACTTTTAGCATGTTTTTATTATTACAGCTCTCTAGGTTAACTAATCATGTAAAGTGTTGATTATATTTAGATTATAGATCGTGGCATGAAAGGTTGCAGTGGAGAACATTGTAGTCGATCACAGACATGTTGTTGAGCTCATGAAAGCAGTGATCTCGTCATTGAAACTTTGAATTCTGCACACTAACGAATGCTTTCATCATAACTAACAGTGCAAACTCAATGTAAATAAGAGATTTGTCTATTATTAGGGGCGTTTTGTCACAAGTCCAGAACTCAGTCACTGATAAACTCACGCTGTTTGATTGACAGCTCCAGTGATTGTAAAGGAAGCGTTCTTTAATCGCTTTCTTTTTATAATTTAATCACAGTTTAAATAACAGATTATTTTCATCCTACTAAGAGAAACAACGTGAAGTTGAGCGTTTAGTCACTGGTTTGATTTACTGACACACAGACAAAGATCATCTGACTGTACATGAATCATTAATATCAGATCAGGCATTAGAATGAACACAGTTACTGACATGTTGTTGCATTACTGTCGAGTTTATATCGGAAAAGTCTGTTTGCAAAGCCTGCGCCGAAATGCATTTGATTTACCAAAGAATCCACAGTGAAATGTACCGAATACAAATAAATAAAGCTCAACTGAGACATTCACATTGTTGAAAATAAATAACCATATTCCTGCATTAGGATCCTTTGAAAGGTAATGTTATTTTAGTCCTGTATCGCTCTTCTCTCGTCCTCATCTAACACACCAGTAGGCGGGGCTAACGTTGCAATGAAGAAGTAGGCGTTGATGTTCTTTTGCATAGGAATATAATAAGATACCTCTTATATATCAAAAGCTCAAGGAAAATTAGATTTCTCAGTTCATGACGTATTTGAATGCAAATGAGAATGTAATGCAAAAGAGATCTGAAAACAAGACTTTCTGTGTATAATGATTTAAATGCAATTATTTAAATTTCAATGACTTGGTATATCATGGAGTATTTTCATGGAGCTTTTTTTGGTCATTTTTGGAGCTTGAGGTCTCATTTTGTGTTGTGCTAGAGAGCAAGTTGACTGAGGATGGAAACCCAAAGCCCCAGTTTCAATCCAGCTGGAATTTTACATTTAAATCATGCATTTGTGCAATTAAATATGCCAATCCCATTTCTATTGCAAACAGAAGACAAATATTTTCTAAAAAAGATGCTATGAACACTTAAAGTTTTTGATCAGGACACGGAGGGTGAAAATTAAAACAGAAACATTTGCACAATAATAACTTGCTGGAAAACAAAAATCAAGCAACACTTCAACAGTGCTTTCACCCAGACAAAATGGGTTTTCATGCACGGCACCCCATAGGCCCGTTTTTTTGCTTTATGGCAGCATATGAACCAGAGCTAGGCTTTCTCTGATTATGAGCTCAGGATGAATGAGTCAGAGTTTGGGAGAGAGAAACGCATGATGCCTGAGAGAAAGAAAGAAACAGTCGCCTGAGAAAGTGCCATTTGGAGCGCGCAGCAAATTTACAAGGCTTAATAGCATTTATAAACACGCCACTCAAGGAGTGGAAGCCTCGAGTTTAATCACACAACGGCACGTTATCATGCTATTCGTGAGCGTGAAGTGCTCGAGTAACACGCGCGGCGTAATTACATACTGCATAACCATTACGGACGTCTCCTTTCCACATGCTCACTTCAAAAAACTCCAGCACCTTTCCTCCATGATGAAACGTAAGGAATTGTGAATTATGTCACAGCCAGCTCTCGAATGGCTTTCTCTGCCCGTTCCCAGCGCTGATGCCAATTAGCGCTTGAGTTTTTGCTCGTATTTCATCAGCTCTCTCTCTCTCTCTCTCTCTCTCTCTCTCTCTATCTTTCAAGACCTCCGTTTCAGTGTAAAGTTGTGGAGTGATGTCAGCCAATTGCTCTCGTAGCATCTGGGAGCCATTAGTCAGAAATACAGGCCTCTTCATCATATTTACCTCACGTCACTAAACAAGAAGTTTGGTTATACATACACACAAACTCACATATGCTCACCAACGGATAGATGCTGTGCCTCATAACGTGTAACTATATTCATTCAGATAAAAACAAAAAAAACAAAAAAAAAAACAGCTTAAACTAACCAAGGTTAGTTTGGTTGTGTTTGGGCACAAAGTTTTTTGTTGAGTATCATATTTGATACATCAGGTTTTTATGGCTCATATAGTATGATACACTGATCAGGCATAACATTATGAGCACTGACAGGTAAAGCGAACAGCACGGATTATCTCTTCATCACGGCACCTGTTAGTGGGTGGATATATTAGGCAGCAAGTGAACATTTTGACCTCAAAGTTGATGTGTTAGAAGCAGGAAAAATGGGCAAGCGTAAGGATTTGAGCGAGTTTGACAAGGGCCAAAATGTGATGGCTAGACAACTGGGTCAGAGTATCTCCAAAACTGCAGCTCTTGTGGGGTGTTCCCGGTCTGCAGTGGTCAGAATCTATCAAAAGTGCTCCAAGGAAGGAACAGTGGTGAACCGGCGACAGGGTCATGGGCGGCCAAGGTGGGGAGCGAAGGCTGACCCGTGTGGTCCGATCCAACAGACGAGCTACTGTAGCTCAAATTGCTCAAGAAGTTAATGCTGGTTCTGATAGAAAGGTGTCAGAATACACAGTGCATTGCAGTTTGTTGCGTATGGGGCTGCATAGCCGCAGACCAGTCATGCTGACCCCTGTACACCGCCGAAAGCGCCAACAGTGGACACGTGAGCATCAGAACTGGACCACGGAGCAATGGAAGAAGGTGGCCTGGTCTGTTTTCTAAGGCTCAAAATATAGCTATAGTGGTGGGTATTAGCACAAACTGTCTCTTTCTACAGACATTTTTCTCTTTTAATTCAACTGCAGTCATGATAAAACAACAGTTTGAAGAGAATCTTACTAAGAAAGTTGAGCATGCACAACGAGACACTTGAAGTGTATTACTCAAGCATTTGTGTGTTTGTGAGAGCCGTTCAGTTAGAAGCATTTGGACCGGTGGTGCCATCTGGCATCTCGCTAGTTTTGGGGATTTGAGTCTTCCAGTAAAAGTCTCCATAAAGAGTAATGAGTGCGGCTCCCATACACGATACACCCAGGTAACCTCTGTTACCAGCACTGACACAAGTGGCCATTGTTTCAAGCCTGGTTCAGACAGAATATCGCCGGCATTGTGCCAATGAAACCAAAGCCAGAGAACCACCTGATGCAACGCTTATGTTGGGATCTAACGATTAAAAGTCAAAAAACAAAGCTAGGTCCACCTGGACGAAACGGCTCATGTTTTACTGGAAATTACTCTTCATTTTTGGCAGTATCAGTTTAAGTACATCCATGAAATATTGAGAAAAAGAAGTTCTGCATGTAAAATACCACTGCAATGGTGATGATCAGATGGTACTTAAAGTGTACCATGGTTTATATCAAAGTAATACCATGGTGTTTTGGACATGTAAAAATGAATTTCAGTGCCATATTAAATTTCAAAGTACCACAGTATTATCATTTGATGCCATAACTGTAACGTGGTACAAGATTTTGTAAGAATATTTTGTATATATTTCTGGACCATTTCATCCAGATCCATCCCTATAGCTTCGTTTTTGACTAGTTTTAATTATTAAATGCATATAAAATAGCAGTTATTTGGAGATTTACCATGGTAGTACTATGGTATTCTTCAAAAAGTTTATGTATACAAATATATCACATATATTTAATATTTATTTTATCACATGATCCATTCTAATATACTGATTTACTGCACAAGAAACATCTAATATGTTTTATATAGTATATGTTTTTTCAGGATTATTTAAAAAAAAGTTTATTTAAAATATAGAAATCTTTTGTAACAATATAAATGTTTTTATGTCACTTTTGATCAATTTAATGCATCCTTGCTGAATAAAAGTATTAATTTCATTTAAAAAAAAACTGAGAAAGGAAGGAGAAACATCCAAGATAATCATACTGCACACACTGAAGCTCTTCTTTAGTGCTAATGGCCTGTAATATAACAAATGGTTTAAGTTATTAATCCAATGCTTGTTTTCCTCTATTTTCTGCACGTACATCCAAAAGATGTTATTTCAGCCATAATGTCAGAGGATATGAAAACTTCTAGATTTGGGAGTTTTGAGAGAGTCCTGGCTGCCTGTTTTTGCCCTCGTAGCACAATCGAAGCGCGTCATACTTCATGGAAACGTCTGGATCTGTTGTGCCAGTGTCAATATCACCTTGAAAAGCTTTTCCTGAATGTGGTGTCTCACAGACAACGGGGCTTTGTTAGATAGACAGGATGTCATAAAATAAATGACAGAAGCTGACTCATTTACATCCCATCCAAACCAACAAGCAGGAAAAGAGGAGCCTTACATTTTGCCCACTTAAATAACTGCACCATCATCCGTGGAGTGAAGCGAGTGTATTTGTGTGGCTGAAAGACTCAATGTGTCAGAGGTCATTTACAATCAAAACTCTAGCGACTGCTGCACAGAATCAGCTCTATGCTAGAGGAGTTAACACTTGCTCATGTTTAGCGTCTGTTACGTAATCGTGGCAAGTGCTGATCGCCCTTTCTGCGTCAAGCAGTAAAAACGAAGGTCAATTCAACACTGGATTTGCACAAAAGATTAACATGACGGCACATGCTAGTGGATGAGTTGAATCAACTCCACAGCAACTACATAAATTTATCCACTAACCATTCAGAAACGTCCTAAAAGTTGTAACTTTTTCCTGAGTCTCTCCATCAGTGTCGACTCCGGTTTGAACAATGTAAGGCTGAACACCGTTACTGACAATCCTCATTTTGTCTGCGTGAGATTCTCCAGCTTTTTTTTGTTGTTGAGCAACCAAAGCGCGAGCTGTTAAAGCTCCGCCCTCTTCTGGAAAGGGGGTGGGAGCAGCATCTCATTTGCATTTAAAGGGACACACACAAAAACGGCGTGTTTTTGCTCACACCCAAATAGGGGCAAATTTGACAAGCTATAATAAATGATCTGTGGGGTATTTTGAGCTGAAACTTCACAGACACATTCTGGGGACACCAGAGACTTATATTACATCTTGTGAAAGGGGCATTATAGGTCCCCTTTAAAGTGAAATGCTTCGGTATCATTTATGCATTTCCGCTCAGCAAGAGTAACAAAAAAAGGAAGAAAAGAAAAACAAGCACACATAAGAAAGTAAGAGAATATACTTGTACAATTATAACAGAATCAAAGCTGCATACCGTAAACCCCTTCAGGCGATTTTGTTCCTCTTTAACCTCCTTTCCCATAATTCTGTGTGGGTCTGTTCCCACGCTGCCGGGCGTCTCTTGGCTCGAGGTTTCAGGGTCACTGCCTTCCCTGGTTAACGAGGGGGTGGAGGGTAGTTGAGCTGCCTTTTCGTTCCTACAAACACAAACACTCAGCCATCAAATCAACCTGCCAACTGCACCGGAGGCCGAAGCCAAGAACACAGAAGCACAATTCCTGATTCTAATTATGTCGACGGTGGATTCTCATTTACTGTCACTCTATGGAGATTTAATATAGTGACTGTGAGCGACCGATGATAGCCGATTACACATCTGGTATTTGTAACTTCCAAAATATTTTCAAAACAGCCACTAAGATGGATGACTAAACACGCTACATCATGTCTTAAAATAAATACACACATGGGAATAACCAGATTCAAGGGATTTAAAGCATGAAATGCTAAGCTTTTGGTGGATAAAGCACACATGCATACATACATGCATATATTTGGGTCATTGACGAATAAGGTTTTTAAAAGTGTAATGGAGATATAATTAATTTTTAAGTTTCATTAAGTGTTAATGATATTATGTGGTATAATCAATTAACACTGCTTTTGTCATTTTTTACAAGATGGACAAAATTTGTCACCAAAAAAGTCATTCGGTTTAACCAAAATTTCGGTTTTACCGAATGACACTTTTGGTTATATCGAATGACGATATTTTCAAACAATGCTAACAGGCTGATATCTAGCTAGCTAGCAAAAGGACAATCAAACATTTTATATTTAGTACAAGTTTTTAAAATATTACAACATTTTCCATGTTTTATAGCGGTTGTACCGAATGACCTGATGTTTCAGGACATGCGTATGATCAAGTGAAAACATGAATTTTTCAAATAGTTAAGAGAGAGTTAGTTACTTTGCTTCATGACCATGTGGTCCTTTGAAGGTGTCTGAATGATGTCACATCCTGTCACATGATATTGACCACATGACTTGATCCAAAATGTTCCCTTTATATTGGTTACTCCGAATGACATCAATGAAATTCATTTTTCCAGACATTCTTTCTCACAACAGAGCAACAAGTTCTACATATAATTTTAACACCATTTTGCACTATGTTGATATATGATGTTATAAAATCATGGCAGAATAAAAAATATATACATTTATTACATTTTAATTGAATAATTAAATGGCTGTATTGGCCTTTGGACGGTTAAACCGAATGACCTTTTGAAATCTTTAAATGTAGCAAAATATAATTAAAACTTTTTGGATTCAATAAAAGAGATCTAGTTGTGCTACCTTACATACTTTGGATGTCATATCTTTGTGTTTTATTATTATTAAGGCCTTTGGACAAAAAAAATGACCCGTCACGTCATTGGCCCATACACAAAATTATAATATAAGTATCATCAGCAAACAACAGGCTCTCGGAAAGGAGGGATGTAGAGAGACTGAATCATCAGACGAGTCATTTGAGAATCATTAAAAAATGTGGTGATGTGCAATGTATATTATGAGAAAATGAAAGCATTTTTTGACATTTGATGCATGTAAACCTGTTATAGGAGACCTCCAAAACAAAATGAAGAACCTTTAAAATAGCATTATTAATGCTGGGACAATACTATCGATGCATTGCGATTCATGGATTGTTTCTGATATTTTCCAAATGCATCGTAAATTGATTCTGAGCTTTGTTTTTAACAGCAGATGCCGCTCTAGGCTAGTTTTTAACCGCACGCTCAAATGCTCACGAAGAAGAGCGCTCGTGCATTTGGCTGAGTCTGACAAAGTATTTGCATTATTATGTATTTATGACGCGAGATTAATGTAAACAGCCCACTGCAAACACCCCTGTACTTCGCTTCAACCTTTTCGAACTTTATGAATGATTATTTTATAGAAGGTTCAATTTGTGTGTGTAAGGAATTGGAAGGAAGCAGAGTACGGAAACTAAGCTCAGAATCGATTCGAGAGAGAATCGCGATGCATTTGGAAAATCTTAGAATCGATCCAGAAACATTTCTCGATTCACAATGTAAATAATAAATAATGTATTGTCCCAGCCCTAAGCATAATAGGGGCACTTTAAGACGCTCCAAACGACAGATTTGAGAATATGGTTGAGATGGCGAATATGAGCCAGATGCTGAATGTACTGGGGAAATAAGCTCTGACGATGACAGTGATGATGGTAAAGAGCATCAGCTCAAATTGAACCCTTCTAAGTACCAAAAGGTAACGAAATATGCTTTATTTTATTCTTTTGTAAAAATATCAGGAGAGTTTTATACTATTGGAGCGGTTAGAGATCCATCCATGATAGCTTTAGATCCAGGTCGCTAAAGACTAATAATAATATAATGTTATATAATATATATATTAATAATCGCACAGAGTAACTCCACTGTCTTTATTAATTTCCCTCAGAAACGTTCCACTCAACGGTGAACTTCTACTCTGTTCACAGAACAGAGCGAGCTGCTTGTGTATTATTTTACCATTAGCAACTTTTGCCATGAATTCATCTTGATTAAACATCTGCATTGCCCAAATAAACTCTTATGCATTTAATATAAGGAATAAATTCCTCTAATTACAGGGATAAACCTACTTCATCCTCAACCAAAGACATAAGGAGGAGATGGCAATCTTTCCACAGTAAGCACATTATTTATTATGACTAACTGGGCTCGAGAGCAGGAATCGCAGACTTTTAGACCTCAAACGACGATGAAATCAATACGGACGCCTTAGATGATGGAGCAATAAAATGCAAAACAAGCTCAAACTTGGATTCAGTGGCAAAATTGCAACAAACAAACAAACAAAAGACAATTTCCAAACAAAATGTGATATTAAACGGCTTGTTTTGGTGTTTAGTGTTATAAAACATTGCGTTACTTGGTGGGAAAAATTCTGATTGGTAATAGCTGACATTATGAAAGTAAGCACACATTTTTTATATGCATCTAATTATCATTTGGAAACATTTTCCCTGGCTGTGCACCATGCGGTTGGTGGAGGGGAATACAGATGCAACAAAAACAGGATTGTGGAAAGCGCCTTCGGCTCTGTGGAAAGCCCGCAGTTTGCCCATTAAGGAGGGAAATGGCTTGTGTCCCCGAGAGGACACCATAGGGCTTGTGCGGTTTATAGTTTGAGTTACCTGAGAGTCTTCTGGAGGACGGCCCAGCAGTCTTTTAACTCACTCTGCTTCTGTGTGACCCGGGCCGCCAGCGCCGGGTGCAGGTTGGATAGCTGGGAAACGGTCACATCCAGCATCTGAAACCACACAGAAAGACACAGGAAAACAAACACGGGCGTCAGGATGGTGTTTGACAGACAGTTGGACAGTGAACTAAAGCATTTAGGGCACAGCCGCTCGTGTAGCTATAATGGGATATGAATTTTGGATCGCACACCATGATTTGACTGGCAATGTCCCGAATTTCCCCGTCTCTGCCGTTTTCCACTCCATTGCTTGGAGAGAGGCTTTTTCTCTGGATGAAAAGATAAAAAAAGGAGCAAAACCATAAATAACATTATTGGATTACATCAGCATCTCAATATTCAGTGCAGCAGCGGGGTGTATATTCATATCAAAGGACACGTTGAGGCAGAATGGCACAGATACTGGCTTTCCTGTGGGGTTTGAACAGAAATAGGACTGCTGATGGAGCTAAGGAAAATTATTACCATGTTATTGATGGAACAGACGACATTATCTGCCTGCTGGTAGAAGGATGAGACTTCGAGGGCAAGCTGAAGATTCTCGTGATATTCTTTCAAGTGCGACTGGGCCTTTAGCCACCTAGGTATTTGACAAATAATAATGAGAAGGAAAAAAAAATATATAAATATATGTAAATATATATATATACATATATACACACAACAGTTCTTTCTGGTTCTCAAATCTGATTGGCTGAGAGCGGTGCGATATTCTAGTGATAACAGCACTCCTACCTTTTCACCGTTTGTATCACTCCGCTTGAAGCGACGGTCATGGCGGCTGAGCAAATCCACCGTATTTTTATTTTATTTTTTTTTACAAATACTACACTTGTTGTACCACGAACTGTAGTTTTAAGAGTTTTTTTAGGCGAGAATGTAGTTTAGACCTGAAATATGTGACTCATATTTACTCATAGCGCCTATTTAACGATTTGTTTAGACATTTTCGGAGATGCGAGCTCCTGGCCGTCAGCAGCCATTCAGTGCTCGAGTACCCGCCGAGAACAGCTTCATCTCGGCCAGTGCTTCGGGGATTTGCCGCTGACTATTATAGTGGTTAAACATGAGATATAATTCATTTTGGGTACATAAAACGGGCAATCTTTGGTCTTATTAATCTATTACTTGTTCCTGAGCAAATCGAATTGGGCTATGTTAAATTTAATAATTTAATATTAAGGCTATATTTAACTTGCATCCTGTAGAGCACTGCTTTTGTACGTTTGACTGAATTGTACAATTGTGTTTATTTCCTGTTGTCATTTATAATGGCTATTGTTGTTAATTTAAATATTGTTGTTCAATAAATATTATTTTATATAAATATTATGTTTTATTTGCTATTGAGAGAGGGTCTGTTAGTGCGTAATATGGATTGAGTGAAAGTTACATTAATACGCCATTAGATGGCGGCAAACTTTATGAGTGATTGAAATTGAAAGGGACTTTTGTAAACAAAGGACATTGTTTTAGCGCTGTATGTTATGGAACATTTCCTTAACTGTAAAAAGGACAAATACAAAGATCGCTTTCCTCATCGGACATTCAAACAGATTTTTATAATGGATATAATATTATGGACATCGACCTAAAGAATGAATGTTATATCAGACACAGGTAATGCTCGCTCACGATCTCTCTTGCTGTTTCTCAATACTGTACAAAATACAATGAGTTTCAATGAAGCGACTCAACATTCCTTCGTTACTAGTTCTAAAGTGACGTTTTAGAATTAGTAGCGGAGGCTTGATCAAACTGTCAACTTGAGATTTGAATCCGTGGCGGAAGGAAGTAGTTCTGCACAAAAGAGGGTTTTAAAGACACTCTTATTTATTTACACACTTGTGCCGTCGAACTGTTGTATAAATGCAATATCACACTCGTAGCCATGCGATATGGCTGTATATCAGCATGCTGTGATTTCCTACGGCCGAATCACAGCCGTGCTGATATACAGCCAATACGAGTGGCTACGAGTGTGATATTGCTCATTTATATATATATAAAATAATAATCTACTATAATAATTGATTTTAAAACATTTGTACAATAAAAAACGACTCTAAAGGTCTGCAATCATGTTTTTAAGTATTATTATTATGTGCACTAACATTTTGTTGATGTGTTTTCTTCGGGTTGAGATGGTCTTTCCTTCAGTCTTTCCCTGTTTTTCCAGTCTGAGAGCCATATGATTGATCTCCTCATGAAGATTATGATAGAGCTGTTCATCCTGAAAGAAAGTTAAGCAAGATTTCTTGAGCTCTAATGACCTTAGATTTAACCCAGCCACATTTTTACCAGGTGCTTGGATCACATTTTTGCCAATTTTGGTCTAACATTCCCAACCCTAGAAGTACAAATGGCTGTTTCAATTGGCTTGAAGGATGTTAGTGAATCAGTGACATCTGTGAGCAAGTAATAAGTAGAGTAAGCAATGAATAGTGCATAAACGGAAGGTGCAAATCAGAAGCACTTCCTAACATACAGGTTATCTCAAAAAAGCCAATTGTTTTCCAGTACCAATAATTGAGTCCTGCTGATAATTTAGCAGCAATTTCTGCGGCTGTTGTCTGGAATCACCCACCTGTTTCAAATCCAGTATCTTCCTGGTAAGCTGCATCTTGTCAGTGTTTTCCCCAAGGATGTTGGCCAGAGATTGTTCCTGCTCCTGCTGACACATATAAAAGCTTTACAGCCCTGAATTGTTGTAGCCCAGCGATTGTTTTCTTTGAATACGGCTACTGTTGCTCTAAATGAGCTTGGCTACCATGGTGAGACGTAAAACAGACTTGTTAACTAACACCTCGGCTTCTTGGACGTAGATGCAAAGCAGGCAGAAGGTTAATGAGTGAAGAAAAATAGTAAAAATATGAACAAAATCACACAAGGAGCACATATTTCAATGAATTTTTAAAATGTATATGGGTCCATGTTGTGTTGCAAACCATACATTTCATAAATAAATATATTTCAAAGAATAATAAATACTAAAATATATTATTTATCATTTTAATTATATATATATACACACACAAACACACACTAACACAGGATCACTTCCATGTTCTCTTTATAAACCACTAAGATTACTGATTTAGGACAAAATCCAAAAACAATCCCATTCAAAGACTTTGTTAATTAGTATAACTAAACCTAGTGGTGTAATTAACCTTCTCTTTGATCCATGCCTCCAGACGGTCCACCTTCTTGTTAAACTCCTGGAGAGTCTTAGCTCCGCCCATCGCCTTGATTTGATTGGCTGCCGTCTGTTTGAGGGCGTTCCATTGGTCGCGGATCTGACCCAGCTGTTTCTTCACCAGGTCAGACGTCGGGTTAAGCTTGCACATTAATTGCTCTCCCATCTGCACAAACATTCAGCAACATTACATGAGCTACAAAAGAACATTCTGATGATTTACAGTCCGCTAAAACAACAGCTTAATCATATCAGCGGACTTGAAATCCACCCAACTCCGCGTTCCCCTCCTCTTAGACTAACAGGAGTTCCGGTTTTGCAACCCACCAGGGATGTGTGTGAGGAGAGGTTAATTATTTGCAATGTACTATTTCAAAATGTTGGAAAAAAGAGGACAAATTTAGCTGTGCTGGGGGGGGGAATGGCTTTTTTGTCATTTTGGATGTCTCACAAAAAGCTTTTTGAGGTTCAACAGGTCTTGTCACAGTTGAGCTGTTAAAAATTGCTTTGACACGTCAGCATTAAAAAGAAGTTATGATTGTTACCATAACAATTTGTAAATGTTTTGCCGTTTATTTGCAAAAGGGAGAACTTCTTTTGTTGATTTTGGCTGAGGAACCTGTTGAAACCTGACATGCTTAGAATGATGATTCATCCATCTTTTACTGTCCTAATTAAGACGGTTTGTCCTCACCTGGTTGAGTTGTATGACGGTGTTCTCGAAGTCCTTCAAATCTCTCTGGAGGGTTTGACAAACTTCCTCCCAGTCTGTCAGAGGACATTTTTGGACATTACTGCCGTCTCGCAGGTCTCGAAGCTTCGCTCTGATCCACGCCTCAGCCTGTGGGACACAAACACATGACGCTTCCTTTAAAAACTTCCAACTAATTAAAATGGAAGCTCATAAGTGGCTGTTTTAGAACACAAAATTGACAGTAAAGACATTTAGAATGTTGCAAACATTACAAATGTTACATACTTTGTATTTCAAATAAACGCTGTTCTTTTACTGTTTATGTCACTGTTTTCAAGGTTGATAATAATCAGAAATGTTTCTTGAGCAGAAAATCATCATATTATAATGATTTCTGAAGGATCATGTGACACTGAAGACTGGAGTAATGATACTGAAAATTCAGCTTTGATCACAGAAATAAATTACATTTTAAAATATAGGTGCAAGCAGCAATTAAGGGGCCAAGCACAACAGAAGCAAACAAGGAAGCTTGCAGCAGACCAACAATGTCATAATGGACTATGATAGCAACTGAGACAAAGACACTGCATGTCAATTTTGAAGTCAATCAGACCAACAGTACTGTAGTTAGAGCCAATTTCATGGTTTGTTCAATTATAGCGCCACCAAGTGGCACAGTCCCACCGCTTTTTTTGTGTGTGTGTCCTCAGAGTGCCCCCATACATAAGTGTGTCAAATTTGATGAAAATATCTCATTTTGTTTAGGAGTTATAGACATTTATATGTATGAACACACAAAAAAAATTACCCACACATGAATTTGATTGCATTTTTTTGCCACTTACTATAAAAATTTTGACTTTTGGCCATTAACGTATAGTTAATGTATAGTTATAGTTAAATGTTTCCGATCTTCCTACGGTGGTTTCATCTCTATCGGACTAACGGTTTCTAAGATATTCGTGAATGTTGTTTAAACGCTAAATCAGAACGTTGCACTAACCATACGGCGAAACCTAGCATGTTTGGTATTGTTGGACTCGGCAAGGATTCAGGAATCCAAGGAGATGACTAACATGAAAATAAGTCAACCACACCCAAAGGGTTAAGCATGTAAATAATTTTTTCACCACTAGGTGGTGCTGGTCCGAAACTTCTCAGACTCCTTCGGGGCATCGTACCGATGATCCATACCGAGTTTCATAATGGTACATTCATGCGTTCGTAAAAAATACAGCATTTTACTACAAAATTCAAAATGGCCGACGCCCAAAATGGCTTATACGGGAAAATTGGATATCATTTGACTTGGCATGATTCCCTGAATCTAAGGAGACCACTTTTATGATTTTTTGAACAAACCGTTCAAAAGTTATAAGTAAAAATAGGCATTTTGCGAATCTCCGGACCAGTAGGTGGCACTGCGCCAAAAGGCAGCATGTATCCTCAGGTCATGCTTGTGATGACGTACCAAGTTTGGTCTGAATACAATAAAAGGGTTAAGGAGATAGAACCTTACATCTAGTTTCGCAAGCGCTACGTAAAATTCGTTCGCACGTTTTTCGAAAACGGTTTGACAAATCAACTTCCATTCCACAACTTTTTGTCGCCATGGTCCGAAGATGACCTGGTACAATTTATTGAAATTCGGAGCAACGGCCTAGGAGGAGTTCGAAAAAGTTGTTCTTTTGGAAAATTCAAAATGGCGGAAAAATTTTCATGACAGGAAATGACGTCATAGAGTGCAATCGAATCGTCTTGATCCAAGAAATTTTTGTTTCTAGCCCTTACGGTTCAAAAGTTATTAGCATAAATATAAGTGCAAGTTTGGACAGTTGGTGGCGCTAGAGTGATTGAGATAGAGACTCCAAATTTGCTATGGTGACAGATCAGACTGTTCTCTATCAGTGTGCCAAATTTCATAACTTTCCCACAAGCGGTTCAATGGGCACAGACTTCCAGAGCGGAAGAAGAACACCAACGGATACTATAGGTGCCTTCGGTGCTTGGCCCCTAAATATATTCACATAGAAATCAGTTATTTTAAATGGTAATAATATTTCATAATATTACTGTTTTTACTGTAGTTTTGATCAAACAATTGTAGCCTTGGTAAGCAAAAGAGACAAAATCTTACCAGCCCCAAACTTTTGAATGCTAATATTATTAGAGAAACCTGGCCAAAACAAATGGCAATTCCACACAAAATGACCAATTTCTGAACTATTAAGCCTGGGTCACATCACAGAGGATGTTAGTTTCATCCTTTCTGTTTTTTCATAGTATTTTATTGTTAATGCTCGAAACATGAACACATGTTGAGACACTTAAGGCCCATTTTACGCTCGCTTAGCTTTCTGAGAGCACTCTGGAAACACAATATTAAGCAAATAGACTTTAAAGGGATCTTTAAAGCACATGTGTGAAGTCACAGTCGCTCGCTATTATTTCACGCAGAGGAAAGAGAAGCTCCTCTGTGACTTCTTGTTTTTGAAGAAAACAGCGATTACTTGTGTCTCGACTTACAGAAACACTTCAGAAACATCATCGGGTGATTGCTCACTGCTTCTCAGATATCACGTTATGAGCAGAAAGGTTTCTTTTGGCTGGAGCGCACAGATTGTTGCATAAGGCTTTTGAAACCACCATTTCTGGCCATGTTTGCACTGCGTGAATAGAAAACAGGTGGCCAAGCCCAGATAGGTCCTGGACATGTTTATTTGGTATGAACACAATGTAAGGCCACTGGCGGTCTTCAAAAAGCCCACCCAGGTCACCGCGAATGAAAGGATTGTTAAATGAACTTGTCATTTCTACAAGACTAAACGCAGCGGTTTGCATTGTGAGCCAATAAAACCAACAAATCGGGCTAAATATAAGGAGACGGCTTAGGATAAGTATTAGTGCTGCTGGCTACAGAAACCATCACTATTGCTAGAGCGCATATTAAATATTAATCTTCGCCTCATAATTCGTCCCGCACCGACAGATGTGATTGATTGCTGAGGAGACGTCAGTTTTGCTTTTCACATTTTTTTGAAATTTGTGGTCTTAAGAGTACAAAGCCAAATCAAAAACACAGGAGATTCACATCACATGTGGACAAAACAAAACACCCAACCACAATGCTTGGCAAGATCTCACAGTGCAGATAAAAAATAATATGATGTCACTTCTAATAAAAGATCAGCCATTATTTTTAATGGCTTCCCACAGGCTCAAAGGTATTTCTATATTGGAGACCTGTGTAAACAGCTCTATCGCCTCGTTTCTACCCCACCGATGACTTCATACAGGAGGCCAATGCCTTTGTTTCTTCCGCTTCCCTTTAGAACAATAGTCTGTTTTTCAAAAAATAACATTCTGTAAATCATACCGAATGTTGTGGTGAAATTATACTGCGATAGATGTCATCAGCGCGCCTGAGGTCATATACTTTCTTCTTTAAGTAAATTAGCAAAAGGAGTTCCTGTACTGTGAACTGATATCTAACAAGAGGTTGTTTAGTTAGGAAATGTTTGATATGAAGTGAAAACACTTCCTCATACTTGGGGAGAGGTGTGCTGTTAGCTTACTAAGCAATCAGGTGCACGATTTTCACTTGAAACGGGCCAAAATAATCCCACATACTTATACTAGTGTTCAAAAGTTTAGTGTCGGTAAGATGTTTTTGAAAAAAGTCTCTTCTGCTCACCAAGGCTGCAACACTTTACACTTTAAAAGTGTAAAAAAAAACATAATGGAGATATAATTATTAATTTTGAAGTTTTATTAAGTGTTAACAATGAGATTGTGTGGTTTTTATAATCAATTAAAACTGCTTTTGTCATTTTTTACAAGATGGATCACCAAAAAAATCATTCGGTTTAAACAAAATTTCGGTTTTACCGAATGACACTTTTGGTCATACCAAATGACGAGATTGTCAAACAATGCTAACAGGCTGATATCTAGGTAAAAAGGCAATAAAATATTTTATATTTAGTACAAGTTTTTAAAATATTACAACATTTTCCATGTTTTATAGCGGTTGTACCGAATGACCTGATGTTTCGGGACATGCGTATGAGCAAGTGAAAACATGAATTTTTCAAATAGTTAAAAGAGTTAGTTACTTTGCTTCATGATCATGTGGTCCTTTGCAGGTGTCTGAATAATGTCACATGATATTGACCACATGACTTGATCCAAAATGGTCCCTTTATATTGGTTACTCCGAATGACATCAATGAAATTCATTTTTCCAGACATTCTTTCTCATAACAAAGCAACGACTTCTACACATAATTTTAATACCATTTTGCACTATGTTGAGATATGATGATATAAAATCATGCCAGAATAAAAAATATATACATTTATTACATTTTAATCGAAAAATTAAATGGCTGTATTGGCCTTTGGACGGTTAAACCGAATGACCTTTTGACACTTCAAAATCTTTAAAATACCTTTATATGTAGCAAAATATAATTAAAACCTTTCGGATTCAATAAAAGAGATCTAGCTGATTTTTTATTATTATTAAGGCCAAAAACATGACCCATCATGTCATTAACCCTTGTTCAAAAATACAGTAAAATCCGTAATATTGTGAAATATTATTATAATTTAAAATAACTGTTTTCTGTTTGAATATATAGTAAAATGTAATTTATTCCTCTGATCAAAGCTGAATTTTCAGCATCATTACCCTTCAGAAATCATTCTAATATGCTGATTTGCTGCTCAAGAAACATTTTTTATTATTATCATCACGTTGAAAACAGTTTCATATTCTTCACTGGGGAAACTGATACATTTTTGTTCAAGGACAGAAACATTTGAAAAGAACAGCATTTATTTGAAACAGAAATCTTTTGTAACATGTATTCACTGCCACTCTAGATCAATTTAATGCATCTTTTCTGATTAAAAGTATTAATTTCTTTCATTAAAAAAAAAAAGGCCTGTCCTTTAATCAGAGTAGATGCCATACTTAGTTTGAATCTAAATCTAGTTTCATTTAATTGGTATATAAATTTAGAATTAACCCACTTTTTTAAGTGGATCCCTACAGAATACACAATATTATGCTTTCTACATTATAAAGGGTTTTACGAGGCAATCTTAAAGAGCGCTGGAGGAAGTGTTGACTTTCACCTCTATAATTTTCCTTCATTTGGGATTTCTTAAACGGAGGCCCGTTTCCACATCCTCGCCTCTATAATGCCACACTAACACAGATTAATCAGTGCTATCAGTCAACTGAATCGCCCATAAAGAGATGGAGGGTTTGCCCAACACGAATGTAAGAATAAATATACGTCCAAAGGCCATTTCCTAAACAAATGGCAG
This sequence comes from Ctenopharyngodon idella, assembly GCF_019924925.1. NCBI lineage: Eukaryota > Metazoa > Chordata > Actinopteri > Cypriniformes > Xenocyprididae > Ctenopharyngodon > Ctenopharyngodon idella. Next base: position 27,396,298 of record NC_067232.1, read on the forward strand.
CGGTTCTTCAGCCTATTAACATTAACGACGTGTTGCGCTCATCCGTCGTCTAAAACACTGTGCTGCCCACTTCACTTTAACTCAGTAAATCTCACGGTTTACATGGGCTGTTGACAGTCGGACCAGAGAGAAGCAGCTGCGTCCTGAAGCAAATATCCCCAAAAAATGCCCTTGTATGTCAGAGCGAGCGTGGCGATGGGATAACGCGAGCACTTGAGCGGCTCGGTTTAGCCTCAGAAGGCCAGAGGCGTGAACAGACAGGGCCAAACAATGATCTCATCCCAAAATAATTGCTCCTCTTGTGGCTGTTCTCTTCCCTCCCACTCCCCTGTGCTGCCCGCACTCCAACTTCAGACAAAAAGAAGCAAAGAAACGAAACAGAGGGGCTAGAACAGGGTCAGAGGGCCAGGACGGTCTGTTTCCACCTTTATCTCCACTGCTTTTTCTTTTTTGTCTGTAAACTGCAAGTGTAATTTTCCACTTTAGTGATGCAACCACTCAACCAATTTACTACTTTTGACATCAGTTTAGTGGGGAAAAAACAAAAAAACTGAGCAAAAACTGGTCTACCTCTTCAAAGAGACACAAAGACAAATATTCTGATTTAAAGCGAAATGCTTTTGCTCTGTTATTAACTTTCAACAACATGTCCAGATTTCACCCCAAAATCAACAAGAATGAAATAAGAAATTATATTTTGTATAAAGAAAATGAAGCATACTTTTAGGCCCCTTTATATATAATAATTATATATATATATATATATATATGAATAAAAGGGCCTAAAAGTATGTTTCATTTTCTTTGTCATATAGTGATGTCATATATATAAAAAATTATATATATTATATATACACACACTTTTTAACATTATAAATTGGTCATTTCACAATGCATAATATATATATTTTATAAAATTATAAATATATATATGTATATATATATATATAATTTTATATTTTTATAATTTTTATAATTTTTTATATGTGAAATTATCAATTCATAATGTTACAAAATGTTGGATGTTATTTAAGATTTTTAGGCCCCTTTATATATAATAATTTATATATATTTATATACATATATATATATATATATATATATATTATAAATGAGCCTAAAAGTATGCATTTTCTTTCATATAGTGATGTCATATAAATATAAATTATATATATTATAATACATGGTTTTTTTAATAATTATAAATTGATAATTTCACAGTGCAAAGTGTATATATTTTATAAAATTATATATATATATATATATATATATATATATATAATAAAAAATATTTATAAAATTATTAATTATAAATATTAAAAATATATTTTTTATATTTAAAAAATATATATATATATATATATATAATATTATATATATTATATTATATATATTTTATATTTTTGTAATTTTTTCATATTTTATTACATTGTAAAATTATCAATTTCTAATGTTACAAAAAGTATGGATGTTATTTAAAATTTTTAGGACCCTTTATAAATAATATATATATATATAATTTTCTATTTTTGTAATTTTTTTATTTTTTAAAATTGTCAATTTCTAATGTTACAGAGAGTATGGATGTTATTTAAAATTTATATTTATTATAAAATATATTTTACATATACAAATACCATTAAAAATTGTTTTATTCCTGTGATCAAAGCATCATTACTCCAGTCTTCAGTGTCACATGATCCTTCAGAAATCATTATAATATGCTGATTTGTGTTGATATTTATATCTATATTATGCTTGCATAATTTGCACTGCTTAATTAAATACTAATTTAGGTTGATTTGAATTAAATAATTATTGTTGTGTTAAAATAAATTGTTACAATAAAAAAAATATATATTTTTATGCAAAAATACAAAATGTTTTCCAATTGAGTTTGGTGTGAAATGTGACCTTTTCACTGTATATAGCATTCTTGCAGCTCAAAATGTGTTAGCAGCTCCAAAAACATGGGTTTGATTTCCAGGAATGCATAAAATGTATAAAAAAATAATAATTATTTTTAAAATTCATGCCTTGAATCCAGATCCGGATCATCGCCAGAGTCAGTGATCATACCTGAGTGATCTCCATGTTAAACAGGGCGTTTTGTTGGGTAAAACTGTGGTCATTCTGCACCGATGAGACTTTTGAAACCAAACACATGTCCTTGTGCTCACAGGATGGACCGTCCATCGCGTCCCTCCTCGTTTGGGTTTTGAGTATGTGAGTCTGTGTGGAAAATAAATGAAAATGTCACTTATTCATGGGGAAAAGTGGTCATATATATGAGTTAAATCATCTGAACACTCTGTGCTGGTGGGCCTGAGAGCTTGTGTGACGTCATTGTGAGTTTATATTGAGAGTAAGACGCTTACACAATGGAAGGGCTGCGAAACAAGTCCGGGCAAGACACAAGGTCATTTCAGATCACTGGGACGCAAAACCACAAAGTGAATTCCCACAGTGATTGAGTCATTGATGACTACGAGTGAGGAAGAGCATTCATGTTTAAATATGTGGCAAATTATTCACAAGAACACACAGAAAAGAATGAGAAAATTAAACTACTATGCGTTTAAAATGTCTGTTCGATTCAGTATATCTACAACTGGAAAAAATACATTTATATAATTAAATACAAAATACATCAAAAATTTAAACTATAAACCAACAAAACCATAGAGTCTCAGTGATGTCATGCAACACCAGGGTTGATTATGAAGTGTTTGTTCAGATCACTAACACATGTGCAACAGTAATAGTGATATAGCGATTTGCTCTAGGATATTGATCATCCAATCAAATGGTGTCTAATTAGGGTCTCTTGACGGATTGGAGCTGTAAACATTTGCTGTGAATCAGCATGTAAAACTGTCGTTTACAACACAGAAAGCATTGCAAACACATGTCAGACAGTCTTATATAACCAAAAGCCACCGTCAGCACAACCGCTGACGATACTGGTGCTGAGGACACATTTAAAGTGCTCGAACAATTTCACGAAGCGAATAAAGTCAGGAAACATCTGTGCCGATGTTGGGAAAGGGCGGCCCATTAATTTATCATATCATCACAATCAGAGATAAAAGATGAGGTCACGTGTTTGTTTCCTAAAAACGTTGTACTGCAAAAAAATCATCTTTATCAGTATCTTTGTCTTGTTTTTCATTATTAAATATCTTTTATACAAGATACTTTTACTTCAGATGTTAATAAAACCACTCAACAATTTGATTATTCTTATTACAATAATTATTAAATAAATATATTAGTTAAAATTATATTAGTTAATTATTCAAATAAATATTTATATATATATATATATATATATACTTTTAACTATAAGTATACTACATTGCATTATATTTATATTAAATGTATATATTACAGTGTTATATTTTTGATATATTTATAAATACATGTCAAGTTATATAGATACATATAATTATAGAATTTTAAATAATATATATATTTAAAAGAAAAAATATATACATTTTATATTTAAAAGTATAACAACATTATATTATAATTAAGTGTTATTATATTAAGTTTTATTCTTGTTTTAAGCAATATATTTTTTGATAAATGCTTTAAAAATAGTCATAAATTCAATAAAATGTTGTTTCTTGTTTTAAGCAAATAAAAAGTGAGAGTTATGCCAATATTTTTGCCAATATGGCAATATTTTAAGAAAAATACACAAACACACGTATCTATCTGAAGCAATTTTGCTGTTCAAGTTGTTTTATGGATGTTTAGATATTTTTATGTTATATTTTTAACCATATGTAAAGTAATTCTTATAATAACTATTATAAATATATTTCTATATATTATTTTATGTTATTAAATTGTTTATTCTTGTTTTAAGCAATATTTTTAAATAATGTTTTTTTTAAATGGTCGTAAATCCATATTTTTCTTAATATTGTAAGAAAAATACACATAAACATACACATAACAACTGTGAATATCTGAAGCAATGTTGCTATTCAAGTTGTTTTATGGATGTTTAGATATTTTTATATTATATTTTTTGATATATATTTTTTTAACCATATGTAAAGTAATTCTTATAATAATTATTATAAATAAATATATAGATTTAAAAATCATATTAAAATAAAAATTGTATTATATTATTAAATTGTTTATTCTTGTTTTAAGCAATATTTTTAATGTTTTTTTTTAAATGGTCTTAAATCCAATAAGCAAAATTTGTTCGTTTTAAGCAAATAAAAGAATGTGAAAGTTATACACTCCACATATACAATAAAAATACACTTAATTAAACATAGATGAAACACGTCAGAATATCTTAAGCAATGTTGCTTCTCAAGTTGATTTATGGACGTTTACATATTTCTACTGAAAAACAAGACAAAAGCACTGATAAAGAAAATGATTTTTGCAGTGTAAATCTAAACTGTGTCCATCACTCGGCGTGTCCCGTCCATGTCCAGTGATTCCGAGTGTCATCCCATCCTGTATGACCTCATGTTTTCCACATGGCGGCAGTGAGGAAAGATTCCCGATGCGCTCAGCCTGGTCACACACGGATCGCAGGATGACTCCAGCCTCGGCCCAGAGGCGCTCAGGCTGCGACCAGTTTGTTTTGAGTGCCGGTTTCCCTTAATGCTGCAAGTAAACATTTATTTCACAGGCATCATGCCTCTCAAACAACAGCGTCGAGCGCAGGTGGCCGCGACCGCAGCCGCCGTCTCATCAAAGGGCGGTCCGCGTTTTAAGGGCCTCGACTCACATTAACCCAAAACGGCTGTAAAAGTTTCACCGCTGCTTTTTCCTCTGCAAAACCCAACTGAACACTTAAAATAATAAGTCGTTTAGGCTTGGCCCGCTGCGCCACTGACATCACTTCCTAAATTCCAAGAGCCCATTATCTTATATACATCTGGCTACGGCTGAACACAAACCACTCAAGAGGGAATTCACGGACAAAACGTAATTCTGCTGCACAGAGGTTTGGGGTCAGGCGTGTGTGAGAGACATTTTTACAACGGAAGAGGAACAAGAAATACAAGATCTGCAAACCGATACAGCGATATAGTTACAATACCATTGGCTTACTGTTTAAAAGTCTGTATAGACTAATTATTCATTTTCGCCATTTTCGATATAAATGTTTGAGCTCAGTGAAGATATTTGCTTCTTTAAGAGCCAAAAGTCTTGCGATTGGAAACAGAAACAGCAGCAAAAAAGGGTTATTATATTTAACTAAAACTAACTGAAATACAATAAATATTAACTGAAAATAAAATATAACTTTTATACTTTAAATTTTATTTCAGCTACTTGCCAAAGCAACATTTCTCATTTTATTTTATTTTCATTTAGTTTATCTCGATGTTTAAAATAATAATAACTAATCAAAGTGACAAAAACACACAACAAAATGATATAAAAATAAAAACTAATAAAAAAACAGTATCTCACTGATAACAAAATAAAATTGGTGTGAATGATGCAATCAAATTTAAACTTTATTATATTTGTGACTATAGAATAACACGAGGCGCGTCACACGCGCAATATGGCGGAATAAGTCCCGCCTTCTAAATAAGATCCAATCACTGATTGGTAAAGTCATCGCGGTTTCTATAGAAACAGTCAGACGCGCGCTTCCTATAGAGACGCGCACTTAGGACTGCGCATGCGCATCAGCTTTATCCAGTCTGAAAAATTCAGTTTTTTGTCATGATTTGAGCGTTTAGAAACAAAATTTATGAGACAGTTGTTGTCAGATTTCATTGGTGATTTCAAATATGAAATTTAATCGAAAGCTTGACGAACAGCTTTGGAGAATTTGATGTTTCCCCATTTAAAGAGATAGGAGCTGCACTTGCATGTCCGAGAGGCGTTTCTAAGATGGCCGCCGAGTGAAATGACTCGTCTTAAAAGGACTTTGGTCGTGTATATATCAGATTATTTTCCAAAAACTTAAAATACATTGTTTTCATAATAAAATAAAGTGAATATTTTTATAATAATAGTTCACTTGTAAAAGAATTTGAAATACACAAATTTCTTGCTTCAAATCAAAATGTTTGTTGTGATTTATCTCAGAGCTGGTTGGTTTGGTTTGTGGCTTTAATGAAGATCCCTATGATGAAAATGAATATGAAAAAAGGCCTTGCTTGTTTTTCCATCGCTTTGGACATAAGAATCTGCTAAAAGCATAAATGTAAAATCAAAGACTAACTGAAAAAGAAAAGAACCCGAATGATGAAAACATCACATCTTGTGCTGTCCGTCACTTCAGATTAGTGTTATTAATCTGGTGAATCATAAGGTTTACCTGTGGAGAAGAGGAGAGTTTCTCTCGGTCACCGCTGCGCTGCTTTTCAGCATCTTTACACAGCAACACCTAAACAAAGACACAAACAACGAGCTCTTATGATCCAGAATGATCATGTGAGATAGACAATAGTGTAATTTTGGTTTTCATGAGCAAAACCGATTATTTGTAGGTTTTTAACACACTAACATACAATAAAACATAGCATGCATATATATATTTATTTATTTTAAAGCAACCTTGAGCATATGTAAAGGTGATATATAGTATAGAGTAAATTAAACATTTATTACTATTATTATGTTTTATTGTTCTTAATAAAATAATGTATTATATTGTTGTATTATTATATTATATTTAGTGCTGTCAAATCGATAATTGCATCTAACAAAAATTTGTAAATATATCATATATGTGCGTATACATGTGTCTAAATTAGCACATTAACGCATGTGATAATTTTTTTCAGTTTAATCGCATTAAAAATATTTAACGCAATTAACGCAGCATCCGTTTTTTCTGTCATAATTTGGCTAGCGTTACATTATATGATCATGCTCTTACTCACACAAATGCTTTTAAACTATTCAAGCGCCACAAGACAAACGAGAACGCGCTGTCTGTGAATGTCGTGTCATGTGACACACGCACGGCTCATGTGCACAGAAAGACGCGCGCCAGTATCGAGTCCTCTTTCGCGCTTGAACAAACAATAACACACAGAATTATGCCAAAATGCCCGTTTTGTGGAGTATCCTCATAAGAGCAGTCTTAAATGAGTTAAATAATGTCTTAAATGAACTTAAAGAGTTGTGAGAAAATGAGATGCGTGTCAGATCCGCGTCATGTTCGGCAGCGGCAGCTCTTAAAGTTACAGCAGCCTAATAAACCAGTTGCTGTGATGTCTGTCATTAATGTTCATCAAAGAACAAAGATAATACAGAAAAATGTAGCTTTAATAAGGATTAATCTATATTTCATTTATTATTCAAGCAGTGAAGACTGTGTTTGATAACTTTATTCAATTTCTGTATATTTCCTACCTGTTAGACAGGTAAACATGACATTTATTATAATGGGCTTATGTGAAGATTGTTTTAAGTTCACTTAAATTAAAAGTTATTGTTTTAAAGCCTAATAAACGTTGAAATTGATAGCTTTCAGTTATACTGTAATGTTGAATGTCATCAGTAACAGTATTAAGTATCAGTGATACTGACCTTCATTCATAAAAAAGATGCCATTAAACAACTATTTAAAATATACTGCCTTTAAGTTATTTCTTTGGAGAGTAACTTAAATTATGACAATATAAAAATATTAAAAACTCCAATGTTTTTAATCACGATTACAGAAAAAAATGTGATTAATTAGTTTTTTTAATCGATTGACGGCACTAATATATATATATATATATAATAGGGGTGTAACGGTACATGTATTCGTCCCGAACCGTACAGTACGTACGTCACGGTTTGGTTCATGCAGTTAGACGATGAATACAGTCAGTCACAGGTGATTCACACTCCAATCCAGAAGGGGGCGCGTACGTTAATGTAGCGCTGTTTGCCATCCGCCACGACAGGAAAAAGCGCAGAATAAGAAGAACAGATGATCTATGCAGATATATGTTTACATGTAATCTCTCAACCAATGTTTCAACCGCGGAAAGACATCAACAAAACAGTTTGAGAATAATATCTCACGTAGCATTACATTTACCTCAGGCAAGTCATTCAGTGTCCACAGCACTAAAGAAATGAACTCTAGAGGGAGCATTTCACTAAATACATGCACTGTATAAGCTTATATATTCATTATATTTACTTTACCTGTTAATAATGTCTTTATTTAATATATGTTTAAATAAATTTGTCATGAAAACAAGTTATGACAGTAACTGTGTAAATGATTATACTTCCAATAATAATTCCAACCCTACCTGTACCGTGACCGAGGTACACACCGAACCATCATGTTTGTGTACCATTACACCCCTAATATACATATATATATATATATATATACACACACACACTTTTATGTTAGATGCGATTAATTGATTTGAAAGCACTTATATTATGTTACAATGTATTATATTAATATAAGAACGACCCAAAAACTAAGAAATCCTTAAAATTTCAAAACATTTCAAAACTTTTCACTCACACTGATACTGACAACACAATTTGTAATGAAATAAAAATTTGAAGAAAAAAAATAGGATCATTTTTACAAGTGTTATTCGACTTTTGGACCCCGCATATTTTATATAGTATGAACATACAGAAGCGTTTCTGAAAGGTGTCCCCTGCTGACCCATTGACATTAAACCAAACCTGACCGAACACACTGAATCCTGAAAGTGGACTGTAATAGAATGGAGCCTTTGAGCCGAAGCTCTGACATCATCTGAACTCGAGCAGTCATTCCAGGAAGAGCAGCGTTACATAATAAACACATCATCTGAACCACACAGATCCTGAGCACACAACCACACTCTTCTCCTGCATTTTCCAGCTTGTATAAGATACAAAACAAGACGTGCCTATCAGCTCATGTGGACTTGCATGAACTAATATTAAAGCTGAAAGAGTGATGACTTCATCAGCCTGGACGAGATCTGCTTCAATGGTATATTTGTGTGCCGTTTCCATGACATCTCATTATGTTTTGATTACGGAAGCTTTTGCTAAACAATGACAGCATGCGGAGGCTCCAAAAACAAGATTCCTCAACACCAGGACAGGCAATGGTTTCGGCCTGATTTGAATATTTACTAGTTTTTTTCTAATCGCTCATTAATTTAATGATCTATATCAAAACTGATTTGTTGATTGTGCATTTTTTGTCTTAATATTAACCCTAATAATAGACAGTTAAAATATATTAAAAAAAGTTTTCTACTCATACACTCAATCATTCATTTATTATGTATAAAGCATTTGTTTATAAAGAATATCACATGCTTTGTAAATAAAACAAATGATGATTAATAATGATGAAATGAGCATGAATTTCATCCTTAAAAAAAAAAAACACAAAAAACATTGTTGTTCCGAATACTATTAGTTATTTTTTTTACTTACACATTATGTAATTTTATATTGCCCTAAAAAAACAGATTTGTTGTTTGTGCATTTTCATCTTAATATTAAATTAATATTAAAAATTCATCCTAATAATAAACATTCATTCATTTATTGCACTTACTAACGAATATTATATACTTTATAAATAAAATATATGCTAATTCCATCATTAATAATTATAAAATGAGAATGTGTTTTACCCTTTTAAAAAAAATGTACATTGTTTTCCGGATATCAACGGTTATTATTTTTCTTACACACAATCTAAAAAATGCTGGATTAAAAACAACCCAAGCTGGGTTGAAAATGGACAAACCCAGCGGTTGGGTTAAATGTTTGACCAACCTGCTGGGTAGTTTTATTTAACTCAACTATTGATTAAAAATTACTGTATTTCTCGCTTAAAATGAACTCAAATTATGTTGGAAATTAACATTTATTAATATGTTTAATAAATGAACATTGTTTAATGAATAATAATTAAACAATAAACATTAAACTGCTTATTAATAAATGTTCACATTTTGATTATTATTGTTTCCTCTAGTAATTAAGTGTTTGATTTTTAATTTCCAACATATTTTGGGTTCATTTTAAGCCAGACATATAGTCATTTTTAAACAATAGTTGAGTTAAATAAAACTACCCAGCACGTTGGTCAAACATTTAACCCAACCGCTGGGTTTGTCCATTTTCAACCCAACTTGGGTTGTTTTTAAAACAGCATTTTTTATTTAGGGTGCATTATATAATATTATATTGACGTAAATAGATCGAAAGCATTTTTGTTTAATATCTTAAACCTCTTTGTACACCTGCATTAAAAAACTTTTTACTTCAGCCTTACACAAATGTATAATATAATTCTGATAATTGTCATTTGACTACTTTGCGGGCAAATTTCATTTGCATATTTTCAGTTTCTTCAGTTTGACTTTTCTGAATGTACAGCAAGTTCTTCTTTAAGACACATTTTTACAGATAAATCAAATACAGGAATACAAAACAAAGCGTTTCTTACCTTCAAATGCGAGTTGGGTTTATTCTCACAGCTGACACCCACTATTTTAGGCACTTGTGTGTTGGAAGTTGTGATGTTATTGTTGTTGTTGTTATTAATATTCTCCGAGTTCGTTCTTATCTTCTTCAGCTCCATCCCTGGAGTCAGTCTGTCCTTCGCAGCCTCCATTCGGCTGGAGATGGTGATCTTGCGAATGGATCTGGACGCAGCGTTCGGAGAGACTGTGTTTCTGTTCAGGTGGTCGTCTTCATGCGGATGCTTCGCCGGGACTGTCGCGGGTCCGCAGCGTCGATCACGGCCGAGATAAAGAGACACCTGTTCGTTCAGGTGCCTCAGTTTGCAGTTGTCCGAGAACGTCCGGTTTGGCAGGTAACCATCTGGAACCAAGTCCGAGCACTTCGGCACGGCTGGCGCTGAGAGTTTGGTCCCGATGGTGAAAGGCTGGATTTTCCTCACAATACTCTCCGACATGGTTTAGTTCAGTACGTGAATTTGGTGTCTAAATTAAAAAAATAAGAAGTCCGAAGTCCAAGAAATGCACGAAATCTAGTTGTCCACCTTCTTGTGCATGTTGAGAATGCACAAGACGCAGCCCAGGATGGCCTCCTTGGACTCCTGGGAACTGAGCCGGTCCCAGATGTGGCGCAGCACGGTGCCGAGGTGGCCAGCAGCCGCCGTGAGGCTTCTGCGGAGGAGCTGCGCGGCTGAGGCTGCTAATCTGCTACTGAAGAGACTGACAACCAGAGAGCGCAGCAAGAGGAAAACGGCTGGCATGCTGCCTGACTGCAAAGAGAGAGAGAGAGAGAGAGAGAGAGAGGGAAGGAGGAGGGGAAGCTTTCGTGAATGAGGGATGAAGTCACTGGACTTCTGTCAGAGCATGTGCAAAGCGCAGGCGGGAGGTTGTAAAGTCTGGCTGTCAAAACTTCCTCTCTGACTGAGAACAGAGGAGCCTGGCGATAAGAGCGGGACGGCGGAGACGGCAGGAGACCCCTGGGTGACCCTCGCGGGCAGACAGAAGCGCTTACCTTCGAAACGTACTGTAAATATTTAAAAATAGCAGATCGGCATGTTTTCCCAATCTTCGCATTCCAGAGATGAGAGAAGACTCTTGGTTTCAGTTAAATTCGGAGCATAAATAAGCTTCTGATGTGCGCTGAAAAGATCTGCAAAGAAGATAAACGCTGGGGTTGTGCTCGCGTCGCTGTCTGCTCTCAAATGAAGCTCTTCAGACTTTCTCCTCACGTCTTTGTTCTGGGCCTCCAACAGTTGTCTCAACAGGTTTCCTGCCCAATGAAAGTGCACAAGCTAAATTAAGCAGAGGAATGACATGTGTTCTGAACAAATGATGCCTTCAGGACTGACCTTTCACCCTTGTGACTACAGTGATGTAAGGGCACGTGTGGAGCTGACTAGTCACATTTGAACAGCAGAGAAAACAACATGGAGTGAGAACGCAGACCTGACGGGGTGAAAGCCTGTGACAGAGGAAAGTTGTTTAAGAATGCTTGTTTTAAGTATTAAACTCTGCACATCTTGCTACCACATAGCCACACATTACAAACCACTCTGAAGATCTTAGCAACTACATGGAAATAGGGTTGCCAACCGTTCCGTATATTACGGAATCGTCCCGTATTTAAGGCATCAATGAAGCGTTCCTTATGAACGGCATACGGAACGCAGTTTGTCTCCTCTGCCGGCTGGTCGCTCCTACTTCACGGGGCTCTACGCTAACAAAAAAATTTAGGAGCAAATTAAAAAATTTAGGAGCACTTTCCGATCAATAACAGACATTAACTTTCCCATTACAGGGTGATATTTTCCCCTTTAAATTAATTTCCAGGGGCATTTTTACCATTATAAGAGCATTTTTTTCTAAACTTATTAAATGTATGCATCATATTTCGTCAGTTTCTTAAATTAAAATAGAAAATTTGTTTTTAAATGTTAAACAAATAAATCAGTTAGAACAATAACACCCAATGAGACTGTTACCAATCAAAAGAAATCATCAAAAAATCCATCTTTGCACTGCAGAAGTGGCACAGAAAGTATTATTTTAGACATATTTATAGACTGTTTCATGCAGCTCATTTGTAAATATAATTTTTTGAATTTAGAAATATGTAAAAAATGAAACTTTAAAAGTTGGATATTTAAGTAAAAACAGTCTATGTAAAGTGTAAATATGAAAATAAAACCACCTGTAGGTGGCGGCAAATCTTAACGTGCGAGTCATTCATTCAGTCATTCAAAACGCAGATTCATTCAAAACCACCGTTTCTTGGAGATGCGCAACAGTTCTGGTGTGGCTTTGTTTGAAACTATTTTCACGAAATAGAGCTAAAACAGACAGTATTGTGGCTAAAATGTTAAGTCACTTAAAGGAACACTCCACTTTTTTTGAAAATAGGCTCATTTTCCAACTCCCCTACAACAGTTTTCGAATCCATTCAGCCGATCTCCGGGTCTGGCGGTACCACTTTTAGCATAGCTTAGCATAGTTCATTGAATCTGATTAGACCGTTAGCATCTCGCTCAAAAATGACCAAAGAGTTTCGATATTTTTCCTATTTAAAACTTGACTCTTCTGTAGTTACATCGTGTACTAAGACTGACGGAAAATTAAAAGTTGTGATTTTCTAGGCCGATATGGCTAGGAACTATACTCTCATTCCGGCGTAATGATCAAGGAAATTTGCTGCCGTACCATGGCTGCAGCAGGCGCAATGATATTACGCAGCGCCTGTGACCCACTGCTTGCACAGTAATGCCTTGCAACCATTGAAACATTTGTGAGAGACGCTGCGTAATATCATTGCGCCTGCTGCAGCCATGGTACGGCAGCAAAGTTCCTTGATTATTACGCCGGAATGAGAGTATAGTTCCTAGTCATATCGCCCTAGAAAATCGCAACTTTTCATTTTCTGTCGGTCTTAGTACACGACGTAACTACAGAAGAGTCAAGTTTTAAATAGGAAAAATATTGAAACTCTTTGGTCATTTTTTAACGAGATGCTAACGGTCTAATCAGATTCAATGAACTATGCTAAGCTATGCTAAAAGTGGTACCGCCAGACCCGGAGATCGGCTGAATGGATTCGAAAACGATAAAACTCAACTGTTTAACTCTAGGGGAGCTGGAAAATGAGCCTATTTTCAAAATAAGTGGAGTGTTCCTTTAATATCAACTTGTTTATTGGACTTGTTGGTTGCAACAACATTTAGTTCAAACTTTTAAGTGCCATTGTTTAAAAAATGCTATGTAGGCCTATCTTCCTGACAATTTATTTATTTTATTTTTAAAGTTTATGGTTTTGAATAGGGGTTGATGTTTATTATCCATTGGTGTAGCAATATAGAAAATGGGTAAAATTCAACAATTTGAACATGAAGCCACATTATATCTATGGATTGAACCATATTATAGGGCCTTTAAAATGAAGATTACAAAAGAAAAGTTTATTAAGAATGAGAATATAGACGGACATTGAGATATCTTTAATATTTTTAGAATTACAGACACACTAACTTTGGAAAAACCATAAACCATTAAACCATATTGGGTCTTAAAAATTAGGGAAAGAAAAGTTTGTTAAGAATTAGAAACTAAAAGGATATTAAGGATATCTGTAATAGGTTACAGAATGCAAACTTTGGGCGAAAAACACAGAAGTGCTTTTGCCATGCATTTTTGAACTGTTGGCAATATAATGCAACAAGATTACTAAAGTCAACAGATTTAACTAACAGGCCTACCTATCTCTGTGTAAAAATAAATAATGATGTTGTTGTTCTAAAGTCATTTTACCCCCTGCAATCTGACTCCAAATCTCAGGTGAAAATTGTAATTCTGACCCCCCTCTACAAAATATTGGATTACTCAGTAAATATAAATCCATTACATTTAATATTTTGGCTTTCTTCTTCATTTATGTTTGTCTTCAGGAAAAAAAAAATAAAATTGAGCAGGGAAAGTTTCTGAAATTTGGTTGATTTTGACACGTAATTACCCAAATGTGTTTATGTCTGAGAACCTTTTATACATCTTTTATACACATTACTTAACTGCAGATACTGAAATGACATACACTGTGTGGTACAGTACAAATATTTTGAGTGTCCCTTATTTTCCTATAAAGAAACACGATTGTCCCTTATTTTCCTTTCCAGAAGTTGGCAACCCTACATGGAAATGACCTGCAATCACCAAGAACATGCACTAGCAACTATACTTAAAACACCTTCAAATTGCAAAGCAAGGCCCCAGCAACACCTAAAATAATTCAAATCACCCTAGTAACCCCAAAACACCTTATTCTGCCTAGCAACGACCTAGAACACTCTAGGAATGCACTCAAAAAAGCAAAGCACCCCAGAAACTGCATATTAGCAATGCCCTATCAACAACCTAGAACACTCTAGCTAGCAATTCCCTAACATCATCCAGATTACACTAGCAATAGCATAGCAACACCCTAGCAACCTCCTAAAACAGTGTTTTCCAACATGGGGATTTACGAGGGGTCGCCAACCTCACTTTAGTTTGAGGGTTAAGGATTTTGTTTGTTTGTTTGTTTATTTGAGGGTTAAGGATGAAACGGTTAGCTACCAGTTTGACTATAAACCGACGGATACTAAGATACATCGTTATATCGAGATATTCGCGATATAAAAACGCGACGATATGTATCGTTGATGTAAACGATATGACTCGCAATGTAGTTAGTTTTATCCAAGACTCACCTTGCTCTTCCAAACACAAATGAAGATATTTTATGAAATCTGAGAGATTTCTGTTTCCTCCATTTAAAGTAAATTTCTAAATTTCCCTAAAATTTAAAAGATCTAAAAAATAAAAAAATAAAAAAAATAAATAAATCAAGCAGTCTAATCCAAATCCAAGTCTTCTGAGGAGACACAATGCTTTATATGATGAACAGATTTACAACGCACTTACTGTAGTAAACACGGACGTTCAAATGTATATAAGACTGAGTAAATGAAGAGAGAATTTAAATTTTTGGATGAACTAATAAAGTTCGGGAATAGCCATTTTGCGTCGTTTTGCGATTATAACTGTCGTTGATCATCTGAAGCGCATGCGCGCTGGACCAGCTCTCCTCAAAGTGAAAGTGCGAACATCATTTAAAGCGGCAGTCCTCGAAGTGAAAGCATAATTTTACTCACCGTATCGCATTTTTAAGATTGAAAGCGTTTTAGATTGTTTATTCTTATCATGTAAGTGTATAATCTGCACACGCGGCTTGTCTGTAAGAGATTCAACGAATGCCTGCATTGAAAGTGCGAGTGTAGGCTACTGCGTTATTAAAAACGAATATTACATAGTTTCAGTAACAGTACTATTTAAACTACTATATTTAATGTTGAATATAATGTATAATAATACAATGGGGCATTATTTTGGGATCCAAATGTCTGATTTTACCAGTAAAAAAGGCTGACATTATTTAGTATTCTGTATTTTCAGATTCAGAAGATAAATATTTTTATTCTGGTATCACCATTGTTTTACTGCTTTAAGAAGTTCTCTCTTAGGTTTCAGCTATCCTAATTCTAATTTCATGTTAAAATTCAGTTTTATTGTTCAGTGACACACGTGAATTGACCCTTCGCCAGTTTGATTGACAAGTGATCTAACCAATCATAATGCCGAATCCGCCATTTTGTCCGACAAAGCAGTCAGGAGTTAGAAGATTAACCTCGGTGGACTTGAACTTGAAAAATGGTGTGTACTGACATCTTTCCGCGTTTGAAACAACATTCCTTCTGATGTTCATTCATGTTTATTTGATGCTATAAATGAACTAGTAGGAAGAGATGATCGGTTCACGAGCCGCTTGAGCTGAGGCGCTACAGCAATCTGTCACGACACATTAAAGAGCTACAAAACGGTTTTTTATTGTGTTGAATTTCTTAAAAATTACACATTTGAAAGCTGGGACTTTGTTTCATATCAGAAGTAACCTGCTCTGTCTTGTCTGTCGACGTGTTGTCAGTGTCCTCTTTGCTCCGCGATGTATTTTTCACTATTGTGGGTGACGGCGCCATGGCTTATCGGACAAAGCAACAGTAATAAGGGGGGTGGGTCTTTGCGAAGGTCAATTGTTAATTTACATACAGAAGGTTCGAATAAATCTTGAAATCTTGTAAATTCTTTATTAAGTTGTATGTACAACTAAGTCATTGAAAATGGTTAATGTTTTGAAAATAAATATGTTATTTGACTTTGTTTAATTTTTTAATTTTGTTCAAAATGTCGCGATACGTATCGAATCGTGAGCTGAGTGTATCGTTACACCTCTAACGGATAGTATTAAAGTTTAATATTTTAATATAAAACACACTACCAATGCCCTAGAAACCACCCAAATAACTGCATAGCAATGCACAGAAATCTGACTCTTCAATATGGAAACACTCTAGCAACCATCCAGAAACACCCTAGCAACCATCCAGAAACACCCTAGCAACCACATAGCAACATCCTACAACTACCCAAAATACCCTATAGCATCATGGCGGTGAGTTTTTCATAGGCATATTTTTATAAAAAGTAAAAATCTCGTTAGCTCTGCCATTAGACCCGGCCGTCACACATGATGTCAGTTTTTACGAGGTGTCGTAACAAAGGCTATAAATCTCTCACTCGCTCACAGTAAAAGTGAAGAGGCGATGATGAAGGACTCTGAAAGGAGAGAAAGCAATATTATTGTCAGCACAAAATCATGATGGGCACAATTTACAAAATATCTGAGCAAAAGCATCTATTCTTTAATATCTCAGTTCTTCCTTCAAGCCAGTAATGAGACAGAATGGGGAGGAAATGGGACACTTTTGTTAACACCTGCAGAAGGTTTCAGAAGACATCTGAAGTCAAAAGTCACTTACATATCCGTACTTTATACTCTCAATTGGAGATGCACCAATGTATCGGCCAATAATCAGTTCAGCCGATAAAAGCAATTATTTTATCGGCCATTGGCCGATTGTTTAAAAACTGCCGATGATCAGGGCCAATTATATCCTGTCAATCGAAAATCTCTCGTGCTGAATTTAGGGCTGTCTAAGTTAACGCTACTTTCTAAAGTCAGAATTGCGAGATATAAAGTCAGAATTGCGAGATATAAAGTCAGAATTGCAAGTTATAAAGTCAGAATTGCATGATATAAAGTCAGAATTGCATGATATAAAGTCAGAATTACGACTTTGTAATTTATAACTCACAATTTTTACTTTATATCATGCAATACTGACTCTTTTTTTCCAGAATTACAAGTTATAAAGTCAGAATTGCGTGATATAAACTTGCAATTATGAGAAAAAAAAGTCAGAATTGAGAGTTTTTATCACGTAATTCTGACTTTATAACTCGCAAGTCTGACTTTATATCACTCAATTCTGACTTTATAACTCGCAAGTCTGACTTTATATCACTCAATTCTGACTTTATATCACTCAATTCTGACTTTATAACTCGCAATTCTGACTTTATATCACTCAATTCTGACTTTATAACTCGCAAGTCTGACTTTACAACTCGCAAGTCTGACTTATACTCACTCAATTCTGACTTTATATCACTCAATTCTGACTTTATAACTCGCAATCTGACTTTTATGCACTGCAATTCTGACTTATAATCTCGCAAGTCTGACTTTAATCACTCAATTCTGACTTTTATTGCAATCTGACTTTATATCTTGCAATTCGGACTTTATACTCGCAATTCTGACTTTATATCTCGCTTGTTTTATATCTCGCAATTCTGACTTTATATCTCGCAATTCGACTTTATATCACACAATTCTGACTTTATATCTCGCAATTGACGCGTTATAACTCACAATTCTGACTTTATATCACGCAATTCGGACTTTATATCTCGCAATTCGGACTTTATATCTTGCAATTCTGACTTTTTTTTCCTCAGAGTTGTGCGCATATATCTCGCAATTCTGAGAAAAAAAATTCAGAATTGTGAGATAAAAAGTTGTATACAAGTTGTTAATTTTAACCTCTAATATTATAGTAATGTACTAAATAAGAGGGTTCCCTGTATAGTTTATGGCATTAGTTGGGACATTTTTTTCCTTAAGAAAATCAGTATCGGCAGATATCATTCTGAATAATCGGCTATCGATTATTGAGAGCTCCAAATCTCTCTTTTCTCTTGAGCTTTGGACAATCAAATTTTCATTCAGGTTATTTCAAGCCTCATTAAATACTTAAAAAAGATGTTTTAACATAAATAGTTTAGCATTTCACCCATATTTTAGGATTAGGCATCTCATTTAGCAGATCCGTCAGTCGGCAGCAAGCCATATTGTTGTGAACCTGTTATGACATGGTTAATGACTGTTGTAAAAGGCTCTGGTTTCACTATGAAGTCATCCACAGACAGCCTTTAATGTGTTGCAGCTTGAACATCAGAGATAGATCCTATACATGAGGAGGGGCCGCAAGGGAAATAGGTGGAGCTTTGAAAACGCTGGGTCTTTATTTCACATGATGCCGCACCTCAAAAGCCTCCGCTGTCCTAATATTACAGTTCTTAGGCAAGATTGTTAAAAACATATTTGCGACACACCAAAACATATTTATCTGCACAGGCATATACCAATAAGTCTTGAAGTTATTGGTTCAAGGAACTGTGGAATGAGGTCACTGAAATTCAACTAAGGTGTTGGCCATATATTTCCTCAAATGTTTCAGTACGGTTTAAATTTATATAAAAGGCAAAATAATTAGCAGAAGAGAGTTTGCAGAAGCTGGGTTTCATTAGAAAAGTTTACAGACATATAAATTGAAAGATGGACCTGAACCATACAGACAAAAACATCACAGAGACTTGAGGGTGCAGGCCTATTTAGACTTGGGGCCTAGCAACCACCCAAAACACCCTAGCAACACCCTGACAAACACCCTGGCAACCACTCATAACATTATATAAATGCATTAATAAAAGATTTCCGATGTTTTATAAGAAAATACTAGAAATGGTCTTCAGATAAAATCCTACACAAACTTTTTTCAGAACATCTTAGAAACTATATAGCTAACTCTATAGCAACGCCCTAGCAACCACTTACAGCACTCCAGCATTGCGGCAGTGAGTTTTGCACTTCAAGGAAACACAAATTATTTTATTTATTTTTTTTGAAAATTACAAAACTAGTTAGGCTTAATTTACTCACTACTTAGCCACTATGTTAAGACTGTTTCTTAAAGAGGTCATGAACTGCATTATTTTATCATTTTATAATGTTTCCTGGGGTGCACTTATAATGTTAGTATGATTTTTACATCAAAAATTGTCATAATTTAGAAATAAAAGACATTTTTCCTACCCTGATTTTAGCCCTCTGATTTGAACGCTCTGTTTTAAGGGGCGTGTCTGCTGTGAGACTTCAGTGTAAACGCCCACTGCTGTGATTGGCTGATATCTTTGCATATGGAATGGCACAGTATTACTCTCTCGAAAACTTTTAGCACGTTTTTACTATTACAGCTCTCAAGCTTTTGGCACGAGTCCAGAACTCAGTCACTGATAAACTCGCACTGTTTGATTGACAGCTCCAGCGATTGTAAAGGGAGCGTTCTTTGATCGATTTCTATATATAATTTAATCACAGTTTAAATAACAGATTATTTTCATCCTTCTAAGAGAAACAAGGTGAAGTTGAGCGTTTAGTCACTGGTTTGATTTACTGACACACAGACAAAGATCATCTGACTGTACATGAATCATTAATATCAGATCAGGCATTAGAATGAACACAGTTACTGACATGTTGTTGCATTACTGTCGAGTCCATATCGTAAAAGTCTGTTTGCAAAGCCTGCGCCGAAATGCGATTGATTTACCAAAGAATCCACAGTGAAATGTACCGAATACAAATAAATAAAGCTCAACTGAGACATTCACATTGTTGAAAATAAATAACCATATTCCTGCATTAGGATCCTTTGAAAGGTAATGTTATTTTAGTCCTGTATCGCTCTTCTCTCCTCCTCATCTCACTAACACACCAGTGGGCGGGGCTAACGCTGCAATGATGAAGTAGGCCTTGATTTCTTCTGTGGAGGCGGAGTTTCACCTATCTATGACAGGATCAGTCGTTAAATGGACCTGGTGTCAATAAAAGCTTTTATTGGACTAACAAGGAAGTTTTCAGTTCTGAAACTTACAGGATATTCTTATATTACAATGACCTCTTATATATCAAAAGCTCAAAGAAAAAGTTGATTTCTCAATTCATGACCCCTTTAAGAACTTGTTTGACCAACTAGCAGTTACATAAGAAGTATACAGATCAAATTAGACAGATCTACATTTTTATGTAACTCACTTAAAAAAGTTATGACCTTTCTTGAAGAAACAAATCAGATGACTAACTTGTAAGACACGTCGAAGCAGTTTATGCAACTGGGCACAGGTCTTAGTAGTCTTTAAACTAGGTTTTATCTTTAGTACTATTTAAAAACTGAAAGGAAAATATTTGTATAAAGAAACGAAGAGGCAACGCACCAAAACCCAGGACTAGAGTGTCGTCTTTAGCACATGAAATAAGCGTAGTGTGCGGATGGTTCTTGTTTGAATAAATATCTTGCTCATCTTTTAACATGATCCACAGCGGGGAGCTGCACTGGGCTAGATGATATCATGCCCTCCCAAGATGATGATAAAAGACATGCAGCTCAAACACCAGGCCTGGCTGGCAGAAGGTGGGCTTACATGAGCTTTACTGCAGTCAATAAACGCAACAATCTCCTCTAAGATGAGCAATGATGTCATGCCGTGACTGCTCTCATCAAAATGTGTGGTTGGATGTTCTTTTCTCTGCTCTTTGATTGCTCTCCTTCATCATCAGGCTTTGGTTTGGGGGCACAAGGCTTTATGATTACAGTAAATGAACTTTACTGTGCTCGCTCGCATTTTCTCCTTTGCATTTACCCCCGAAATCCCCCATTACAATAATGTTGTGACAAAAGATATCATTAGTGTAATGTGAAAAAATCGTATTTATTTAATATGCAGAGTCTTGCTGACTTAAAAAAAAAAATAGTGCAAATTTTACTGTATTACAACAGTGAGAGTAATAGAAATTACAACTCAAAAATAAAATAAAATAATTAAATTACTCAAAAAAATAATGAATTATTAGAATTGGGGGATTAAATTGTCATAAAAAAAATGCAAAAAAGCATTAATAAAATATCCTGAATAGATGACTTTCTCTACAAAACAAAAATAAAAAATAAAATTACTCAAAAAAAAAAAAAAAAAAATTAGAATCGGGGGATAAATTGTCATGAAAATAAATGAAAAAATATTATAAAATACCCTAAATAGACAATTTTCTCTTCGAAACAAGAATAAAATTAAAAATAAATAAATAAAAAATTTTAATAATAATAATAATATAATAAAACAACATCTACATGACCTTTTCAAAGTAATAAATATTTATTTATTTATTTATTTATTGTTCTACCATGCCATATCAGCATTATAGACTATAATCAAGCTCAGGAGTAATAAAATGTAAAATAATCAACAATAATACTTCAATGAATTGTATACAATAATTTAACAACATTATCTTTACAACTAACAAAAATAAATAAAAATATTAATAACAAAACAAACAAAAATAAATAAATAAAAATATCAATAACAATAATATTAGCAACAATAACAGTTATTTCAATTTGATTAAAAAAAAAATCTAATATTATCCCATGTGAAACTTTTTTTAAATGTCCATTAATGTAACTTCTGAATAAAAATGTTGCCTAATTTAATTTAATTCAGTAGATTCTGATCAAATATGCTTTACAATCACAGTCATTTTTTTCCACTTTTTGGAAATATTGTTATTTTCAATATTATTATTAATTATCTCATGATCATGCATTCACAAACTATGGAACAAATACTCTCCGAGCGGAAACTAGTCGTAGTAGGCACAGTAAAGCTGCAATAGTGGGCTGATGTTAGTATTTGTTAGTATAAATCAACGGAATGTCTTTTATTTACACAAACGAGCACAAACCACATGTGCCATGCATGATAAATATGTCTGGCCACATCCGTGCCACACACGCAGCGTATATCAAGGGCCTCATTAGACAAAATTGCAGCTCTGCATGGAGACAATGGGCCCATTTACTTGACAGAATGCAAGTATCACATCAGTATGATCTCTTTACTCGGATGCTCTAAATAAATGGAGAAGCTCGAGACACTCAGACGATACGACCGCAGAGAAAGAAAAACCTTTTGATGTATTTGATCACTGGAAAAGCACGCGGGTCGACTGCTGCTCATTTAAACTGAATGACTTCAAAGATTCCCCACACGAAAGAAAAATCACAAACTACAAAACTCACTAAACACTTTATTTTATGAAGAAAACTTGTTGTTTGACCGGGCTTAGAAAAAATACAAAACACGCTTATCCTCAATGAAGCTGCGTGATTTAAGACGTCATTCATGTCTGTACAAGTTATGAGTGAAGTTTAATGCTTATATTTGGGGGTTGTTCAAATCCCTAACCTTGTGAGCAACGATAATGACATCTCTTTTTCATCTTAAGAGTTTCTCCTACGATAGAGATTCAATAACAGCAAATAGAGACTTTTTCAAGCGATTTTCAGATTTTCTTTCTGAGTAAAAGACCTCACACATGTGTAAAGTTTCAGAAGAGATCTGAACAATGCCTCGAACTGCTGTCTCAAACAATTAAACAAATTCGTATCTCTTGGACAGGCAACAATTTATTATTAGCATTAATACACAAATCTCGCTCTTCGCGTGGTGTACCTAAGTCCGTTCTTGGTCCACTTCTGTTTCTAATCTATATGTTTCCTCTCGTCAGATTGTTATGGTCTTAATTTCCATATTATGTTGATTACAACATATCCTGACCTTTCAGCCAATACTGTTTTTCTCCTCCCCTTCCATCACTTTCTGTCTACAAGATCTCAAAGTATGGATCGCTCAAAACTTCTTAAAACTGAATACTGACAAAACAGAGATCCTGTTAGTAGGCCCTAAATCCCTTGTCTTTTCCCAACATGACTTCTCCATTCATATTGACAGAATCTTGGGGTACTATTTGATTCCAAATGACGTTTTGAATTCCATATCAGCCGGCTTGTTACATCCTGTTTTTTCCACCTTTGCAACATTGTACGTATATGACCTTTGCTAAATTTAAAAAATGGCGAAACTGTTGTCCATGCTTTTATAACCTCGCGTCTGGACTATTGTACTGTAACTCTGTTTGTGGCTCTTTTGTTGTGTGGCTTACCCACTAAAACCATTAAAGGGTTAGTTCACCCAAAAATGAAAATTCTGTCATTAATTACTCACTCACACCTGTAAGACCTTCATTCATCTTCAGAACACAAATTAAGATATTTTTGATGAAATCTGATGGCTCAGTGAGGCCTGCATTGACACTTTCAATGCCCAGAAAGCTACTAAAGACGTATTTAAATCAGTTCATGTGACTGCAGTGGTTCAACCTTAATGTTATGAAGCGACGAGAATACTTTTTGTGCGCCAAAAATAACAAAATAACGACTGCTATTCAACAATATCTAGTGATGGGCGATTTCAAAACACTGCTTCATGAAGCTTCGAAGCTTTACAAATCTTTTGTTTCGAATCAGTGTATCAAACAGCCAAAGTCACGTGACTTCAGTAAACAAGGCTTCGTTACATCATAAGTGTTTCGAAATTTCAGTGGTTCACCACTGGGGGGCGTGACTTTGGCAGTTTGATACACGCTCTGAACCACCGATTTGCCGTCATTTTACACCGGACTGCTTCACAAACGAGGGTCAATTCAACGCTGGATTTGCACAAAAGATTAACATGACGGCACATGCTAGTCGATGAGTTGAATCAACTCCACAGCAACTACATAAATTTATCCACTAACCATTCAGAAACGTCCTAAAAGTTGTAACTTCTTCCCGATCAGTGTCCGACTCCGGTTTGAACAATGTAAGGCTGAACACCGTTACTGACAATCCTCATTTTGGCTGCATGAGATTCTCCAGCTTTGTTGTTGTTGAGCGACCGAAGCGCGAGCTGTTAAAGCTCCGCCCTCTTCTGGAAAGGGGGCCGGGAGCAGCAGCTCATTTGCATTTAAAGGGACACACACAAAAACAGCGTGTTTTTGCTCACACCCAAATAGGGGCAAATTTGACAAGCTATAATAAATGATCTGTGGGGGATTTTGAGCTGAAACTTCACAGACACATTCTGGAGACACCAGAGACTTATATTACATCTTGTGAAAGGGGCATTATAAGTCCTCTTTAATGTATGTCAATAATTGTCTCACTTGGGGCTATTTTTTTCCTAAGGAAAGGGAAACACGACAGTTGAAACAACTGAAAATTCAATGAAGTCTTATGAGCTTTGAAAGAGCAACCTCTGAACAAACAGCAGTGTTGAATACACTATTCACTGCACAGTGTCACATTTATTTGTCTTGCTGAAGTACAGAACAATTACTACACAAAGCGAAAATGTCTCTGTGTGTGTAGGAACTAAATGTGTTTGATTTTGGCTGTTCTCCTACACTAATACAGCAACATTAACAACCAGCTATGGTCAGGTTCACCCACTCATTCCATTGTTAAACATGAAGGAACTGACAGCGCGGTCGCAAAAAAAAAATGACAGCAAGTGCTAACACAACATCACAGAAAGGACAGCTTGTTTGACTTGTCAAGCTGGTGAATGACTTAAGTCAAAGAGAAGTTTGTGAAAACAAAGGCAAGAGTAAACCGAGACGAAAACGCTGGCAAAGTAATGCTGAAGTCATAAATTTGCGCTGTGAGTATCTTGTTTGTCTTGAATTCCAAAGTCGTGAGCTAAACCTCTCGTGTTTTTGTCGTCGGGACGCCTAGACACTTGACCTTCACTGGAATCTCTGAATTGCTTTATTCTGTCCCCGCAAAAGTAAATAATGCACATTCATTTGTTTTACGCCCCAAGCATGCATATTTAAAGGCGAAACACAACACGATAAACTGTTCAAGGCTCTGTCTCCGGTTTTAAGGAACATTAACAGTCAGAACTGGCCCTCTGGCACCCAAATGCTATGACTTCATCCCTTTATCATTGATTTAATATGCTCAGAAATGTGCCAGAGATATGTACTGAGTTACATACACGCACAATCTGAGAGGAGTGCATGCCTGATGGCTGACGTCTTCGTACACCTGGAGCCGTGTGGCCTTAGTCATGTTTCACTGACCCCCGAGAACAGCTCGTCTTATCAGTGCGAAGAAACGCCAGCCAAAAGAGACCACGACAACCTCATTCACCACAAAAATAACAGACTTATTAGTCAAGAGCCCACTGACAGCTGCAGTGCCACTGAACTGGACAGGGAAACGGGCAGGAGAAGTGTGTTATTTAAGCACCACTAATAATAATATTAATAATTATACATTTAATTTATAGACATTCTGTAGCCCCGCCCCTGCTGCGCTCACTGTGTTCTGTCGTCCATTTTGTATTTCCACAGCATGAAGGTAAGATCTTACGGATTTATGAATGAACCGCTCGTTTTAAAATCTTCCCGGTTTAACTGACATTAGTTTTGACATCTTCTTCAAACATTACAATGCTCATGATAACTTTCGTTAATTCTACAATAAGTAAATCCACTTCAGCAGCGAATTACTCTTCGATAGCAATGCCATAGAAATATACAGAGCAACCGCAAAAACGGAAGTTCAAGCACAAAGTTATAAAGATGGCTGTGCACTTGTTTCTCTGGTGCATAAGGTCGATATAGCACCTTTATATAGGCTCAAGGTTGCTTTAAAACAAACAAACAAATAAATATTTCATTAATGACCAAACATAATATCAAAAATTATTATTTTGTTACATTGCCACCATGGTGGAGATTTTGGTACTTGCAAGGATAAAATAAAATAAAATAAAATAAAATAAAATAAAATAAAATAAAATAAAATAAAATAAAATAAAATAAAATATTTAACCACCAAACATAATACTTGTCAGGGCAATAAAATTAAATAAAATTAAAAATAAATAAATAAATAAATAAATAAATAAAATAAACCACCCAACATAATTGCAAAAATAATTCTATTTTTATGTTGCAAGGGCTACTTGCCAGGGATAAAAAATAAAAAAAACATAAAATTAAATTAAATTAAATTAAAAATAAAATATTTAACCACCAAACATAATTGCAGAAATAATTCTATTTTTACGTTGTCACCACGATGGTGATGTTGGTACTTACCAAGGCTATAAAATAAAATAAAATAAATAAAATAATAAAATATTTAACCACCAAAAATAATACTTGCCAGGGCAATAAAATAAAATGAAATTAAAAATAAATAAATAAAATAAACCACCCAACATAATTGCAAAAAAAATTCTATTTTTATGTTGCTATGATGGTGATGTTGATACTTGCCAGGGCTAAATAATAATAATAATAATAATAATAAAAAAAATAATAAAAAAAATAAAAAATTAAATTAAAAATAAAATAATAAAATATTTAACCACCAAAAATAATACTTGCCAGGGCAATAAAATAAAATGAAATTAAAAATAAATAAATAAAATAAACCACCAAACATAACAGCAAAAATAATTCTATTTTTTTTTTTTTTTTGCCATGATGGTGATGTTGGTACTTGCCAGGGCTAAAATAAAAATTAAATTAAATTAAATTAAATTAAAAATATTTAACCACCAAACATAATTGCAAAAATAATTCTATTAAATAAAATAAAATAAAATAAAATAAAATAAAATAAAATAAAATAAAATATTTAACCACTAAAAATAATACTTGCCAGGGCAATCAAATAAAATGAAATTTAAAATAAATAAATAAAATAAACCACCAAACATAATTGCAAAAATAATTCTATTTTTACGTTGCCTTGATGTTGATACTTGCCCGGGTAATAAAATCAAAAATAAAATAAAATAAAATAAAATAAAATAAAATAAAATAAAATATTTAACCACCAAACATTTGCAAACATAATTGAATTTTTACGTTGCCACCTTGGTGATACTGGTACTTGCCAGGGCATTGCTATACAGTTGCTAACACGTTCTGAGAGTTTTGTAGCATGTTGCTAGGTTGTTCCATGTGTTCGCTAGGTTTGCTTACTGGCTTAAAAAAATGATTGTTGTCAATTATGTTTCCCAAACACTCCTCCCTCTCCTTCCGGTCAGGTAAGGTAGTCTCACCCCAAACTCACTCCACTCCATGTGCTCAAACAGATGAGATCAGTCTGTGTGTTGATGCCAAGCGGAAGCATGAAGCCCTGAGCTGGACGAACATCAAACGCTGTGTGGAGGTCCACTGTAAATACGCAGCCTCTATATCTGGCTTACTCTGAATCCCCATACGTAACCCTACTCGTCATTTTGCTGTAGAACTGTACTGAGTCATGTGAGTCGCAGTAACACTGCTGCTGATTATTTGACATTTTCAAACAAGATCTGGAAAACATTGGAGTTTTATCTGCTTTGACTTATCACGCAAGCTGTTTGATTGTCGTGCATCACTGAGAGGGAAAGCAGAGACAAAGATATAGGAGATGCGAGCAATGATTTATGTTATCAATATGTTTGAAAAATCTACTTGACTTGAGAAGAAATGCAGCATGTTTAAGAACACTTTAGGAGAACATTAAGAATATTTAAGGCCAATATACTCAAGTACATGATTGCAAACGCTTCTAGCTACGCAAACTTGATTTACAGGTTGATGCATTATCAAATGTGTTTCATAAAGCAACTTGCATGCAATGCATTACACTGGACAATAAAGCCATTGTACGGTCAATTTTCTCTTTCAGATCATCTACTGTCATCAAGGACCAACTGTTTTGAAGAAAATGTTACTGAGAAAGAATAAATTGCATACTTAAAGTATTTTTCTGTATTAATAATCCTCAAATAGTCCTCAAAAGGCCAGCTTGTATATTTATACCATTTGCACACCAAACATGCTGTCCAAATATAATGATTTTTTTAAATAAAATAAAAAAATAAAATAAAATAAAATAAAATAAAATTGTGCGTTGATTGTTGTGCATCACTGAGAGGGAAAATAGATAAAATAAAATAAAATAAATAAAATAAATAGTGCATTGATTGTTGTGCATCACTGAGAGGGAAAATAGAGAACGATAAAATAAAATAAATTAAAATAAAATAAATAAAATAAAATAAAATAAAATAAAATAAAATAAAATAAAAAAAATAAAATAAAATAAAATAAAATTATGCATTGATTGTTGTGCATCACTGAGAGGGAAAATAAAATAAAATAAAATAAAATAAAATAAAATAAAATAAAATAAAATAAAATAAAATAAAATAAAATAAATTGTGCATTGATTGTTGTGCATCACTGAGAGGGAAAATAGAGAACGATAAAATAAAATAAAATAAAATAAAATAAAATAAAATAAAATAAAATAAAATAAAATTGTGCATTGATTGTTGTGCATCACTGAGAGGGAAAATAAAAAATAAAATAAAATAAAATAAAATAAATTGTGCATTAATTGTTGTGCATCACTGAGAGGGAAAATAGATAAAATAAAATAAAATAAAATAAAAAAAAAAATAAAATAAAATAAAATAAAATAAAATAAAATAAATTGTGCATTGATTGTTGTGCATCACTGAGAGGGAAAATAGATAAAATAAAATAAAATAAAATAAAATAAAATAAAATAAAATAAAATAAAATAAAATAAAATAAAATAAAATAAAATAAAATATTTTCAAACATACCAGCCTTGCTGATAACCATCTTAAACGACTGAAATGAAACATCTGTGAGTCTCAGAATTGCCAAATGACGAAATGCTCAACTTTTGATTTGTGGTCAGACGTGTAGACATTTCTCAAGATCGTTCTCTCAGATCCAAATTTAAAACAAGAACAATGTGTCCATTTACAATCAACGGCACCAGAGGGGAAGAAACCAGACAGCAGGGCTGAAATATTGCAGCACTCAAGCCTGTGCAAGTACAGTCAATAGATCTCTGTATCGCAAGAACAGTGCTTTTGTGTTACTTACTGAATATCAAAACTATATTCGTCTCAATCGGAAGTCAGTTGGTAACATTCGGACCCATAATCCCACCGCGTCATCGTTGAGGATAGGTGTGCCATTGCTATTCTATGCTATCAGACTTGGAAAATGGAAATGGGTGAGAAGATCCTACAGCCACGTTCACACAGCAGCAGAGTATGGTTGTCAGTCCTATATTTGACTTTATATCACACAATTCTGACTTTATAACTCGCAATTGCAACTTTACATCATGCAATTCTGAGAAAAAAAGTCAGAGTTGTAAGATAAAAAGTCACAGTTATCTTTTACATTTTTTATTCTGTGGCGGAAACAAGCTTCCATAGAGAAGTAACCACCAAGCAAACCTCTCAGAGTATATTCATCTCAATATAAAGTCCGCCTCGGGTGGCAATCAAGCAAGGAGGAAATGGACCAGCATGAGGTCATTCAACTTTTAGTCACGTTCTGCGGTGATCTATGTAATGTTGAAGCAAAGTTACTTACTGTACTCCGGACTTTTCACCCCCTTCAATCACTTTGATAGAGGGTTTGACCTTTGACCCATGATGTCATCACCACGGCCAGTCAGGTGGCCTCAGCCTTCAATTATGCACTGATGTAGCTGAGGCTGGAGGTTTATTAGAAACACAAAGAGGTTTCGTTAAACACACGGACACAGCTGTCGGAGCGCAGCCTCAACAAGGCCTGTGTGTATTTCTCCTATTTGTCACCCAACAGGTATGACATTTTAATCACAGGAAATGTTTACAGCCTGCTAGCTCTAATCAGAGAGCCAGACGCATCAGACACTTTCTGCTGAGTGAATTTTTGCCTTTCTCTAGATGACGCAAATCGGCACAGAGCCATTTTGGCGAAAAGCATCTTCAACATTCCTATTAGTCTGTGTCCGTGTGTTTTTGCAGCAGGTGTCTGATAACACATTACAACACTTCAAAAAATGATGTTCTTCCTCAGTATTTTTGTCTTGGTTTCCAATACAAATATCCCAAAATTCTTATATCAAGATACATTTACTGGAGAAGCAAAATGACTTAAGATATGAAGTATTGTTTTCTGAAAAATATATCAAAATGAAGTGAGTTTATGCCGGGGTCAGAACATCAAGCTTTCTTCGCAAAATTTAAACGATATTATCATCCAGTTCTAATCTGCTAAATGTGAATATGAGGCATGGAGATACTAAGATATTATAAACATAAACATGACGTAATCATGATTATGTGTAAAGCTGCTTTGAAGCAATGTGTATTGAGAAAAAAGTTCTATAAATACATTTGAGTTGATTTAAAACAACCATACAAAACGGTGTTTGTCCTCTCTCAGGTCTCTGAAGTCTCTGTTATTCTTTTCCAGGCATCGTCTAAACCTCCAAAACATCATCTAGGGGAACAAAAAGATAACAGATGAGCTCATGTTTGGGAATAAACATCACACTGGTGTGCTTATGTTGGGGAGGTCAATAAAATAAATAAAATAAAATAAAAATATAGCTGCAAACAGCCATTAAGGGGCTAAGCACAAAGAAGGCACAAAAAGTCATGCCACCATGGCTGGGAGCAACTGCAACAATGAGCAATTAAAGACCTATTAAGATCATTTTAGGCAAAATAGCTGAAAAATCATAAATACAGTCAATAATAATGATTTAATGGTTTATCCCTTTCGACCAATAGGTGGCGCTGAAACTAAATTGATGTGGTTTGGTCAGAGTGAGGTGACAATGACACATGCAAAGTTTGGTGTCGATATGCAGCCTCAAGAGGCATTTTGGCATCATGCCTCAACTTTATTTCTGCGTTATATGGAAACGGCTTTGTCTATCAACATGAAATCCATAACTGTTTGCCAGCATGGTCTGAAGATGGTCTGAATTTTGGTGAAAATCGGACCAACGGTATTGAAAAAGTAGGTTTTTGAAGAAAATCAAAATGGTGGACAGAAAGTTTGGCTGACTATGAAATTGTATGTATGTTCTCGGCATCTAGGAATCTATCAAGACCAGCTTCATTACAATAGGCTAATTTATTCAAAAGTTATTAGCATTTTTGTATATTTCTTTATAACTTTTGACCACAAGGTGGCGCTGCCCAGAAACTTTTTGAGTACATCAGGGCATGGTATCGAAGACTCATACCAGGTTTCATAGCGATACGCTAATGCGTTCATAAAATACACCATTTTACTACAAAATTCAAAATGGCTGACGCACAAAATGGCCGACATGGGAAAATTGACACCATGAATCTAACAAGACCACTTTTATGATTTTTGAACAAACCGTTCAGAAGTTATAAGCAAAAGAAGCCATTTTTCATATCTCCGAACCAGTAGGTGGCGCTGCGCCAAATGCAGTATGTAACCTCAGGTCATGCTTATGATGACATGGACCAACCCTGCGTTCTATTCGGAAGGATTAGGGCATAATCCTATAATGCCCTAATCCCTTCAAAGGGTTTACCCTCCAGAGAGAGAGCTTCGAAAGGATGAAAGGTGTAGGGGTCAAAAAAACAATTTTTTTGGAACGCACTTCTGCGTCACTTATCGAGACAATCAAGGAGGTGCCTTCGTCGTGCATTTTGTACACTGGTTGACTTGTGCAAGCTGCACCTTTTATTTAACGTTAGTTTATTTATTTATTTTTGGTTTATATCACCATATTGTATATTGTGTCTATGTATTTGGAACATTTGAATGGACTGATAAAGGTAGCTGTAAAGTATTTTTGTTGTCGTTTTGACTATAATAATGTACCAAATCTATCGCGTATAAATATTGCAGTAGTATAGAAAAATACTATACATACATTTATAGGTAAAATCGAACTCCGAGCCTCCTGTACCCATTCTGTGACGCCAACCAACTTCCCTGTGCAAAGGATCATGGGGGACTGAAGTGTTCATCAGTTGTACCCTTTGAAATCCTTCATTCCGAAGGGCTCTTTGAAGTGGCCAGTTTTGAGCACTTCGGTTTGGAACGACCCTTCAATATGGCGGCCATGATTGTTTTCACTCCGGAGGGCGATATATCCCGTTTGGAACGCACCACTTGTTTGAGGAGATACAGCCTTATGTCTATTTTCACAAGCGCTACATCAAATTAGTTTGCACGTTTGTCGAAAACAGTTTGACAAATCGTCTTGAATTCCATAAATTCCATAACGGCTTAGGAAGAGTTCAAAAGAATTTTTTTCGGAAAATTCAAGATGGTGGGAAAATTTTCGAAAAATTTATGGAAAATGCCATCATAGGGTCCAATCGAAACATCTTGAGCCAAGGAATCAGAATTTGTTTTTAGCCCTTGTAGTTTAAGTTATTAGCATAAACCTAAGTGCAAGTTTGGACAGCTGGTGGCGCTAGAGGGATTGCGTTAGAGACTCCAAATTTGCTATAGTGACATTTCAGACTGTCCTCTATCAGTGTGCCAAATTTCACTTTCCCGCAAGAAGTTCTATGGGCTGCCATAGACTTCCAGTGCGGAAGAAGCAGAAGAAGAAGAAGAATGGCAATGATTATAATAGGTGCCTACGCACCTTCTGTGCTTGGGCCCTAATGAAATAAAAACCCAGCAAACATACAAAAATAACTTGATTTTTATGTTGGCACCGTGGTGATGCTTGTATTTTCCAGGCCATTGCTATTTGGTTACTAAGGTGTTCTGCGGGTTTGCAGCAAATGTTGTGAAAGCGAATGGTTTTCTCTTTATACAGTGACGGACAAATGTTTGTGTGTGCTGTAAGGGTGAAGCCTCGAGACAGACGGTGACAGACGTGAACCCCAGACAACTGGAGAACGCACGGCTCAGCATTTGTTATCCTGCTGAATTCAGTGCGCCAGTTGCTCAAGTCAGATGTTTAAATCCCACATTCAACTGCACACAGCTGATGGCTCGTTTTACAATATCGAAACTTGCAGCCAAATTTTAAAAGTGCATGGAATATTTTCGTTAATTTTTTTCACTGGTATACAACGGTCTAAGACTTAATACGATTTATTTTTAGCGACCCAGATTATCAAAATTATTACAAAGTGGCATGAATGAGCGCACAAAAACAGCTTTGATTGGATAAACGATCTTTGATGTCAACAACAAAAGATTTTGGTTTTGCTATTATGAATTATATGGTTAGCTTAAGGGGAGGTAAACTGGGGGTAAAACTTTTAACTGTATTTACTTCCTTAAAGAAATGAGAGAATTCAACGCGAATTGTCAGGAAAGGACTGTGGCTAGCAGAGGAAGATTAGGGGTCGGTCACAGCGGTCCCTTTTGAATTACAGTGTGCAGAAAAGGAGTACTGTTCATTTAATTACCCCTAAATTAGGGGAAAATGTATGATCCAATCATCTAGCCTTGGAATTACATCATGCATTATGACATCATCGTTGTGTCTAATTCTCTCTGTTTGACTGACTAAAGTTTGTTGAGGAAAGTTAGATTAATATATTAAATCATGAATACTTGTTTTTGCAATGATCAAATTAGTCTTGGTGTTGTATAGATTAAAACGGTTTCCTTGTCTTTATGGTTTCAGCTTTCACCAGCACTAAACTAAACTATTAGAAGTCTATTATTAAAATGGTGCACACAGTAATTTACTTTTAAATTGGAAACAATCACCAAGAAGAAGTTTGAGAAATATAGAAACATGTTTGGGATTCACTGGATTAAAGCCACATGTCAAAATGAGTATGCTAGAGGCCATGACGAATTTAAAAGCATTTTAAGTCTTGAAAACAACATTACAGCATAGTAATGGCAGCCACAGACAGATGCACTCAGTTGTTGTTCAGTGGATTGTATGTTATTTGTGGGGTGTGGAGATTCACAGATACACGTGTTCTGATACTGGGAATATGTAATATAGACCTTATGCGCCAGAGAAACAAGCGCGCAGCCATTTTAGAATTTTGTCTTTTAACTTAAGTTTTGGCGGTAGCTCTGGCATCGCTGTCGAAGATTAGCTGGTGAGGTGGATTTACTTATTGTAGAGTTAACGAAAGTAATCATGAGCATTGTAATGTTTGAAGCAGATGTCATAACAAATGTCAGTAGACCGGGAAGGTTTTAAAACGAGCGGATCATTCATAAATCCGTAGGATTTACCTTCATGCTGTGGAAATACAAAATGGACGACAGAACACAACGAGCGCGGCGCCGGAAAGGGGCGGGGCTACATTTAAAGCTGATGCTAAAATTGCGCTTCATGTGTTGATTCATTAAAAAGAATCGGCTCTTAAGATTCAGCAACCATTTATCATATTCGATCGCTTTATCTTTCTCATTCTGAAAGTTTTATTGATTTATACAACAGTAAATTATGGCACTGATGATTGGACGCGCTCCACTAAATTGCCATACCGTCATAAAAGCCTTTACTTTCTCTCCCACCCGCAGGGCGTTTCACAGCCTGTCCGACATTCAGTGAGTTTTGAAACCTTCAGAGCATCTGTTGCTTTCTTTCTGCAGTTGTTATTTACTTGCATTCTTGCAGCAGTTGAGGCGAACAAGAGACCAACTGTCTGCGCTGCCGTGTGTGTGTGTGTGTGTGTGTGTACGGGACAGGACGGCTATTTCACTATAAAATTTAACAATATGCTAATCAGCAATTTTGATCTTTTCGCTAGTATTTTTTTCTATAAATTCCATTATAGAAATGTAACAATATGCTAATCAGCCATTTTGTTCTTTTCGCTAGTAATTTTTTCTATAAATTTCACTATAGAAATGTAACAATAATCAGCAATTTTGATCGTTTCGCTACTAATTTTTTCTATAAATTTCACTATAGAAATGTAACAATATGCTAATCAGAAATTTTGATCTTTTTGCTACTATATTCTTCTATAAATTTCACTATAGAAATGTAACAATAATCAGCGATTTTGATTGTTTCGCTACTAATTTTTTCTATAAATTTCACTATAGAAATGTAACAATACGCTAATCAGCAATTGTGTTCTTTTCACTAGTATTTTTTTCTATAAATTTCACCATAGAAATGTAACAATATGCTAATCAGCAATTGTGTTCTTTTTACTATTAATTTTTTCTATAAATTCCACTATAGAAATGTAACAATATGCTAATCAGCAATTTTGTTCTTTTCGCTAATAATTATATTTTCTATAAATTTCACTTTAGAAATGTAACAATATGCTAATCAGAAATTTTGTTCTTTTCGCTAGCCATTTTTTTCTATATATTTCACTATAGAAATGTAACACGCTAATCAGCAAATTTGTTCTTTTCGCTTATGATTTTTTCTATAAATTTCACTGTAGAAATGTAACATGCTAATTAGCAATTTTGTTCTTTTCACTAGTAATTTTTTTCTATAAATTTCCCTATAGAAATGTAACAACATGCTAATTAGCAATTTTGTTCTTTTCGCTAGTAAATGTTCTATAAAATTTACTAGCGAAAATTTACTTCCTCCTCAGACTCAACGCTCTCGCGCGTTGCCAGTTTGAAGACACGCAACAGGAGCGAGCTCAATTGACATTGGAAGGCGAGGAGATTTACACACTGTAAGATAATTAGTTGATTTATTGTTTTATGATGAGTTGATATTGTGTTTTAATATGCTCCCATTCATAGAGATATTTAGATGGATGCTGAGGCTTTTTAGGTTGGGTTGAATCTGCGATCAGTTTGTTCACTGGCTTCCATGGCTGCAATTCGCTGCATGTGTTTTCCGCCACCTGGCAACCCGGGGTGGAGAAATACTATTGGGTAAATTGGCAACGTGCGGTCTTGCACAGACCAAAACAAAAACAGAAATCCCGACACGGAACGCAAATTGCAAAGTAAAATAACTGGCTGTAGCAATGGTTTTCAGAGAAACGAGTATGTGAACTCAGCATGTTTAATAAATATCTGCAAACATATTATGGTATTTTTAAGCTTTAGTACAGTCAAAAACTTACATAGAGCACCTTTAAATTTCACTATACAAAAGTATCAAAATGATAATCAGCAATTTTGTTCGTTTCGCTAGTATTTTTCTATAAATTTCACAAGAGGCCAACTGTCTGCGCTGCCGTGACCTCTGAGATGATTGTGTGTGTGTGTGTGTGTGTGTACGGGATGGGCATCTCTTATCATGACACACTGGGTCAGATGTGGAATTCTTTCTGGTTAAATACGGGCAGATGTCTCTCATTCAAACATGTTCTCAATGTTTTTGATGTTCACTAAAGCTCCATTTAATTGATCTAAAACAGCCGACATTAAAAACAGTAATATTTCGAACCTTTCTGACCTCAAACTTTTGAACAGTATAGTGTATATAATTATAACTTCACAGTTATAGACAGATGCTCTTGATTTCCATATTTGGATAAAAGGCCAGACGTGTGTAATTAGTTGCAGTCTGTGTGACGTGATGATGATCTAAATGAAAGGCTGTGAAGGTCCGTGTCTGTAATCAGAGGAGGTTCAGCGTCGTGATAGTGATGTTCAGGTCTGAAGCAGCTGCTGCGCACAATCCCTGCATTGTGCTCCATCTCAGCAGCTGGCACTGCATTTAATGAAAGCAGCCAATCACAGCCCTGCTCAGACACAGACATCCCACCTGACGCAGGGCTTTTAGAAGCTTATTGGACAGCTGAACTCGAACCCTCACCTGCTAGTGCTGTCAATCAAAGCCATCAGCTGTTCCTGCTCAGGATCGACTCAATCTGACTCCCGAACACAAACAGGGAAGAGGAGAAAGAGACATTTATCCAGCTGGAACTTCTGTCATTAATCAGGTATTGCCCCTTTAAAAAACTACAGTGATGGTTTCAGATGTAATAACATGGCACTGAATACCATACAGATCTAGAATGGCTTGAGGGTGAATCAGTTATGTGATAATTTTCATTTTTGAGTGAACTTTACCTTTAATTTCAAACAGAAAAATCATGAAAAAGATCATTAAAGAATCAAGTAAACAACTCCATTCTAGTGTTGAGGAACAGGAGAAATGAGGACATTACAGAAGGAACCTGAGAAGAAACTGATGCTGGGAATTCATGGAGGAGGAGGAGATGCCGCAGATAAAAGTGTCTGAGAGAACAGAGGCGATGGTGATTGAGCTGCTGATCAGGGATGAGAACTGGAGCAGATGATGTCAGTCTGCTGTGAATAAGTGTGCCAACAGCGCTGAAGCTGCCAAGATGGAAAAATGATAGACGGGTTATTGAGGATATTATGAAAAGCTCACGAGAATCACTGTCTGTTCATGCTTCAGTGTGTTTTCTTGGTTCCTCCTAAAGTTTTTCTCTCTGAAAGTTTGTCCACCGTTGATACGAGGACGTAAACATTAGTGATAGAAAAAAGATAGAAGAATAGAAAAATCCCTTAAAAATAGAATATTCTACATTAAAAAAGAAATCAAACATACTGGGTAATATTTTGGCATATGTAATTATAATATTTTGACATTTTTATTTTCGCTAGTCAATTTTTCTACAAATTTCACTATAGAAATGTAACAATACGCTAATCAGCAATTTTGTTATTTTCGCTAGTAATTTGTTCTACAAATTCCATTATAGAAATGTAACAATATGCTAATCAGCTATTTGTTTTTCTTTTCGCTAGTATTTTTTCTATAAATTCCATTATAGAAATGTAACAACATGCTAATTAGCAATTTTGTTGTTTTTGCTAGTAATTTTTTCTACAAATTCCATTATAGAAATGTAACAATATGATAATCAGGTATTGTGTTCTTTTCGCTAGTAAATTGTTCTAAAATTTTCACTATAGAAATGTAACAATATGCTAATCAGTAATTTTGTTCTTCTCGCTAGTCATTTTTTCTACAAATTCCATTATAAAAATGTAACAATATGCTAATAAGCAATTTTTTTTCTTTTCGCTAGAAACGTTTTCTATAAATTCCATTATAGAAATGTAACAACAAGCTAACTAGCAATTTTGTTCGTTTTGCTAGTAATTTTTTCTACAAATTCCATTATAGAAATGTAACAATATGCTAATCAGCTATTGTGTTCTTTTCGCTAGTAAATTGTTCTAAAATTTTCACTATAGAAATGTAACAATATGCTAATCAGCTATTTGTTTTTCTTTTCGCTAGAAACTTTTTCTATAAATTTCACTATAGAAATGTAACAACATGCTAATCAGCTATTTTGTTCTTTTCGCTAGTAAATTGTTCTAAAATTTTCACTATAGAAATGTAACAGTATGCTAATCAGTAATTTTGTTCTTTTCGCTAGGAACTTTTTCTATAAATTTCACTATAGAAATGTAACAACATGCTAATTAGCCATTTTTTTTCTTTTCGCTAGTCATTTTTTCTACAAATTCCATTATAGAAATGTAACAATACGCTAATCAGCAATTTTTTTCTTTTCGCTAGGAACTTTTTCTATAAATTTCACTATAGAAATGTAACAACATGCTAATTAGCCATTTTTTTTTCTTTTCGCTAGTAATTTTTTCTATAAATTCCATTATAGAAATGTAACAACATGCTAATTAGCAATTTTTGTTGTTTTTGCTAGTAATTTTTTTCTACAAATTCCATTATAGAAATGTAACATCTGCTTAATAAGCAATTTTTTTTCTTTTCGCTAGAAACTTTTTCTATAAATTTCACTATAGAAATGTAACAACATGCTAATTAGCCATTTTTTTCTTTTCGCTAGTAATTTTTTCTTTAAATTCCATTATAGAAATGTAACAACAAGCTAATTAGCAATTTTGTTCGTTTTGCTAGTAATTTTTTCTACAAATTCCATTATAGAAATGTAACAATATGCTAATCAGCTATTGTGTTCTTTTCGCTAGTAAATTGTTCTAAAATTTTCACTATAGAAATGTAACAATACGCTAATAAGCATTTTTTTTTCTTTTTGCTAGAAACTTTTTCTATAAATTTCACTATAGAAATGTAACAATATGCTAATTAGCAATTATGTTCTTTTCGCTAGTAGTTTTTTCTATAAATTTCACTTTAGAAATTTAACAATATGCTAATTAGCAATTTTGTTTTTTTTTCACTGGTCAGTTGTTCTACAAATTTCACTATAGAAATGTAACTAATAGCCAATATATTTTTGAAAAATGGTGAAAGCAAGCATATGGATATAAGATAAATATGATAATCAATTATATATTGATAGACATATAATGATATTTTCTTTTTGTAATATTCACTAGTATCTTTTTCCAAGAATTTCCATTGAACAAAGTAATGCATTATTTGGATAAACATTTAAATTAAAAGAAATGAAAATCAGAATAAGCTATTGGTTTGGACTGTGGAAGTTAATCATTTATTTGTTTTTATCACATTTTGATGTGAAGACAACAAAAATATTTCCCATTTTAAAGATAAGACATAAATGTGTTGAACCGGCTCCGGCTGAAACGAATGCAAAGCACTGAATTCATCCCACATCATCATCATCATCTCAATCATTTCTCCATTTATCTCTGTCTCTCCTCACACAATAGTTCATGCCTGGAGGCTTCAGTTCTGTCTGGTTGCCATGCAACTGTTGGCGTGGTGTGGTTGCCATGGATGTGGGTTGGGAGGGGGCTGTAATTTCAGCTTGAGTTAAAGTGAATGAGACGCTGTGCTAATTATCAATGGAGTCTATTCTGAGACTCACTGGACACTTCACAGTATAAAGATGTGTCAGGATACACAAAACCAGCCTCTAAACTAGCCAGATTTACTAGAGTCTGTTAGATAAGTCTTGTGTGAGTCGGTAATTAACACAAGCTTCATTAGATTTACACACTTACATGAGTTTATGAGAGAAAACATAAGAATCTCATGAGTTCATTTTATAACCAGCAGATGGAGCTGTTTGCCCAGAATATTAATCTGAAAATTCCCAGTATCCCATGTTTACCATGGTGTAGCATCTCCTCTTCTTTTCAAAACGTCTGGGCATCGAGGTAATGAGATTCTGGAGTTTTGGTGTTGAAATTTGGTCCCATTCTTGCCTGATATAATTCCAGCTGCTGAAGAGTTCGTGGCACCCCCATACCATCAGAGATGCTGGCTTTTGAACTGAATGCTGATAACACGCTGGAAGGTCTCCCTCCTCTTTAGCCCGGAGGACACGGTGTCCGTGATTTCCAACAAGAATGTCAAATTTGGACTCGTCTGACCATAGAACACTTTTCCACTTTGAAACAGTCCATTTTAAATGAGCCTTGGCCCACAGGACACGACGGCGCTTCTGGACCATGTTCACATATGGCTTCCTTTTTGCATGATAGAGCTTTAGTTGGCATCTGCAGATGGCACGGCGGATTGTGTTTACCGACAGTGGTTTCTGGAAGTATTCCTGGGCCCATTTAGTAATGTCATTGACACAATCATGCCGATGAGTGATGCAGTGTCGTCTGAGGGCCCGAAGACCACGGGCATCCAATAAAGGTCTTCGGCCTTGTCCCTTACACACAGAGATTTCTCCAGTTTCTCTGAATCTTTTGATGATGTTATGCACTGTAGATGATGAGATTTGCAATTTGACGTTGAGGAACATTGTTTTTAAAGTATTCCACAATCTTTTTACGCACTCTTTCACAGCTCTGCCCATCTTTACTTCTGAGAGACTCTGCCTCTCTAAGACATCCCTTTTATAGCTAATCATGTTACAGACCTGATATCAATTAACTTAATTAGTTGCTAGATGTTCTCCCAGCTGAATCTTTTCAAAATTTCTTGCTTTTTCAGCCATTTGTTGCCCCCGTGCCAACTTTTTTGAGACCTGTAGCAGGCATCAAATTTGAAATGAGCTCATTTAGTGGATAAAAGTGTAAAATTTCTCAGTTTAAACATTTGTTATGTTATCTATGTTCTATTGTGAATAAAATATTGGCTCATGTGATTTGAAAGTCTTTTAGTTTTCATTTTATTCAAATTTAAAAATGTCCCAACATTTCGGAATTCAGAATGTACTTTAACAGTGTATCTTTTCTCTACGAGTATTACTCTATATATATATATTATATATATATAAAAATCGCATCTAATGTAAAAGTTTGTATGCATATAAAACAAATTTAGATGCGATTAATCGATTTGACAGAGCTAAAATATATAGCATTTATATATATATACTCATATAATATTTATTAGTGACAAAAATTGACTTTCATATGATATTAATATAACTATATATATTGTCGCTAATATAATATATATATTATATTATATATATATATATTAATACACACACACACATATTTGTGACAAGTTGACTGTTTTTATTCATATATGAGTATATATACAAACACTATATAATACAGAACTTATATATAAAGTTCTGTCAAATCGATTAAGCGCAATTAATCACATCTAACATAAATGTTTGTTTGTAGGTATGTATGTATGTATGTATAAATATTTATTATTATATATATATTATTTATATATATGTGACAAAAGTGACTGGTTTAAATGAGTATTAATATACATATATATTATATATTTATATATATATATATATATTATATATATTTATATATATATTTATATATAATACTATATACACATGTCGTGTGTGTTCTGTCAAATTGATTAACACAATTAATCACATCTAACATAAAGTTTGTGCATATTTTATACAGTAGTCAACATTTGAAGTGGATCAAAAAAGTTAATCAAAGTTGTCCTAAAACCTTCTTCTTAGGACAATTTTGATGAAAAATGTTGACTACTGTATATATATTTCAGCTAACTACAAAAATTGACAGACAATGCAACTCACATCTGGACAAAACCATCTTAAGTAAAACAACATCTTTTATTCAGTAATACCATATATAATGCAATTGCATATCTTTGGCGAAAATAAATTTTATAAACATTTTATTAACAGAGGTTAGCGTACAAAAAACGAGGGGTTTGTCCGTCTGACAGACAGTAACAAACTGATACTGAGGTGGCAGCTGTCAGTGTTCAGAACAGAAGTCAGATTTATTTACATCATTCAATGCAGTCTCGACACGCTCAATATTATGCAGAAGACGACATGAGGAAAATATAATGAGACAAACACTGAACAGAAGAAGTCGCACCACCATAAACACATGGATGCTCTTCACACTCAGACGTTTCAGATTCATTCACAAGCATCGTCCGAGACACATCATCGGCACAGGCCTCGCGTATCTACGGTTCACAGTTGGCAAAAAGCTCTCACAGATGTAATTCAACCTCTGAGATTTGATTCACAGGAACATCTATGGAAACTGAGAATGGCGGAGTGAATATCGAGCGAGCAGTTGGTCACGTGGCAGTGTAGAGAAACAGTGGCAGTTTACAAAATTTATTTCAGGAATTGCAATTTCATAATACACTCATGTTAAATAGAAAATCAAAGACGTTACACTTGGGGTCAATATTTTCCCAGATTTCATCTTGCCTCATGGGTGAATCTCACGAATACATGTCCTGATCATATTTCCCAAAAAAGTATAAAAATGTATATAAAAGTGTGTGTGTGTTTTTAATTATATATATATATATATATATATATACACACACACACACATACATATACACACACACACATATGTATAAATGCATATGCAAGTTTTAAATGCATAATTTTGCATTAATGCATATTATATTATATATATATATATATATATATAATATATATATATTATATATATATATATAAATATATACACACACACACACATATATATATATATACACACACACACACACACACTTAAAACATGTATGTATACATGTATGTGTCTATACACAATAATGTATTTTTAAAAAAAATGTAACAATGATAATCCAGGGGAAAATGTGCATGGAAATATTGCCGAAATGCACAAGAAAACAAACTATATTGATAATCATAAAATAGGTTTAATTGTCTGTAAGTAAAATATAATTTCTTAAATTTCTACATTTTGATTTTGAGGTGAAATCAAGAAAAATGTTCTGGACATGTTTGGTGAGATTCGCCCTCACAGGTACTTGGCAGTTTTATTGGTTAATATTCAATACTTCATAACCTGATGCACAAAAATCAAGAAAAAAGAGAAAGGGTTAGTAAACCAGTCTTGGCAGTGATTAAATCATTCTTTGATATTTTGGCACGAGGAACAGAAACAGGTCTTGTAGACAGTCACACTGATGTTGTTTGCTACAGAAAGACAACAAAACATGGGCTCCAAATTAAATGAACAATTCAATAGCTCATTAAACGTGACCCTTTTGTTCTTCATTTTCAATTGTGGCGTCTTAATGAACTCGTCTAGGTGTCTTTGAGGCAGTGATTTACATGTTTTGGCACAGGTCATGCATTTCAAATGAGCTGCTGGGATTCTGGTTCGGTTGAGTTTTTTAGAGCACTAATTTCAGAGGGTCAAACGAGGCAAAACAACAAACGCGGAGCATACTTGGATTCTGGCTGCTGTATCCATGGCATAGATGCATACTGCCTCTACAAACATACAGCATGAATAAATATGAATATTTAAAACATCTGCTTTCATGTACCTGTGCTAACATGTTTTGTTTTTGTAAATGTGGCAGTAGTTTCTCATGAAAACGTGCGGATCATATTTCACCCCAAAATATAATTTTAAAAAAAGAAAGAAAATGCACAATATTGCACAAAAACAAAATGAAGCAGATCCCATTACTGTAATGAATTCAGATGTTAATTATTTGTGTCGTTTCTCATTCCTCAAAACATTTTTTAACTGTATTATGGTAACAAATACTGTAATATTAAATTAAAATCAGCATAAATTAGAGGCAATACAACAAATACTACCATGAAGAAGTATAAATACTTTACAATTTACATAATATATACATTTTTGTTTTCACATTACAGTAGTGAAAATAAATGAGATATTAAAAGGCATTTCATTATGTGCCTTTTTCCCCCAGAATTCTCTGCTGGCTCAATGTGGCATGCTG
Organism: Ctenopharyngodon idella; assembly: GCF_019924925.1. Classification (NCBI taxonomy): domain Eukaryota; kingdom Metazoa; phylum Chordata; class Actinopteri; order Cypriniformes; family Xenocyprididae; genus Ctenopharyngodon; species Ctenopharyngodon idella. The sequence goes on from NC_067232.1 coordinate 27,440,828, forward strand.
ACATCAGTCATTTGGAGGGGAAATGTGCTTAAATTGTCAAGAAAAAAATACATTATTTCCTATTTTTGCTTTGATTTTGAGGTGAAATATGACCTTCTCTTGACAGGTTTCATGCATCTGTACATCTACACCCACAGTCTTGAACCTCCCAAAGTCTGCTGACTGCGTTAAAACACGCAACGGATGGGCACACACACACACACACACACACACACACACACACACACACACACACATATATATATATATATATAGAGGAAATATAGAGCTACACGGCTTCCGTTGTTTTTGCATAGGGTCTGGACAGAGGGAATCAAACAGCAAGCTCTGCCATGAAAGGCCGGTTTCAGTTCGCACACAAAAAACTGATCCAAACAGATCGCGGAGACCGAAGAGAGGCGCAAACGAAATAAACGAGGATGATGGGAAAATGTGTACTATTTATTCTGAGTCAATTCAGAGGACATTTAGGGCGGTTTTGTGTTTATTAATCCTCCCGGTGATGCTTGATCCTGTGTTGATATTCCAGATCAGGATTTGATTCCAGTCAGTCAGGCATTTCATTGTTTTTAACTTATAGGGTAAATCTCATGAAACATGTCACATGTTCAGGTCATAGTGCACCCCGAAACAAGAAAATCAAATAAGAAATAATATTCTTCATTTAAAAAAATTTACGCATTTAACATTTTCATAACAACCAAGCACATTTTTTCCTATAAACTTATTATTGTAAGCAAAAAAAATGAGTTTTCATATAATAATGGTTTCATATTAAAGGGTTGGTTCACTAAAAAAATGAAAATTCTGTCATTAATTACTCACCCTCATGTCGTTCCACACCCGTAAGACCTTCGTTCATCTTCAGAACACAAATTAAGATATTTTTGATGAAATCCGAGAGGTTTATGACTCGTCCATATCCAACACTTTCAAGGTCCAGAAAGGTACTAAAGACATCGTTAAAACAGTCATGTGACTGCAGTGGTTCAACTAATTTTAAGAAGTGACGAGAATACTTTTTGTGCACAAAAACAAAACAAAAATAATGACTTTATTCAACAATCTCTTCTGTGTCATTATCATTACACACAGTGAAGGCTTCCGTGTTTACGTCCGATTGCCGGCTCAGTATTGGCTAAAGCTGATCACGTGATCAGCACGACGCACGCATGTGGTGCTGACGCAGGAGCCGGCCAATAATGAGTCGCCGTTCTGACGTAGAACCTGAAGGCGCTGGACGTAAACAGCGTATGAGAATGACACAGAAGAGATTGTTGAATAAAGTCATTTTGTTTTGTTTTCGCACAAAAAGTATTCTCTCGCTTCATAACATTAAGGTTGAACCACTGCAGTCACATGACTGTTTTAACAATGTCTTTAGTAACTTTCTGGACTTTGAAAGTGTGTGGATGAGTCATATACCTCTCAGATTTCATCAAAAATATCTTAATTTGTGTTCTGAAGATGAACGAAGGTCTTACGGGTGTGGAACGACATGAGGGTGAGTAATTAATGACAGAAATTTCATTTTTGGGTGCAAAACAATTTATTTTTCTTTTTGATTCTGGAGTGAAGTGTGACCCTGATGTATTTTCATGAGATTTACCCCATAAATATCACGACTGATGGAGAAAAAAAGTCATCCGTTATCCATAAATCCTTTCTGCATGCCATCCGCAATGATATCCAGTGCCTCTGATGAAGAGAAAGAACTTAACGCCAGCCGCCTGATGATAATTATTGCATTTCTTTGTTGTGTACTTCAAAAACAAAACAAAAAACTGGGAACTCTTGACGTAATTCTCGTTTTCCATTTTCTGGAGCGCGTTCATAAAGTGGACGACGGGAGAGGTTAGTGCTTCGAACAACACGGACATGCACTCGTTCTCTGTAGAAACGCCACAGATTCACTTGGAAGAGTAGGACACTCACCTAAAGAGGAAGCATGCAAACGTTTAAGAGAAAACACATCAGTCTCTCCCTATCCAACTTCACTGAGAGAAATCCTGAACGGCTCCATTCGCGCTCCAAAGTCTCAGTATGGCTTCGTTCACCTCCGCGTGAAAGTCGCTATTGCCGTAGTTTGAGTCAGGGAGGGAAAATCTCTCATATAAAATGAAAAATGTAGATAAAAAAAACAAAACAAGAGAGAGGGTTTCCATGATGGGAGGCACAGTCACTGATACACAGTCTAGGGATTTTTCGGCTTCATTTTCGGTGCTTTTCCAGTTTTTTACTCTTGGCCGTTCGCTTAGAGAGATCCAGGCCGGAACGGATCCCGGCCAGGTGTAAGAGAGACCCGGCCGCCTCTTTCAACTCCTCGTCCAGTTCCGGTTTGGACTCGTGGCGGGCCCGTTTACCCGGAAGAGGGCACTTGACGGTGAGCGGGCGGCGAACGGGAAGCGAGGGCAGGCGTGAGTTCCTCTCCTCCTCCGAGTCCTCGTCGCTGTGGAAACCCTCGCTGCCGGCGCGGCGGCCCTGGCCGGAGTCGCAGCCTGCCTCGTCTAGGGATGACAGTGAGGACGAGGAGGACGAGGAAGAGCGAGACGAGCAGCGCTGGAAGGAGGAGCTGCTGTAGTTGTGGTCCTGCTTTGGGTCGCTGCTCACTAGGACCGAGTCCGGGCGTGAGAGGTCTATAGGGCTGTCCGGGTCACCTGTGGACCAAACCGCACCAATTATGACATGGACAGAACACTCGTAACGAATTTCTGACATCATCATTGAAATGTTATGTTTAAAGAAGATCAATTATGCCCTTTTTCAAAGTCTTGATGTTGTTTTTAGGCTCTACTAGGGTCTGTGTGATTGACAGGTTTCATGAGATTTAGACAAATTTTCCTCCTTTGAAGTGTCAATCTGTAAACTGCCGTTATGAAACGCGTCATCAAGTGCTTTCATCCGCCCGTCTTAATGAAGCCCTCTTATGATGGTTTATTCTGCTATGGGTGATTAAGGCTCATTAGAGGTAGAGAACACTACAGTGACACGCTTAACGAGGATAAAGACGTGTGAAGGAAGTGCAATGCTGCACTAATTACCAGCAAGAGCTTTTAGTCATTACACAGACATATTTGCAAAACCATCCCCATAAATAAAGACGCAAACGTGCCTTTATGGATGAACCTGAACTAGATACTAACTGAACATGAGACACTGGAGCAGAACGTCAGACTCAGATACAGACAGACAGATAGATAGAACGATTGATCGATCAATAGATAGAGAGATAGATGGAACAATATATGGAATGGTAGATGGAATGATACATGGAACAAGAAATGGAACGATGGAATGGTCAATAGAACGAACAGCAGAACGAAGGATAGAACGAATGACAAAACGATCAGTGATAGAGTGATGAATAGAGCAATAGACAGGAATGATAGATGTAATGATAGATGGAACGACAGATGGAACAAACTGCAGAACGAAGGATAGAACGAAAGAACAATGTATAGAACGAACGATAGATAGAACGATAGAACAATAGATACACAGACAGACAGAATGGTAGAAAGGATAGAACGAACGATAGAATGACAGAATGATAGATAGATAGATAGATAGATAGAACAAACTGCAGAACGAAGGATAGAAGGAACGACAAAGAAAGAACGATAGAACGATCAATAGAACGAAAGATAGAACGAACGATAGATAGACAGAACGATGGAATGATAAACATAACATTGGAACAAATGATAGAACGATAGAACGAACGGCAGAACGAAGGATAGAATGAAAGAACGACAGAACAAACAACAGAACGAACGATAGAACGAATGATAGAATGATCAGTGATAGAACAAATGATAGAAAGAAAGATAGAACAATCAGTGATAGAACGAAAGAACGATGGATAGATCGATAGAATGATAGAAAGATGGATAGAACAACAGAACGAACGATAGATAGATCGATAGAATGGTAGAAAGATGGATAGAACGAATGACAACAATAAATAGATAGAACGTTAGAACGAATGATAGAACAATCGATAGATAAAACGATAGCTAGACAGAACGAACGATAGATCGAGATGGATGGAACGATAGACAGACAGAATGATAGACAGAACGAACGTTAGAACAAACGATCGATTGATAGAACGATCGATCGAACAATAGATAGAACGAAGGAACAGAATGAACGATAGAATGATAGAAAGATGGATAGAACGAATGATAGAACAATAGATAGTCAGATAGAATGATAGACAGAATGTTAGAACGAACGATAGATAGAGATGGATGGAACGACAGACAGACAGATAAAATGATAGACAGAACGAACATTAGAACAAACGATCGATTGATAGAATGATCGAACGACAGAACGAAGGAACAGAATGAACGATAGAATGATAGAAAGATGGATAGAACAAATGAGAATAGATAGAATGATAGACAGAACGTTAGAACGAACGATAGAATGAATGATAGAACAATAGATAGAATGATAGACAGAACATTAGAACGAACGATAGATCGACAGATAGAGATGGAACGACAGACAGACATATAGAATGATAGACAGAACGAACATTAGAACAAACAATCGATTGATAGAACGATTGATAGAACGATCAATAGAACGATAGATCGATCGATAGATAGATAGATAGATAGATAGATAGATAGATAGAACAGACGGATGGATGGTGAGGTAGGCAGAACATCAGATAACATGTTCTACAGAACATTAGAAAAGATTATTGATGGTCAGGATGTCAGATTGACGGAGGTCTTCTCTTACAGGGGTCACTGTGGTGTCCGGGGGCAGAGTTTAACAGCATCATAGCAGTCGCGGCATCAATGTCAGACTCTGTAAAAGACACGAGACACACAGCGGTCAGAGCACTGCTCAGTGTTAGTGTGTGAGAGAAAGTCTACGGAGGGAAATCAAGGGGCTGGAGTTTCTGTTTCCATGCAACCCTTCAGAAGCTTTGAATTATTCATTACTAACCAGACAGAGGAGAGAGTGAACACTGCCACCATACTCAAGGTGACAGAGAAAGAGAGAGAGAATGCTTTATAAAGATAAATAATGAAAACAGTCCAGCCTACATCGAAAAAAAACATCATTCACAGAGTTCTCATACTTTCTGACCAATGAATTTCCTTGCTTATGACACTCCTCGAGCAGGATGGATTCTGATGTAAATGTTTTTAATTTTGACTTGGAAATGGCTCACCTTTCAGAGAGCAGTCCTGAAGGAAGAGGTGACGTGCGGGTGAGAAGGCACTGTCAGACAGACGAAAGACAGAGAGACAGACATAAATCAGTTTCACTTCGACTTGAGCTCCGAATGACAACTTAAAGGGGACCTATTATGCCCTTTTTCAAAGTCTACTTCAATAGGTTTTTATGCTTGAATGTTCAAAAAACACATTATTTTCCCCATATTGTACACTGCTGCAGCTCCTCTCTTCCCAGTCTGTCAGTAACACTCTATAGTTCCTGTCTCGCTGCTTATGTTCATGCTGTCAGCCCAAATCCCATTATTTGTGTATCCGATTAGAATCTGATCTAAATTATTGACTGTCCACACTGAGTATCACAACTGTTCAGATCTGATTTGTGAGTCCCGTGGCGCTCTTGTTTTCTGGAATATCTGCATTGGTTTCTTTTGCAAAGATGTTGCGCTGGTAGGTATTCGCCAAAAACAACCGCAATATGGAGGGGTTTGCAATACAGATGATGTCTTATGGTCAGACTAAAACTGATTTCCGGAAATGCAATTTGAAAATGATTTCAAACCACATATGAACATAAAAAAAAAAATAATAAAATAAAATAAATTAAAAAAAGAAAAAAAAAAAGAAAAAAAAGAAAAGAAAATAACATTTCATGTGGTTTTTTTTTGGCATTCATATTTGCTAAATATAATCGGATTCCAATCGGATGTGCACAAAATTAGACAGTCTGAACGAGGCTTACGAAGGGATTCCGACGATAGTGTTCCTCTGTGCAGTTATTGATATAGTAGTGATGTGGATTCTGCTATTCTATTACATTTAAAATTATTTTTGTAACTATATCTTTTTCTTTATCGTTAAAGTCATCGTCCTTGGTGTGAACAAGCTATACGCCAAGTTTGTTTGATTTTACGGAGCCTCCCCATGACATGCAGAAAAAAAAAAAAAAAAAAAAAAAAAAATAGGCTAAATCATGCGCATGATTTAGCAAATCGAGGGAACGAAGTAGAAAATCGTGCGAACAATTTAGCAAATCGAGGGAACGAATATAGTAATTGTGTGTACAATTTAGCAAATCAAGGGAACAAAATAGTAAATCGTGCGCATGATTTAGCAAATCGAACAAATTAGTAAATCGTGCACGAGTTAGCAATCGAGGAACGCATATGAAATAGTGCGAACGATTTAGCAAATCGAAGGAACGAAATAGTAAATGGTGTGCACGATTTAGCAAATCGAGGGAACGAAATAGTAAATCGTGCCAACGTTTTTGCAAATCAAGGGAACGAAATAGTAAATATTGCTCACGATTTAGCAAATCGAGGGAACGAAATAGTAAATCGTGCACGAGTTAGCAAATCGAGGGAACGAAATAGTAAATAGTGCGAACGATTTAGCAAATCGAAGGAACGAAATAGTAAATAGTGCGAACGATTTAGCAAATCGAAGGAACGAAATAGTAAATGGTGTGCACGATTTAGCAAATCGAGGGAACGAAATAGTAAATCGTGCGAACGATTTAGCAAATCGAAGGAACGAAATAGTAAATAGTGCGAACGATTTAGCAAATCGAAGGAACGAAATAGTAAATGGTGTGCACGATTTAGCAAATCGAGGGAACGAAATAGTAAATGGTGTGCACGATTTAGCAAATCGAGGGAACGAAATAGTAAATCGTGCGAACGATTTAGCAAATCGAAGGAACGAAATAGTAAATGGTGTGCACGATTTAGCAAATCGAGGGAACGAAATAGTAAATCGTGCGAACGATTTAGCAAATCGAAGGAACGAAATAGTAAATAGTGCGAACGATTTAGCAAATCGAAGGAACGAAATAGTAAATGGTGTGCACGATTTAGCAAATCGAGGGAACGAAATAGTAAATGTGCGAACGATTTAGCAAATGCGAAGGAACGAAATAGTAAATAGTGCGAACGATTTAGCAAATCGAAGGAACGAAATAGTAAATGGTGTGCACGATTTAGCAAATCGAGGGAACGAAATAGTAAATCGTGCCAACGTTTTAGCAAATCGAGGGAACGAAATAGTAAATAGTGTGAACGATTTAGCAAACTGAGGGAACGAAATAGTAAATCGTGCACACGATTTAGCAAATCGAGGGAACGAAATAGTAAATAGTGTGAACGATTTAGCAAATCGAGGGAACGGAATAGTAAATTGCGCACATGATTTAGCAAATCGAGGGAACGAAATAGTAAATGGTGTGCACGATTTAGCAAATCGAGGGAACGAAATAGTAAATCGTGCCAACGTTTTAGCAAATCGAGGGAACGAAATAGTAAATAGTGTGAACGATTTAGCAAATTGAGGGAACGAAATAGTAAATCGTGCACACGATTTAGCAAATCGAGGGAACGAAATAGTAAATAGTGTGAACGATTTAGCAAATCGAGGGAACGGAATAGTAAATTGCGCACATGATTTAGCAAATCGAGGGAACGAAATAGTAAATAGTGTGAACGATTTAGCAAATCGAGGGAACGAAATAGTAAATAGTGTGAGCGATTTAGCAAATCGAGGGAACGAAATAGTAAATAGTGTGAACGATTTAGCAAATCGAGGGAACGGAATAGTAAATTGCGCACATGATTTAGCAAATCGAGGGAACGAAATAGTAAATAGTGTGAACGATTTAGCAAATCGAGGGAACGAAATAGTAAATCGTGCACACGATTTAGCAAATCGAGGGAACGAAATAGTAAATAGTGTGAACGATTTAGCAAATCGAGGGAACGGAATAGTAAATTGCGCACATGATTTAGCAAATCGAGGGAACAAATTAGTAAATTGTGCAAACGATTTAGCAAATTGAGGGAACGAATTAGTAAATATTTGCTAAATTGTTCGCACTTCTTACTATTTCGTTCCCTCAATTTGCTAAATCGTTCGCACGATTTACAATTTCGTTCCCTCAATTTGCCAAATCATGTGCACGATTTACTATTTAGTTTCTTCAATTTGCTAAATCGTTCACACGATTTACTATTTCATTCCCTCGATTTGCTAAATCGTTCGCACGATTTACTATTTCGTTCCCTCGATTTGCTAAATCGTGCTCATGATTTACTATTTCGTTCCCTCGATTTGCTAGGAACTAAATCGAAGGAACTAAATAGTAAATTGCGCACATGATTTAGCAAATCGAGGGAACGAAATAGTAAATCGTGCACACGATTTAGCAAATCGAGGGAACGAAATAGTAAATAGTGCGCACAAATTTCGTTTTTTTCCCCCTGCATGTCATGTGTGGGGCTACACAAGTTTTTAACATCTACAGTAATTTAATTCAGCATCTTTATGCCATTTTGGAACAGTCAGGCGTCATTTAAATGACCGTAGTGGTCAACTCACACGCCATTTTTGTAATTAAAACTATTTTATATCAGATGGGGCCCAACAAAAACAGTAACTGAATATCAACTGAACGTGTGTGCTGACATACTGCATCAGGTGCTTATACAGATTGTAGTTTTATGCAGGTTTGTTTGGCAACTTTCTAGCCAGAGTGAGTTGTTGGTGATTTTTTTTTTTTCCTTCAATGGAAATGTATGGAACAGGATCGGTTTAGGTGGACGGGCTCATCCCACACATTTCCACTGAACAACAGTGTGCATCTTGAGTCTACTTAGTTTGTACAATAGTAAATGTGTGTGTTACCTGGGTGGGGACGCAGGGGGTGTGCAGAAGGAGTGGGCTGTGGGAAAGTGCTGTTTCTTCAGGGCTTGGATCAGATTGGGTCTGTATTCAGGGTCCACACACCACAGAGAACCCTTGCCATTAACCTACCAGAACCACACCAACACACACAGTTAGATGAGCAAATACTCAGAGACAGAAGGTGACTTCAGCACATCTGAAGTAAACTGTAAAAAGCGCACGCTGACTGGAACCACAAAGTCCAATCTGATTGGTTAACTACTGCTCATGATCTCAAAGACATACAGTAGATTCCATTTTTATGACTGGATTCTGTCCGCATTATGGAAATATATCCTGCTTAAAAACCAAACTGTCAATATAAGCCACAGCCATTATCCTGCAGTTTGAGGGCGTCAGAAAATGGCAGGTGTGCAAGAAACACCATTTTTATGTAGCAGCCCATTTCACTCCAAACAGAAAGAAAACGACACAACAGGCCGACACTTTTACAGCAGCCCGGTGAGAGACACTCACTGCTGAACAGTGTCTTAATGTGATCATCTAAGCATGTGATTGGCAATATAGACCCTGCTGGGAGTTTACGAGCAGCGGTTAAAAGCGCCCGATAAACATCAGAATGTGGTTGTAAATGACATAAAGGGTGTTTATGACAGGATCTGATCCATGAGTTCTCATAATTACTGTATCAGTTAATTATTACTGCACTCAAAAGGATGGATTTTGTTGGAAATCAAGTGTGTTAAAAGTAGAAAACCCTCAACTTTTACATCTGAGATTGATCAGTGATGGAAAACAGTCTCAATCTGGCAAGCAGCAAAATAATGCACAAAGACATCACAAATTCAAAAGAAAAAATTAAGAAATTATATTTTGAATAAAGAAAATGAAGCTTACAGTATGTATATATATATATATATATATATATATTTATTTATTTACACGCACACAGAGAGAGAGAGAAACACAGAGGAATAGGTAGGAGGAGGAGGGCTATAACCTTGACTCAGATTACCAGCCTGCTCATAAACAGGAAGGAGGAAACGTTGTCATGGCAACCCGAAACCAGGCAGTGTCATCTGAAACCTCGGTCTCTCTCTTTGCGTGTCTGTCTGACGGATGGCCTCTCACTGGGAGTCTCTCGCCGCTGACCTCTCCCGGGTCGAGAAAAGACCATTTCACAGCCGGCCACTTACACACAATCTCTCTCTCGCTGCCATTAGTAAACATTACGGCGTCAGGAAATTACACTGACCGTATAGTCAGAGGAGGACGGACACAAAGCAGTTTGAGAGCATTAGGACAAAGAAAAACAAAAAGCTGCGGCCTAATGGTCAGTGCACACACGTTAAGCTGTGGTGCTCATGTGGGCGACAAGTTCAAACCTAGCTTGCAACATACATTTACAGATCTTCTCTCTACGCTCCTCTAAATAAAAAGTGGCAAAGATAAAATAAAATGTTTGACCCAACCTGCTGGGTAGTTTTATTTAACTCTACTATTGCTTAAAAATGACTATATGTCTGGCTTAAAATGAACCTAAAATATGTTGGAAATTAAAAATCAGACACATAATTACTAGAGGCAACAATAATAATCAAAAGGTGAACATTAATTAATAAGCAATTTAATAAATGTTTATTGTTTAATTATTATTTATTAAACTTCTTAATAAATGTTCATTTATTAGACATATTAATAAATGCTAATTGAGTTCATTTTAAGCAAGCAATCATTTTTAAACAATAGTTGAGTTAAATAAAACTACCCAGCAAGTTGGGCAAACATTTAACCCAACTTGGGTTATTTTTAACCCAGCATTCTTTAGGAGTGTAGAAGTGTTGTGTTTGGCTCAGAGTGTGTGTGGTGATCTCTGTGCTGAGATAAGCTGCTGTCAGAGTGTGTTTGCTCTCAGTGACCTTGACTGGATTCCCCAGCTCTTTTTCTCACCGGAGCGAAGAAATCCTCAAAACTTACGCTCGCTACAACCGCTGCACCACAGTCACAGCTCAGACTACAGCCCAGTGCTACTTTAGTATCATTAAGGATTAGTTCACTTCAGAATTAAAATTTCCTGATAGTTTACTCACCCTCATGTCATCCAAGATGTTCATGTCTTTCTTTCTTCAGTCGAAAAGAAATGAAGGTTTTTGAGGAAAACGTTCCAGGATTTTTCTCCATATAGTGGACTTCACTGGGGTTCAACGGGTCCAAATGTCAGTTACAGTGCAGCTTCAAAGAGCTCTACATGATCCCAGATGAGGGATAAGAGTCTTATCTAGAGAAACAATCGGTCATTTCTAAAAAAAACAATTATAATTATATACTTTTTAACCACTCTGCGATGCGCCACGCATGGCGTAATCACGTTGGAAAGGTCACGCGGGACTTCAAAATCGTCCGACATTGTTGTTTTACTTATTTTGTAAAGGCCGTTTGACTTAGTCTTTGCACGTTCACTTTGTAAACACTGGATCGGTACTTTCGGCTACGTCACGCGTGACCTTTCCAACGTGATTACGTCATGTGTGGCGTATCGCAGAGTGGTTAAAAAGTATATAATTTTTATTTTGTTTTTAGACAATGACTGATGGTTTCTCTAGATTAGACTCTTATTCCTCGTCTGGGATCATGTAGAGCTCTTTGAAGCTGCACTGAAACTGACATTTGGACCTTCAACCCGTTGAACCCCAGTGAAGTCCACTATATGGAGAAAAACCCTGGAACGTTTTCCTCAAAAACCTTCATTTCTTTTCGACTGAAGAAAGAAAGACATGAACATCTTGGATGACATGGGGGTGAGTAACTCATCAGGAAATTTTCATTCTGAAGTGAGCTAATCCTTTAAACACAAACACTACAACACTAAAACAGTTAAGTTTTTGTCTTTTTGTTCAATTTTCAAAAACTTTTTTGCTTCAAATCAAAGTTTGTAGTATTATGATTCACCTCGTAGATTTTTGGTTTGGTTCAAAGCTTATAACACTTTCACAAAGACTTCTTTGAAATCCCTATGGGAGAAATGAATGAAAAAAGACTTCCGGAACCAACACTGCTGAAAAAGTGGGCGGGCACTAATGCACTCTTTTAGAATGTTCAGTGCATCACATGATCAACTGCTAAATTTAAATGCATGTTCACACTTTGGCTGGCACTGAGCCAGAGACGGATGTGCTCAGAGCTTGCTGCATATCACAACTATTCAGTGTTTTCAACAACATAAAGTATATTTTAGGTTTCAGACATTTAAATACAAGTACTAGCAAAAAAATTAGCTAGTTTGTAAAGTACATACTGATGTCTATGGAAACGGCAATAATAATCCCTTTAGCCTCAGGAGTGTTAGTTAAATGACTCAATCACACAACTAACTAGTTTGCTTTGCTATGCTCACCTTCCCAAGGCTCCTCTCCACCTTGCGGAAGCACTTGTTGAGGGAGAGGTTGTGCCGCACCGAGTTCTTCCAGCCAGTAGGGGCGCTGGAGAAGTAGGGAAAGTGCTCCAGAATCCAGCCGTAGATGTCCTTCACCGGCAGCGACTTGCTGGGCGACTGTTCGATGGCCATGTATATGAGCAGAGAGAAGGAAAACGGCGGCTTTGACTTTACAGACTCTCCGCCATGGGATGCCGCCGAGGAGATGACGGAGCTGCCGTGGTTGCCCTCGATATCGAAGAGCGGACTGGGCCTGGACTGGGCCTCGGGGCCTCCCAGCGTGAAGTTCTGGAGCAGGTTCTCGTGGAGCCAGTTGAGGTTGGTGAGTTCTTCGTCTCCTGAGCTGGAGCTGCGGTCCAAGCTGGTGGCGAGAGGGCTGGCGGCGCACTCGGCCTCGGGCAACGTCCCACAAACCCCGCGCAGGTCCGTCCGCTCCGCCAGCACGCCCGGGGATTCTGCTTTCTTATCCGGCGACATCCCGATGATTGGACCCATTAAATCAAGGACGTCTTCTGAGGAGAGAAATAAAATAAAAAAAATTAAAAAAAAAAGTACGAATGGCTGCACAAAAGTAGTAATCTGGTAGCAATCATTTAAACCTATTCGAAAACTTTCAAATGTGACACTGGACCACAAAACCAGTCATAAGGTAAATTTTTTGAAACTGAGATTTATACATCATCTGAAAGCTGAATAAATAAGCTTTTCATTGATGTATGGTTTGTTAGGATAGGACAATATTTGAAAATCTGGAATCTGAGGGTGCAAAAAAAAATATAAATATTCAGAAAATTGTTTTTCAAATGAAGCCCTTAGCAATGCATATCCACTCACAAAAATACATTTTTGATATATTTACAGTAGGAAATTTACAAAATATCTTCATGGAACATGATCTTTACTTAATATCCTAATGATTTTTGGCATAAAAGAAAAATAGATAATTTTGAACCATACAGTGTATTGTTGGCTATTGCTACAAATATACCCGTGCGACTTATGCCAAATGCATTTATAAAAAAAATTTTTTTTTAAATCATATTACATTCAAACTCGTGCAAACAGTGATAAATCAATTCAAGTATGACCAAAAAATAGGATTGGGAAGAAAACTCTATTGACAATTAGACCCCACAGATCATTTATTATAGCTTGTCAAACTTGCCTCATTTGGGTGTGAGCAAAAACACGCCGTTTTTGTGTGTCCCTTTAAATGCAAATGAGCTGCTGCTCCCGGCCCCCTTTCCAGAAGAGGGCGGAGCTTTAACAGCTCAACAACAACAAAGCTGGAGAATCTCACACAGCCAAAATGAGGATTGTCAGTAACGGTGTTCAGCCTTACATTGTTCAAACCGGAGTCGACACTGATGGAGAGACTCAGGAAGAAGTTACAACTTTAAGGACGTTTCTGAATGGTTAGTGGATAAATTTATGTAGTTGCTGTGGAGTTGATTCAACTCATCCACTAGCATGTGCCGTCATGTTAATCTTTTGTGCAAATCCAGCATTGAATTGACCCTCGTTTGTGAAGCAGTCCGGCGTAAAATGACGGCATGTCAACAACACTCTACTACAACAACTCTTCCTCTTCTCTAAAGCAGCCCAACATGGCCTCATCCCCTTCGTTGTGTGTTCTCGGGGGCAGGTTTATGTAAATGTTAGGGTTTGTGATGTCACCAACACAAAAAGAAGCTCGACCAGCCGTTTTTGGTAGTCTAAAGTGATTTCTGTAAAAGAAAATATCTCCCTTTGCATTGAACTTTGAGTGTCGTAACTTTGCAGATGTTGTTTATGCTCAAACAGCAACATTACACACTAACTAAAGTTAAAAAGTGAAATCATAATCAAGGACCCCTTTAATAATTGGACGCCTTTTTACAACCATTTTTTAAGAGGACAAGCTCTAGGCTAAAATTCTTGCTACATTTTCTTCTCTAATCTCCCTCATTCCCATCCAATAATCTCTCTTTTTGAGAAATCTCTCTGAGAAAGCCTCGTCTGCTGGTATTCTCGCAGTCGTTCAGCAGTCGCAGCTGAAGGAGCGGCTCTTGTGTCTGAGGGTTGTTGAGGTTTCTTGAGAGTGTCTGAGATGACCCGGTCTCATTCTCATCTCCGCCCACCTCCTTAAGCAGCTGCTAGTTATCCATCCACCAGAGCGCCAACCAGCCACGAGAAACCATCAGTGGCTACTGGCTGAGGAGAGAATGGGGAAGGAAAAAACACATCCAGAAAGCAGTGCGTCTCCGCTCATCCATTACCATGGAACGAGAGGTGACAGTGTTGCTTAGGCAACCTATTGCCTATAAAAGGCCGTGCAGAAGAGCATCGCTGCCGGTTATTTGCATTTGTATGAAACAGTTCAGTGGGAATTTTACTGAAAGCATGTTGAAATCGCTATCCATCTGGTTCGGACTGCAATAGTGTGGATGCTCTCGCTGTAATGACATCATGACATTCACGTTTCAACAAAAGCAAACAAAAAATATAAATAAATAAAATCCATCTGATCTGATCACATTTGTGTGGATGCTCTAATGCCCTTATGTCGCTGTAATGCCATCATATGGATTATGATTATGAGTTGATTATGATTTTACTTTTTTAACTTTAGTGTGTAATGTTGCTGTTTGATCATAAACAACATCTGCAAAGTTACGACACTCAAAGTTCAATGCAAAGGGAGATATTTTCTTTTACAGAAATCACTTTTTAAGGACTGGTAGGGACTACAACGAGCTTCTTCCCAGGTTGGTGACATCACAAACCCTAAAATTTACATAAACCCCGCCCCCGAGAACACACAACAAAGGAGGTGTGGCCACGTTGGGCTGCTTTAGAGAAGAGGAAGAGTTGTTGTAGTAGAGTGTTGTTGACATGCCGTCATTTTACACCGGACTGTTTCACAAACGAGGGTCAATTCAACACAAAAGATTAACATGACGGCAGTCAAGTCTCTCCATCAGTGTCACTCCGGTTTGACACCGTTACTGACAATCCTCATTTTGGCTGCGTGAGATTCTCCAGCTTTGTTGTTGTTGAGCGACCGAAGCGTGAGCTGTTAAAGCTCCGCCCTCTTCTGGAAAGGGGGCCGGGAACAGCAGCTCATTTGCATTTAAAGGGACACACACAAAAAAAATGGCGTGTTTTTGCTCACACCCAAATGGGGCAAATTTGCTATAATAAATGATCTGTGGGGTATTTTGAGCTGAAACTTCACAGACACATTCTGGAGACACCAGAGACTTATATTACATCTTTGTGAAAGGAGCATAATAGGTCCCCTTTAATTGTGTGCCAACTAATTTTACATTATATATATATATATATATATATATATATATATAAATAATTTTTTAAAAACAGTGATAAAATAGAAACTAAAATAACTGAAATAAAAATATTAAAAAAAATAAAGTAAATAAAATATACAAAAAAAAATAAAGATAAAATAAAACAAAAGCAAACAAAATAAATAAAATCCTTTTACATACACACACACTAATATATATATATAAATATATATATATAATAAAAACAAAAGGGAAAAAAATAAATACCCAAAATACACTAAAATAAAACTAAATAATAAAATTAAAATGAAATAACTAAAAATACATATTTAAAAATTAAAAACAAAAAACAAAAACTAGGGCTGGGTAAAAAAAAAAACAAAAAAAAAAAAAACGATTTCTCGATTTTAATCGATTAGTCTAGTCTGTTTTCAGTTGATGAATGAACAGAACATGTAATGTAGCGCGCGTCCCATCCGATAAATCGCAAAAATCTTTGTGCTTTGTTACTTTTGGTATGAAGCAAAGTCTCAGATTTCAAATGACGTCCATCTTATTATGAGATTCAAAAAATAAATACCGTTTTGGCGCTGTTTAATGTGTCGTGACAGATCGCTTTAGTGCCTCGGTTAAAGAGAAGCGGCAGCACGAGCGCATGTGAACATCCTCTCCTCCGCTTTAATACCAGTTACAGCGCGAAATAAACATGAATGAACATCTGAAGGTATGTTACAATATACAGTACAACTTACCGAAATCCGTATCATGTCTCGTGTAATAGCTCAGTGTTTCAACCTCAGAAAGACGTCAATAAAAACAGCTTGTAAACAATGTCACGTAACGTCACATTTACCTCAGAAAAACATATTCAGTGACCATAAACTCGTTAGTCAGCTAGAAAAGTGAACTCTAGAAAGCAGCATTCTGATAAATATAGCTATGCACCGTTACATATTCATTATAATGTTCTTCAATATTTAATGCATGTTTGAATAAATCAGTTATGATTTAAATGTTTATATTTCAAAAAAACGAATTGGAGTAGAAATATGATTATGTAATTCTAAACTTTATTATAAAAAAAACATAATTGAGTGTAATTTAAGTGTTTGTATATAAATAAGTAAATTTTAACCTTCAATATTATAGTAAAGTAGTACCAACTGACTCCCATGTGTAGTTTACAGCATTAGTTGAGAGATTTTTTTCCTCTAGAAAATTTGCCATTTAGTGTAAAAATAATCGATATCGAATTGAAATCGAATCGAATCGTGAAAATTGTCAATACCCAGCCCTAATAAAAACAAAATAAAATATAATTAAAAAAAAAAAAAAAAAGAAAAACAAATTAAAAACTATCAAATAAATAAAATAAAAAATAAAGATAAAATAAAACAAAAAGCAAACAAAATAAATAAATAAAATCCATCTGATCTGGATCACATTTGTGTGGATTCTCTAATGCCATTATGTCACTATAATGCCTTCATATGGATTCACGTTTCATGCTATTGTTTCAGATCATCATCAGTAATTGTGCTCCAACAGTTGGCACACCGTTAAGCCAAACCGCACAAATATATTTATGTAAAAGGGACAGATAAGCCCCAGCCGCGGCATTACGGCAGAAAGCGGGTCATTGGCGTCAAGCGAATTGGCAAATCCCCACCGTCTAGTCACACCACGCTCAATCCGTGCCCCCAATGTCACCATGACAACCGCGCTGTCAGTTCAATTAGGAGGGCGGATTAGACAGTGGATTGAATAAGAGCAGGGAAAGTCCATCCAGTTAAGCCATCAAATGGCATCACTCTCGCATGCATCATACGCGCGCCACTCGTACACTGACACCAGACGCTCTGCGGTGGGTGTGGGTGGTGTAGATCTCTCTCTGGAGAGGATGGAGGTTTTACTAGTGTTTTTAATGCTGAACTAGGTCAGACAGGACCAGACTGGTACGGGTCATGCATAAAACAACAACTTCAGAAGTGTTTCGAGAAGCGCGCAACACAGTTAGGTTAGTTTCAGATGCTAAATACTAAAACTTTCCGCTACAATAAAAAACAATCACAAATTGACCTTATATTTCCAGTGTGACAAATAAACTAAAAAAATATATATAAATCACAACATTGAACATATTTGTGACTCATTACTTACCAAAGATCATCAAAAGACTGTAATAATTCCAATTCATGAGCAAATGACTCTTATGAGCTGATTTTTTTTAGTGAATCAAAAACATACAGCGCAATCAGTACACTCCAATTCAAGAGCAAATGACTCTTATGAGCTGATTCTTTTCAGTGAATCAAAAACATACAGCACAATCAGTACAACCTAATTCAAGAGCAAATGACTCTTATGAGCTGATTCTTTTCAGTGAATCAAAAACATACAGCGCAATCAGTACACTCCAATTCAAGAACAAATGACTCTTATGAATGGTTCTTTTTAGTGAATCACAAACATACAGCGCAATCAGTACAACCCAATTCAAGAGCAAATGACTCTTATGAATGGTTCTTTTTAGTGAATCACAAACATACAGCGCAATCAGTACACTCCAATTCAAGAACAAATGACTCTTATGAATGGTTCTTTTTAGTGAATCACAAACATACAGCGCAATCAGTACACTCCAATTAAAGAACAAATGACTCTTATGAGCTGGTTCTTTTTAGTGAATCACAAACATACAGCGCAATCAGTACACTCCAATTCAAGAACAAATGACTCTTATGAATGCGCTGTATGTTTGTGATTCACTAAAAAGAACCATTCATAAGAGTCATTTGTTCTTGAATTGGAGTGTACTGATTGCGCTGTATGTTTGTGATTCACTAAAAAGAACCAATCAGTACAATCCAATTCACAAACAAACAACTCTTATGAGCTGATTCTTTTCAGTGAATCAAAAACATACAGCACAATCAGTACACTCTAATTCAAGAACAAATGACTCTTATGAATGGTTCTTTTTAGTGAATCAAAAACAGCGTTATCAGTATATTCCAATTCAAGAACAAATGACTGGTATGAGTCGGTTCTTGCAGAGAATCGTTCAAAAAGACCTAGTCTGCATCAGAAAATGCATACTTATCTACTATATAGTGGCTGAAAAACTGTATGTGACAAAAGTAGTATGTCCGAATTCACAGTACTCATAAAAGAGTACGCAAAAAGTACCCGGATGACCTACTATTTCTAAAAGGTGCATACGATGGACACTTTACTATCCCATGAGGCCGTGGGAGAGGATTTGTGAATGGCAATGAAGCGATGCAACTGATGCTGATAGGTCACATGACAATGACAAAATGGCGGATTATATACATACTATATAGAACTTTTAAAGGATTAGTTCACTTTCAAATAAAATTTTCCTGATAATTTACTCACCCCCATGTCATCCAAGATGTTCATGTCCTTCTTTCTTCAGTCGAAAAGAAATGAAGGTTTTTGATGAAAACAAAGAAAGGAGGACATGGACATCTTGGATGAAATGGGGGTGAGTAAATTATCAGGAAAATTTTATTTGAAAGTGAACTAATCCTTTAAGCGGTCGCAAAGTAATTACTTGTTCAAAATAAGAACCTACTAAAGAGAGTAAGCCAAGAGTTTGAACGAATCTTTCGCTGAATGAACTAAATGTGTCAGATCGTTTACTGAATCAACATCTGACTCTATTGCTGAAGTTACCATTAAAACTTAATGGAAATCAATGTTATTGTAATTATTAATAAATTATATTTTTACACAAAATAAATGAGAAACGTACATATAGTGAATGGCTGACAAGGACACAAGTAAATTCTTTAGGAAACACAAACTCAGAAATGAGCAAGAACTTGGAGCGTCAGAAAAACTTCAGGTCCAGAGAAGACACAAGATGATCTGATCAAAGGAGAACATGGAGAGACAACTGGAAAAGAGCTCGCGGAGAATGAGTGAGCAAATGAAAGGTTGAGAGGAGCGCCATGGAAACAGTAAAATTAATAAATAAGTCATAAGCAGTGCATGATGAATCATAACTCTCAGGAAAGTGGAGTTATCAGACATGTCAGGCAGCAACGGAACTGCCCGAATGCATTAAAGCGAAGCTTCCTCCCCAAAGCCCAAAACACAAACATGGAAATCTTCCTTCAAAAGGTTGGGGAAAGTCTGAGCCATGACACACAGCGTAGTGAACATGCTTGCAAAACTTTAAAAAAGAAAAGGAAAAAAAAAAAAAAAAAAAAAAAAAAAAAATGTTCTGAGGATACACATCCCAATTCTCAAAATAAATCTATGGGGAAAAAAAAAGAATTAAAAAATTGGGATGTGCGTGAGAATTGGGATGTGCTTCCTCAGAAAATATTTTTTCTTTTCTTTTCTTTTATTTTGAGAATGCACATCCCAATTCTCAAAATAAATCTTAGAAAGAAAAATATTTAAATCTTTTTATTAAAATTACAAATACTAAAAAAATACTATATTAAATGAAATAATAAAAAAGAACAAAATAAATAAAAACTTTAAAAATTAAATTAAATTAAAAAAATAATATAAAACAGAGCACTGAGGAATATATATATTATATATATATATATATATTTCCCCTCAGTGGTCTGTTTTTTTTATTATTATTTAATTTTTTTACATTTTTTCTCAAAATAATTCAACTCAATTCTCAAAATACATCGTAGAAAAATAAATAAAAAAATGTAAAAATAAAATATATGTTCTGAGAATGCACATCCCAATTCTTAAAAAAATTGAAAAAAAAAAAAAAAAAAAAAATAAAAACAATTTTGAAATAAAAAAATAAAATTACAAAATAAAAAATACTATATTTTTAAATAATAAATAATAAAACAGAACAAAAAAACAAAACAAAAAAAAAACTAAAACAAAATAAAAAACTTTAAAAAATGAAATAAAAAATAATATAAAACAACACTGAGGGAATAATAAATAAATAAAATGTGAAAAAAAGAACATTTTTTCTTTTCTTTTATGTATTTTTTTTTTTTTTTTTTTTTTTCTCTCTCTAAGATTTATTTGAGAATTGGGATGTGCAACCTCAGAATGTATTTTTTATTTTATTTTGAGGATGCACATCCCAATTCTCAAAATAAATCTTAGAATAAAAAAGAAAAATTAAAAAAAAATATAAGTAAATATATGTTCTGAGGATTCACATCCCAATTTTCAAAACAAATCTTAGAAAAAAAAAAAAAAAAATTAATTAAATTACAAAATAAACAAAATATATTAAAATAAAAATAAAAAAACTGAACAAAATAAAATGTCTAAAACCAAATAAATAAATAAAAACTTTAAAGAAGAAATAAAATTAATTTAAAACAGAACACTGAGAAATACAACGCAGCTCAGAGTCAAGACTGTGTGTGTGTGTGTGACGTTCAAGCATGCATAACGGTTCAGTTTACTAGACATGTTGATGTGACTCGTTGCCTTTACTGTGTTGTAATTGTGTAAGTACCCTTAACTCACCGGAGTCATTACCATACACACAAGACTGCTCCTGTTAACCCATTAACTTCAATCGCGCTCCGCTCTATAGCCTCTGGGTAGTTCATTAACCCCTATTAGCAACACAAACTCTGACCTACACCGAGCAGCATAGCCCTAATAATTCCCAGGTGCTGCTGGGTAGTAGCGGGGGAGCCGGTGGCCCATAAAAGCGCAGCACACTTCCTCTACGTTTGAGCACCGCTGTCGAGCAACAAGGGGAAGTGGTTTTTATGTGATTAGCTCATAGTCGATTATCATTGCCGTTGTGATTATCATAATTATCGGTGCTCTTATCAAGCGGCATCAAAGCGGCGGTCGGTAATGGCGCACTTGTGAGGGAGGGAGAGCGAGCGCTAATGAGGGATGGTTGTAGCGGGGAAGACGACACCGGGGTCTGATCACAGAGATGCCACCGGCTCATCTGCAAGTTAAAATTCCCATTCAATGCCAAGCCTTTCATTCATGAGAGAGGGAGGCAGGTGCCGGCGACGGGACCCTTTCAATCTCTTCCGTCTTAAAGCAGCAGCTTGTTTTCTGCAGTGATCATTTTTAAAATTGCAATTTTTTTTCTAACTATACATTCTTAAAAATAAAGGTTCCAAAAGGGTGTTTTCGCAGTGATGTCATAGAAGAAGCATTTTGGGTTCCTCAAAGAACCTGTCAGTCAACAGTTCCTAAAAAGAACTACTTTTTTCTTTAAAATCTAAAGAACATTTGTGGAATGGAAAGATTCCATGGATGTTAAAGATGTGGGATATTCCTGCATGATATTTCTGACTTGAGGCCATTACAAAGAAATCCGTTTTATTTTTCCTAAATTCCATTTTTTTTTTTTTTTCCAAATTCCGTTTTTTTTCCATTTGAATTTTTCTGGATTCTGTTCTTCTTCCGTTTTAATGTAATAGTTAAGTTAAATTGGAGTAATCAAAAAGCATGTCTAATTAATTGAAATCATAAAACTTATACAATTTAACAACAATTTATTAAAGGTTTAACAAAAATTACATTTTTTAGGCCCTATGAAATCTGCTTTATTTTTTTCTCAAATTCTGTTATATATTTTTTATCAAATTTGTTGTCTAGATTCTATTTTAATGGTTTACTTAAATTTTAACAATCAAAAAGCATGTCTAAATAATTGAATTCATAAAAATGAATAAAAAAAAATTGTTTTTATGAAATGTTTTGTTTTTATTTTTTCAGAAGTTCTGTGTAGTGTATTTTAAGTTTGTCTGGCAATCAAATGAAGGCATAAAACATTGATTTAATTTATCTTTTAATCATATGACATTAAACAAACTTTTTTTGTCAAACAAAGTGCTGCAAAACAGAGCTTTACAGTTAAAATGGAAAAATTGTGATTATTCCTTAAATTTAGATTTAATAGATTTAATAAATAGAATAATTTATTATTATTATTATTATTACTACATTATATAAATTCCATCTTATACAGTAAATTTCCGTTCTTATGACTGGATTCTGCGATTCCGTCTGCGTTTTTGCAAGTCAATGTAAAGTTTCTCCAGGAAATGCAAAAGTTCTGGTGATGGAAAAATATGAGATGGGAGGACAAATATTTCAATGCTTTTGCATTTTTCTCACAATAGTTTCTCGAGGAACTAACCACTAACATATTTTTCCCATAATTTTCTTCTCATATTTTTTTCTATCACCATGTCCTCTTATTGGCTTCATACATTCCCAACATGTATGACTTTTTTTCTTCTTCTGCAGACCACAAAAAAGATTTTTTGCAACAACATTAGACCTCTTAACTTTCTTTGTATAGGCAAAAAACTTTGATATTTTTCAGAAAGGTTTGGAACAACATGAGGGAGAGTAAATGATGACAATGTTAATTTCGGGGTGAACTATCCGTTTGAAACTGCAGTTTCTGTTCTTAACCATTTAACTAGAACATATTTTAACTTAATGAACATCTAATATAAGACAAAAAATGTTTTTTGGTCATTTTTGACCAATTTTTTTTTTTTTAAAGAGTTTTTTACTTCATCGGAATGGTATGAAACTTGGTAAAGGTTTTGGCATTTGCTGTGTGAACACACACACACACACACACACACACACACACACACAAAAATAAATCATGGACATGATTTAAAAAGGTTAAATGGTCCTGAAAAAAAAAAATAGTCACACTCGTGCTCCTCATGGTCAAAAACGAGCGCACTGGAAATAAATGGGAGACGAATTTCATCTAGTGGAAACTTTTGGTACTGCAGCCAAACAAAATCTTACTGAAAGCTCATTTTTTGAGATTTCAACCTCAAATTTGGAACACAACCGGTTTAGATTTATGGCTTTGATTTTCTCACACATGCTGATTCATAACGCTCCGAAGCTTCATGAAGCGGTGTTTTGAAATCGGCCATCACTATATAAGTCATTTTTGTTTTTTTTTGGCGCACCAAAAATATTCTCATCACTTTATAATATTAATATTGAACCACTGTACTCACATGAACTGATTTAAATATGTTTTTAGTACATTAATGGATCTTGAGAGAGGAAATGTCATTGCTGGCTATGCAGGCCTCACTGAGCCATCGGATTTCAACAAAAATATCTTAATTTGTGTTCCAAAGATTAACGAAGGTCTTATGTGTGTGGAACGACATCAGGGTGAGTAATAAATGACATTATTTTCATTTTTGGGTGAACTAACCCTTTAATACCAAATCAATCCAGGAGAGGTCGCTATTTCCAGCCGATCCCCGTATTAATAACAGCGTAGGATGTGCACGCTAATGTGAAAATTTACTAAAATTAGCAAAAATAAATGAAAAATTTACAATAAAAATCATGTTTTCACCATCTAATCAGGATGATTAAGGGATTATATTTTGCATAAAGCATTCTTAGAGCTCTATAATGAACCTTTTTTTTTTTCTAAGATTGTGCTTCTAAAGAAAATGTTTCCTACTCCTTAACTTTCATCTTAATGATTGAAGGCATCTCTTGCAATATTTAAAGCCAAACCAAGCCAGCGTTTCCCTCCAATCTGGGAGCATGAAAACAGCACAGATTTTACACAGGAGGAAAACTGATAGCCTGCTCCATAATTCATGGAGGTCCAGCCTTTAAAAGTCCTTTCTACCCTCATAATAGCTCATATATCCTGCGTAAACTGCATTATGTAATTGTTAATTATTGATAACTTGCAATTGAGTAATCAAAAAGGTTGGCAGGTGTGTACACTACCACCAAAAACCATTTCTGACCCATGAAAGCTCCTGAAGGGCTATAGTCTACGACACATAAATCCAGCTGGCTTTTCCTGAGGTCACCAAGAAGAATGTGAAAATGAAGCCGATGACCTAAAAAGCCATCAGAAGGAGACCGTTTTATCCCTCGGCATCAGGTGGGGTGATGTTTTGCCGAGTAAGATAGAGCGTCTAATGGACAGAGATCAATACGTCCTGGAAATGCTGAGGCCAGCATTATGAGAGATCACTGCGCCTCAGTTCTGAGCCCTAAAATAAACTGCATGGGCAAAGAAAGAGGGAAAACATCAACATCTGGAATGGCAAAAGCAAAAGAGAAAGACTTTGCAAGGACAGCAACATACAGAAAGCAGCGTTTAAAAGACGAGAGTTGTGCTGTTGTGCCCTAGAGGGTGTCACCACACCCTTTATCAGCCGTTTGGACGTGTTAAACCATGTGTCACAATCATGCCTCGAACCTCCCGGCTCATTCACGGTTGTCAGTTGACTTGAAGACAAGACCGTCCCACCTCTATGTCAAACACACACAGGTGTGTCTTAAAGCCCTGTGCAAACACCACTGATGACTTTCAATACGCTGAAAGTCATAAAGACGTTTCATTAAGAACATGGACTAATACTCCAGGTATTATGACAAGCGTTCCCACGCCGCTCCGCTGGGAAGCAAAAGTCTTTCACAGAAGTAGGCTAATAAGTTCAGAGAGAGAAAAGCGTTACGGAGGCGAGACTAAAAATACAACCGCGCATGGAAAATAGTTTGACACTCATTTAACTCTGCCGACAGTGTGAGAGCTGTAGAGGTCAGGTGATATATTGTCCATACTTATGTCTTAATATAGCGTCACACTATCAGCCGCTGATATCAAGGAAATAATTTCCAGGAATTCCATGATTAGAGCAAGACGACTGTGCTGAATAAGATGTTCTTTTATCAGAGAAAGGTCATCACTGTAAAAGCAATTTTTTTTTTTGCCTGTTAACATGATTTCTTGATAATTTACTCGCCTCCATGTCATCCAAGATGTTCATGTCTTTCTTTCTTCAGTCAAAGAAATGAAGGTTTTTGAGGAAAACATTCCAGGATTTTTCTCCATATAGTGGACTTCACTGGGGTTCAACGGGTTGAAGGTCCAAATGTCAGTTTCAGTGCAGCTTCAAAGAGCTCTACATGATCCCAGACGAGGAATAAGAGTCTTATCTAGAGAAACCATCTAAAAAAAAATAAAAAATATATACTTTTTGACCACAAATGCTCATCTTGCACTGCTCTGTGATGTGCCACGCATTACGTAATCATGTTGGAACGTGTGATGTAGGAGGAAGTAGGGCGAAAAACTCATTTTCTCCTCCAACTTCAAAGTTGTCTGAGATCATTGTTTTACCTTTTTAAGTCTTTGCACGTTCACTTTGTAAACACTGGATCGGTACTTCCACCTACGTCACGCGTGAACTTTCCAACATGATTACGTAATGCGTGGAGCATCGCAGAGCAGTGCAAGACGAGCATTTGTGGTTAAAAAGTAAATATATTTTTATTTTTTTTTAGAAAATGGCTGATGGTTTCTCTAGATAAGACTCTTATTCCTCGTCTGGGATCGTGTAGAGCTCTTTGAAGCTGCACTGAAACTGACATTTGGACCTTCAACCCGTTGAACCCCAGTGAAGTCCACTATATGGAGAAAAATCCTGGAGTGTTTTCCTCAAAAACCTTCATTTCTTTTCGACTGAAGAAAGAAAGACATGAACATCTTGGATGACATGGGGGTGAGTAAATTATCAGGAAATTTTAATTCTGAAGTGGCGTGAATCGTACTGCGAGCTAGTTGGTGACACAAACATTGCTCTTGCAGATTTTTTATTAGTCATCAGTATTTTGTTGAACATGAACAATGAAACATTTAATTTGTACTGATGTAGAAATTACCTAGTTCAACAGGGAATTTCCAGGAAAATCATAAAACGCATACATTAAATGCAATGTAAATCGCTTTGAATAAAAGCATCTGCTAAATGTAAATGTAAACGCTGTCAATACTGAAACGAAACCTAACAAAAGCACAGATTCATTGAGTCCTACTATAAGTGAACTAGGCCTGAGTGTTCAAGGTCTCTCTAGAAATGAGCCATTTCTTCTAACCGATTGTTTCTCAATCTTAATGTGTTCAGTCGAGAAATGAGTCAAGAGGAAATATTATATGATCTCACCGGGTATGAGCCCACTTAAGTTCAATCACAGCCAAACAGCTTTTTCCCCCCACCAAGAACACTCTTACACAGTAATATAATGTGGCGTTTTTTTAATTTAACAAGGTTCAAGTAACTTCCTGAATCTTGTGTGCTATCTATCAGTCGACTTTGTTTTGGAAACATGAATCTACATGTGACTGCACTGTCAAGACAAGCTTCAGTGCAACTACAAGAGGAAGTGACTGTATGTGAACCATTTCACAAAAATAATTCTGCTTTGACAGAGAAGTGAACGTCCACAGCTAAAAGAGTGCAAACTTTATACCTTGCGACTTGCCATGCCAATCTTGACCCTAGTAGGCAAGATGGCCTTAAAATCACCTCAGTGCTCACTTAAATTATCCAGTTTGTCTCAAATTTTTGATTTTTTAAATATTTTTTCTGAAGAAAGACAAACATAAACAGTGATGAAAGCCAAAATATTAAATGTCACCGATGTATATTTTTTGAGTAATCTACTGTTTTGTAGAGGGGGTCAAAATGAGATTTGGAGCCAAATTAGAGGGGTGTAAAAATGACTTAAGATGGCAGTGTCTTTATTTTATTTTTACACAGAGATTGGTAGATCTATTAGTAAAATCTGTTGACTTTAGCAATCTTTGTTTCATAATATGCCAATGGTGACAGTTCAAAAATGGCAAAAAGCACTTCTTGTGTTTTTTGCCTCAAGTTTGCATGTCTGTAACTCAAGAAGTATTAAAGATATCTTAATATCCTTTCAGATTCTGGTTCTTAACAAACTTTCCTTTTGGTATCTTCATTTTAAAGGCCCTCGATGGTTCAATCCCAGAGATATGGAGATCTTAATGCGGCTCCATGAGTAAACTGTACACATTTTTAGTGGTCAAAAACCAAATGTGGGTCACTTTGAATACAGCTGATACTTCTTTCTTTTAAAGAGGAATATCTGAAGAACAAATAATGATCTATAACAAGAAATGTTTTTCTATCAACTCAATTGCATAGGACATACCTGTGCAAAGTGAACCACATTTGGTTTTCGATGACTGAAAATGGGTAAAATTCAACAATTTGAACATGGAGTTGCTTTGAGATCCCCATATCTATGGGACTGAATTATATAGTGCCTTCAAAATGAAGATTTCAAAAGGAAAGTTTATTAAGAATGAGAATCTAAAAGGATATTAAGATATCTTGAATACTTCTTGAGTTACAGGCATGCAAACTTTGGAAAAGGAACATTCATGGCACTCAGACAGCTATGCAATTGAGTTGATAGAAAAACACGAGATACATTTCTAGTTTCAACATTATTTGTTCTTCAGATATTCCTCTTTAAAAGAAAGAAGTATCAGCTGTATGCAAAGTGACCCACATTTGATTTTTGACCACTGAAAATGTGTACAATTTAACAATTTACTCATGGAGCCGCATTAAGATCTCCATATCTCTGGGACTGAACCATCGAGGGCCTTTAAAATAAAGATACCAAAAGGAAAGTTAGTTAAGAACCAGAATCTAAAAGGATATTAAAATATCTTTAATACTTCTTGAGTTACAGACATGCAAACTTCAGGCAAAAACACATTGATTGTGACATGTAATTAAGGACAATTCCTTATGAATCCCATCGCTAAAATTCAGCTCAAACAGCCTCCGTTTTCTTGCACCGAGTTTTGCACTGTTGCACAGATAATAAAAACTGTCATCTGCCAATCCGGTAGTTCTTGTTTTTGCACTGGTGTGTGTGTAATCTAGTCTTGTCCGAGGGTAACGTTGCTGTCCTATTGCTTTCTCAATTAAACAAACCCCATGTATTGAGCAAGGAGTGACCTACACAAAGGGCCATTGTTACCAGTGACACAAGGCACGTCCAGATCCTCACTTTCTCCCTCGCAATCAGGCCAACGGTCACATTAGCATCGCTTTCAATGGGAGAACGGCCACTAATGGCAGCATGTATCAAATCCCCTGTGCGGAGCCACGACAGACGCGGAGATCGAAGGGGGAGGGAAACGCACGACGAGGGCCCGCCACGTGAGATTCTTTGCAAACAACGCTGTTTGCAACCAACTGACGGATGCAGGATGACGAAAGAGTCTCTCATCCCAGATAAACAGTCTTAGGAATTTAATGAGCCACGGATGACTCGTCCTAAACCTGCTGGTTAATCCATCAAATGCACTTGTGCTTCCTTCAAGTCATGTCGGAATTATCGCATTTATGAGATGAGCTCACTGAGCGCCACCACAACGTCGTGATTATCAGCGGAAAAACTCACCCAAAAATGAAATTCTGTCATTAATTACTCACCCTCATGTCGTTCCACACCCGTAATACCTTCGTTCATCTTCAGAACACAAATTAAGATAGTTTTGATGAAATCCAAGAGGTATACGACTCTTCCATAGACCGACACTTTCAAGGACCAGAAAGGTACTAAAGACATCGTTAAAACAGTCATGTGACTGCAATGGGTCAACCTTAATGTTATGAAAAGACGAGAATACTTTTTGTGTGCAAAAACAAAACAAAAGTAATGACTTTATTCAACAATCTCTTCTGTGTCATTCTCATACGTTGTTTACGTCCAGCGCTTCCAGGTTCTACGTCAGAACGCCGACTCGTTATTGGCCGGCTCCTGTGTCAGCATCACACGCATGCGTCGTGCTGATCACGTGATCAGCTTTGGCCAATACTGAGCCTGCATTCAGATGTAAACACGGAAGTCTTCGGTGTGTGTCAGCTGCGTAAGGATAATGACACAGAAGAGATTGTTGAATAAAGTCGTTATTTTTGTTTTGTTTTTGCGCACAAAAAGTATTCTCGTCTCTTCATAACATTAAGCTTGAACCACTGCATCACATGACTGTTTTAACGATGTCTTTAGTACCTTTCTGGACCTTGAAAGTGTCGGTCTATGGACGAGTCGTATACCTCTCGGATTTCATCAAAAATATCTTAATTTGAGTTCTGAAGATGAATGAAGGTCTTACGGGTGTGGAACGAGGGTGAGTAATAAATGACAGAATTTTCATTTTTGGGTGAACTAACCCTTTAACCTCAAACTTTTTGAGTAAGGGGCGTGTCAGTTAAGGAAATTTATTAATTATAATAAATTGCAACTGTGAATATTTACTGTATAACCTCTTTCCTGACAATACTTCTCATTCCATCCGATTTTCAAGGTTACAGGTTTGTGCGACCAAACTATATTTCCCATCATTCTTGGGGCTGCACTAAAAAAATGATAAAATACTTGGACTGTTAATGTAACATTAATTTAGTGTCATTAAAAATATGCCAAATAATTAACTAAATTAATCTCACGTTTATGCATGTAGAAAAGCAATAAAAAATACTGCAGCCAGAATGCAACAACGCATTTGATGTGAACAACTTTTAACAAAACTCGACTGCAAAATGGATTGTTGTGGATTATGGACTATACAGTCTAAAAAAAATGCTGGGTTAAAAACAACCCAAGTTGGGTTAAATATATAGACAAACCCAGCGATTGGGTTAAATGTTTGACCCAACCTGCTGGGTAGTTTTATTTAACTCAATTATTGTTTAAAAATTACTGTATTGCCCGCTTAAAATGAACCCTAAATGAGATGGAAATTAACATTTATTAAATGAACATTTAATAAATAATAAATTGCTTATTAATAAATGTTCACCTTTTAATTATTATGGTTTCCTCTAGTAATTAAGTGTTTGATTTTTAATTTCCAACATATTTTGGGTTCATTTTAAGCCAGACATATAGTCATTTTTAAACAAAAGTTGAGTTAAATAAAACTACCCAGCAGGTTGGGTCAAACATTTAACCCAATATGCTGGATTTGTCCATATTTAACCCAACTTGGGTTGTTTTTAACCCAGCATTTTTTAGAGTGTACATTCAATGATATAAAGACAAAACAATTTACACTGACTTTAAAGAAACGTTTTGTCTTTAATCATTTGGGAAATTTTTAGCTAATAATATTAATATGCAATAAATCTGAACAAATAATTGGCATGTTATATTTTTTTTAATTGATTGACAGCCCTGTGAAATATATAATAATACGCATGAAGTGTCAACAAACA
Organism: Ctenopharyngodon idella; assembly: GCF_019924925.1. Lineage (NCBI taxonomy): Eukaryota > Metazoa > Chordata > Actinopteri > Cypriniformes > Xenocyprididae > Ctenopharyngodon > Ctenopharyngodon idella. The sequence continues at coordinate 27,471,504 of NC_067232.1, forward strand.
TCATTTGCTGTTGCACTACTGTTAAAACACTTCCTGTCTTTGTCGGGAAGTGAAAACAGTGAAAGAAATATGGAACTGCCCCAAGTACCCAAAGCATTCAGGCAAAAATCACAACATAATTAACATTTCCTAACTTCTAAGTAAGAAACTGCCTTTCTGATGGAGCTCAAGGAAGGTCTGCTCAAGAGGAAAGCACTATTTTTACATTTGCAACCCAGTTTTGGAGCATCCACCTATATTGGATTAGTGCGCACAAGTAACCAAGACAACTGCGGCCTTTGGAGATCTTGGGGTATGTCCCTCCTCCTGATCGGGTGGAAAGAAGAAAACAGATAATAGGGAGGAGGAGGACGAGAAGGGAGGCGACGTCTATCTGATGAGTGACGTGCAGCTGCAGTCGTTACAAACAGTCACCTGCAAACAAAGGCCAGATAGTATCAACAGACGAGCGTCAACACGGCCCGGTGACTGATTCCAGAAAATGGGCGGATGAGGTGTGACTAGTGATGGGAATTATACATGGAATTCAGTGATTGTGATTTCTTTCAGAATTCTTTTAATGCTTTTGATGAAGTAAATCATGGAAAACATTCAGTGTAAATTCTGATTCCCAAACCTAGTCAGGACGGGGTCACGCACAGGTGAATGACATCAGCTCAATAAACCCACATCAACAATTCAACGTCCATCACTTCTGATGTTGTCAAGTGAGCCACAGCAAAACTTCCCTACATCGCTGACTAAACATGCAACCGACATATTCTGGTTTTCAATCATCTTCCGGCTTTGTTTCAGAGTTAGTTCTCAACATGCGTGACATAATTGGCCTGTCGTGAAACATGTCGGACCCAGAGTTTCCCTTGAGTGTTTAGTTCCACGTCTAAGACAGGACATCCCACAATGTCTGCAACACCCATCCGGAGAAATATCCATTCAGCCAGTTCACATCCTCATCAGTGAACACTTCCGTTCTTTACAGGCATTCCGGAACGCTTCCAATGCTTTTCAAAAGTGTTTTGCCTCGGTGATGTGGGCGACTGAAAGAAATGAAAGGAGTACTAACTTGAGTGGTCCATTAAAACACACCAGTGAGGGGGTTTATTCACCGTTCGCTTGAGTAAGAGGCTCTCAATGGGACAGTAACTTGACGTGACGTGAAAAAAAATTCCCAGAATTCATAGATCAGCCCAAGGGCGGACTTCTACCACCAGGTCATCTAATTTCAATTTCTGCAGAGGTATTTACAATCAAAACAATCGTAATAGAAGAATGTATCAAATCTATAGAATTACCTACAAGAAATGAACACTATCTCACTTTCATGAACATGAAACTGTGTTTGTAAACAATTTACTTCCATAATATGATGTTTTGAGTGAAACATGTTATTGAATGAGGAGGAAAAAAAATGATTCATCTTAAAGGGATAGTTCACCCAAAAATGAAAATTATCTCATGATTTACTCACGCTCAAGCCATCCTACGTGTATATGACTATCTTCTTTCTGACGAACACAATCTGAGATATATTTAAAAATATCCTGGCTCTTCCAAGCTTTATAATGGGAGTGAATGGGGGGCGAGATTTTGAAACAAAAAAAAATGCATCCATCCATCATAAAAGTAATCCATACGACTCCAGGGGGTTAATAAAGACCTTCTGAAGTGAAGGGTTTTTGGAAGAAAAATATACATATTTATAACTTTATAATCTAAAATAACTAGCTTCTGCCAGAAAACCGGTCGCATACTGTGCAAGTCAAGAGTAACCCGTGATGTATGACGCAGGATGTAGGAGTATCGTAAGCTTAGACGCGTTTCACGATTTAAACAAATAGGGCTGTGCAACAAATTTAAGCTCCTCTTCAATTATATCGAAATCAACCAACATTTCTCTTTAAAAAATTTCGTTTTACACTTCTAATTCGTGACCGGTGTTTTGTTTTGCTTTATCCGCTGTGCTTCCGTGTTCATCATTACGTCATGTGTGGGGTCAGAGGTCACTATTCCGCTGCAAATCGATGCATATGGCCGGAAGCTAGTTATTATAGTTAATAAAGTTTTAAATATGGATATTTTTCTTACAAAAACCCAGAAGGTCTTTATTAACCCCCTGGAGTCGTATGGATTATATTTATGATGGATAGATGCATTTATATGGGCTTCAAAATCTCGCCCCCCATTCACTCCCATTATAAAGCTTGGAAGAGCCAGGATATTATTAAATATATCTCAGATTGTGTTCGTCTGAAAGAAGATAGTCATATACACCTAGGATGGCTTGAGGGTGAGTAAATCATGAGATAATTTTCATTTTTGGGTGAACTATCCCTTTAAATTTATGCATAAAGAATTGATTAGATGGTGTTTAATCTCAATGACAGGTGGTTGGAGGGGAGGGGGACAAAAAATTAGAGGGCTTGGTGATGTCAGCGGAAAAGGAAAGCCATTTCATGGGTGGCGCAGATTATTATATTTAAGCAAAAGATCATGAAGACAATTTTTTATAATGAGCACTCTAAAAAATGCTGGGTTAAAAACAACCCAAGTTGGGTTAAAAATGGACAGTGATTAAATGTTTGACCCAACCTGCTGGGTAGTTTTATTTAAAAATTAATGTATTGCTCACTTAAAATGAACTCAAAATATGTTGGAAATTAACATTTATTAATATGTTTAATAAATGAACATTTATTAAGTTTAATAAATAATAATTAAATAATAAACATTTATTAAATTGCTTATTAATAAATGTTCACCCTTTGATTATTATTGTTTCCTCTAGTAATTATGTGTCTGATTTTTAATTTCTAACCTATTTTGGGTTCATTTTAAGCCAGACATACAGTCATTTTTAAACAATAGTTGAGTTAAATAAAACTGCCCAGCATGTTGGGCAAATATTAATTTAACCCAAAACAACCCATTCGTTGGGTTAAAACAACCCAAACGCTGGGTTTGTCCATATTTAACCCAACTTGGGTTGTTTTTAACCCAGCATTTTTTTTTTTTTTTTTTTTTAGAGTGTATGACTCTTTCACAATAAGACCAAAAATATGTGTTAAGAAAGTAAAAAGTGTCCATTTTGATGTCATGTTGACCTGAAGGCTAATACGACCGAAAACAAAGATTTTTCAGTATTCTTTGCACTTTTTCCATACGGTTTATGATTTGAGCTTTATGACTTTTTGAAGAGTAAACTAATTATTGATGTTACATTAAAGCCTTTTCAGATCAGTGCATTGGTTTCTGGGTTCTTTAAAATATAACTACACAAATAAAAATTTCTTTTAGGAACTTAAACAGGTTTATATACACTAGAAGACTAAAACCTTTTAGGGTTCCAACTGAAACGTTTAACTTTCAAAAGACTCACTGCAAATTTACAAACTCCTGGGAGTCCGTTCAACTGGCAGTTAAACAACAGGTTGTATCTTTTATCTTCTTGTCGTCTTTGTGTGCTGTTTATCTTGGGTCTTGCTGTCAACAAACAACATCTGTTGAAATTCAAGAACTGACCAACCCTCCACCCTCTCAACTGCACAATTAAACAGTCTGACTTTAACTCAATTAATAATCTTAACATCAATGAGGTACTTCTTAATTAGGGCTAAGCATTACGAGCAACCAATGCTTGTTCACCAAATTCCCGTTTCCAGCCGACAATATTTTGCAATTACTACTGGTGTCAAACATTAACCTCTACACAATACATGTGACCACAGCAGGCATCATAAAAACATCTTCTTGATAAGATTAGAAGAGAATTCCCACAGCTAACTTTCTCGTGAAGCGATGCCATGCCAAGACTTTAAGGGATTCAAAATCAAGGCTATGAATTGGAGATGTGATCATTGGCATAATAAGTTGTTGTGACTTGAGCCTTGGGGAAAAGTAGCAAAGGATATTCAATCAATGAGCAGACTTGATCTGAAAGTGATTATCCTGTGAACAGATTGCATCATGTCAATGAGGTCAAGCTTCCAGTGAATGGAGCTCATATGGACGCCGCAGCAGGCAACGGACAGGCTCATTTTCAAAATGCTGCGAGAACGGATGGATGTTTTGACCAAGACCTGAGAGGAACTAAGTTATTTACCAAGTAAAGTTAACTGTCAAAAACATCCCTGACACAGGTGGTATGGCAAGCATGCATGTCAACAGATTTCTGGCAGTGTAGGTGTTATGACTCACATAACCCATGACAGTGACTTACAATGTTTGTAACACATTTTAGTTTCATTTACATTAAGAGCAGTGATCAAACAATACGTTTTTTTAAATAACCAACGCCAATAGCAATATCTAGAAAGGAGGGTGGCCAATGCTGATTCACTTATGTACTCATCTAATTCACAAAACAATATTCGACAACAGAAAAGACTGACACTCGGCGAACCAATGTCATAATTATCGGCCAATGGTGATAATCACAAAATAGCCAAATAATAGTCTCAATCCATCCATCAGTAATAAAATAACTGTTGTGTCAATAACGTCTTTATGTAAACCAATGAAAACCACATAAATGAAAACATTTCAATTTATTCCAATTAAAAAGATTTAGATATTGGCAAATATCAATCTTTAATAGTTCAGTCATAAATGTTGCTAGTTGACATGCTCCATCCAAAACTATTTTTAAACATTTCCCGTACATTTTTGACCTCTATTAATTGAGAGACATGAGATTTAAATTGTCTCAAGTCGCTTAAACTAAAAATAAAATAAAAATAGCATCTAAAAGTATATAAATTCAAATAAATGTAACGTTATGATGTGAACTAGAAAATATGTGTGTATTAACCAATCATATATGATCTTTTAGTATGATTAATAATAATAATAATAATTAAAAAAAACATGTTAAAAAGTTCATATTCAGGTTATTAATCAACTACCCACATATACAAATGTGAACAGACAATAGAATCCAATCACAAACGAATGGAACGTTGAAACATTTTTAAATTCGATTTGTTCACTCAAAGAGTTTCGCGGGAATTCGCTATCAGTGTCGGGCAAAGACAAAAGAGTGACGCTCAAAATAATGTACAATATCGGTATTCCACTCAGAAGTGCGCGAGAACACTTGAGCAAGTGTCCTCGATCACAAAAGAAGTTGTTTGCTGGATTCGAGCACATGGCAGAAGCGAAGGAATGCGCGCGTTTAAATGATTCCGATTGTAAGAATGCCGTGAAATTCGACATCTGAACGACAACAAACAAGAGCACTTGAGAAACAATACAGGAACCGAAGCTCAGCCTGATATCCGCCCATGCTTTTCACGTGAACTTGCATGTAGAATGTTAACTTTCTGCGCCAGTCACACAAATATAAACTCCATCGACACCACAGAAAGCGGCAAACTGGATTTCGTTACTCACATTCAAGCACGCGGACCCGTTTTCCGCTGAAGCGCGTCAGTAGTCGGAGTGTTCTGCCTCAAACTGTTTCCTCCATCCGCGCTGCGCACAGATCACGCCGCACAGCAACGCTACCAAACCCCTTTGCCGTTGCCAAGGCAACAGACCCACTTCAGCCAATCATAACCCCTCCCCTTCGATATCCCCTGGCAACTGCTGCAGCGCGCGCGAGCGCTGGTGGTGAAGCTTCTTGGCGCGCGCCATTCCACTCTATTTAATGTGTTTTCACCTTAATATGAATTCTCTTCATATTCTCTGGTGAATCTCTCAACGGATATGTTTTATGATTTTCCCCATTTAGTTTGTAGTTAAACCTAAATATTTCCAAACTTGGTACTGAGTTTGATACAAAATTATTTGGGCTTTTCACAAAGGTTCTTTTGGCATCAGTTGGAATCTTTCTACTGCACAAAAGCTTCTTTATAGTGGAAAAGGTTCTTCAGATTATTAAAATGTTCTTTACACTAAGAAATATGGTCTCTTTTAAAAACTGTTGGAACTAAAAATAGTGGCATCAATCCACCGATATCGATTATTCAGAGCGATAACGAGTTTGGGGGTTCTGCCTTTTATACCTTCTTTTAAATTAATGATAATTTCATTATAATTAATAATTAATCATTATATTTTTAATTATTTTATTTTGAAAGTAAAAATAAACTTTCTGAATGTTTTTAATTCATATAATTACTATTCATAATTCATATAATTACTTCATATAATTAATTCATATAATTACTTTTTAATTCATATAATTACTATTAATATTGAACACCAAACTGGTTTCTTAGCATTTTCTTTACACAAAGCACAAATTCAGTGCATTTTCCTGCCCTCTTTTGATTGACAGGATATATCAGCCCTGACTATCAGCTGTTTTTAAATGACTGATTATTGATATACGGTGCATCTCTAATATATATATATATATTATATATAATATATATATATATATATATTATTGGCCAATATATCGTTGCATCTCTAATATATATTATTCCGATATATTATCTCTAATATGTATATATATATATATTTTAATGGCCGATATATCGTAGCATCTCTAATATGTATATATATATATATATATATATATATATTTTAATGGCCGATATATCGGTGCATCTGTAATACATTATTATTGGCCAATATATCGGAGCATCTCTAAAATATACATTATTATCCGATATATCGGTGCATCTCTAATATATATATATAATTATATTGCCGATATATCGTGCATCTCTAATATATATATATATATATATATATATTATGGGCCGATATATCGGTGCATCTCTAATACATATATTATTGGCAGATATATCGGAGCATCTCTAAAATATATATTATTAGTTGATATATCAGTGCATCTCTAATACATATTTTATTGGCCGATATATCGGTGCACCTCTTGAAAACTCACTTTTAGAACCTATACCTTATTTTTAAGCAAGCATTTAAAAACACAGGGGTAATTTCTATCCTTTCATGTTTTAATATCTTTCATGTTTTAATATGGGTTATGGTTAAGTAATTAATCCAACATTTTGTCAACATTTTCATTTTTCTCTCAGACGGTGAAACTAAACACAGCATGTGAATATTTTATGACGTAAGCACTGTTAAAGTCGGCATGAAACGGAAGTTGCGATTGTGGCTTATATCCGAGTGAAACGGCTTTGCAAACAAGAACAAATGTAGGGTGGGGCTTGATTTTGTCAATGGGGAATAGATTGGATGGTTGTGGTTTGATATTGGTGGATCTCATGTGAGTGACAGGTTGCCCCGCCCTCATCATCAGAGAAGAGATGTTGCTGCAAGAGCGAGTTATAAAGTCAGAATTGCGAGTTATAAAGTCAGAATTGCAAGTTTATGATAGGCCACCTTCTTCCATTGCTCTGTGGTCCAGTTCTGATGCTCACATGTCCACTGTTGGCTCTTTCGGCGGTGGACAGGGGTCAGCATGGGCACCCTGACTGGTCTGCGGCTATGCATCCCCATACACAACAAACTGATGCACTGTGTATTCTGACACCTTTCTATCAGAACCAGTTTATGATTGGTTGTTTGTTCCTAAACAACTAAATAACAATCCTTTAGTGTCACAATTCCCTGTCTGGAGGGTGCACATCCCCTTTTTAAATTACAAGTGTGAAACGTTTTACTCAAGCTTAGCCCCAGGTTTAATAAGACAATAACCCAGGGTGAAGTACTGTGTAAAAATCCCCAGTGTGAAAGGTTAAAAGCACTGTTAACGCCTAAAGTGCTTGTTTAATCAACAGTAAATGACCATAAAACAGGCAATGTTTTCTAGAGTAAACTGGGAAAATTATTCCATCAACCAGTGCATGAGGATTAAGTAATCTAGGGCTGGAGGAGACAGTAACAACTGCATGACCTCGTTGCTTGTGTGCATCTGCTCCATCTCACCAAAGTGCTGTTCTCACACATGGTTGCAAAAGCAGTCGCACAAGACTTCTCACTCACGCATCTTACCCTAACATCGCCTGAAATGGAGGCAAGACGGCTGGATTTCCTCTATTTGTGCTACAGGCAAAGAAAACCACTGTATTGTTGATTGGATGATTGATGATAAGGAGGTTTCAAGCACCACTAGCCTAGTACTTACGTGCTGTGAAACCCATAGTTTAGTGATAATGCCAGGGGATTTATACCAAGAGGAATTCAGGTCATTGTAACAGTCTGTCCTTATGAAATACGACACTTATCTGTCGTTTAAACTGGACGAGCAGGATTTCTTCAGTCTTTTGCAATGGAAACGAACCCTTTCTGTTGTTGCTGTCAATGTTAGCCGCTGGCATCCTGAACCACAGGGATATCAAACACACCGTCTACAATGTTTTATTATTTGTATTACTGTTAATCGACTAAACACAAGGCGACTGAATCCATTTTATCTCAGTCTCGCGTGACAGGACTGCACATGGGGTTCAGTATGTGTGTCTAGACAATGTCAACAACACATTGTCACTTGTAAATTAAATGCGCCATTTGTGGTGAACTGAAAGATGATGTGATTCAACCATCCATTCTTTGATTTGTTGCAGATGAGTTATTGCCTCGCTTACATGCTAAAAATTAAAAGTTCTTTTATAGGACACGTTCCTGGACATCCTTGTTGGTCCTGGAGCAATATTACCATCAGCCAGTCAGATTGTAGTGTTTGGTTTAGGCTTAGAGTTCAGGTTTTGTCTTTTTTACATATTTTGTTCCCTATATACAGTATATATATATATAATATATATATATATATAAATATATAATATATATATGTGCTGTCAAAAACATATATTCTATAAACACAAACTTTTATGTTGAATGGTTTATATATATATATATATATATATATATATATAAATATATGGTTCAATGACGTGACGGGTCATTTTTTTCCCAAGGCCTTAAAAATAATAAAAAACAAAGATATGACATCCAAAGTATGTAAGGTAGTACAACTAGATCTCTTTTATTGAATCCGAAAGGTTTTAATTATATTTTGCTTCATATAAAGGTATTTTAAAGATTTTGAAGTGTCAAAAGGTCATTCGGTTTAATCATCCAAAGGCCAATACAGCCATTTCATTAGTGATTAAAATATCTTAAAATGTAATAAATGTATATATTTTTTATTCTGGCATGATTTTATAACATGGTGTTAAAATTATGTGTAGAAGTCGTTGCTTTGTTATGAGAAAGAATGTCCAGAAAAATGAATTTCATTGATGTCATTCGGAGTAACCAATATAAAGGAAACATTTTGGATCAAGTCATGTGGTCAATATCATGTGACAGGATGTGACATCATTCAGACACCTTCAAAGGACCACATGGTCATGAAGCAAAGTAACTAACTCTCTCTTAACTATTTGAAAAATTCACGTTTTCTCTTGATCATACGCATGTCCCGAAACATCAGGTCATTTGGTACAACCGCTATAAAACATGGAAAATGTTGTAATATTTTAAAAACTTGTACTAAATATAAAATGTTTGATTGTCCTTTTGCTAGCTAGCTAGATATCAGCCTGTTAGCATTGTTTGATAATATTGTCATTCGGTAAAACTGAAATTTTGGTTGAACCGAATGACTTTTTTGGTGACAAATTTTGTCCATCTTGTAAAAAATGACAAAAGCAGTGTTAATTGATTATAAAAACCACATAATCTCATTGTTAACACTTAATAAAACTTCAAAATTAATTATATCTCCATTATGTTTTTTTTACACTTTTAAAAACCTTATTGTCAATGACCCATATATATATATATATATATATATATATATAAATATAAATATATATATATATATATATATATAAAAATTCTAGAGTGTATTTAAGTAGTATTGAGATACTATTAGTTTTTATTAATATTTGAATTAGTTTTGATTTTTATATTTTACATTTTTGTTTTACTTTTAGTTTTGTTGTTTTTAAAATATATTTTTTTAAATCTATATTTATATTAATTTAAATAATGTTTTATTAATTTTTATTTTAGTTTTAGTTTTCTTTATTTTATTACATCAAGTTAAACGAAATGAAAATGAGAAATGTTGCCTTGGCAACTAGCTGAAATAAAATAAGTTTTTTATATTTTATTTCAGCTACCGTTTATTTTATTTCAAGTAATGCAAATGGTTTTTAATGGTTTTAGCATCAGTTAACTTTACTGCTTTTTTTAATGCAGATCAGACTCATGCATTCTATTCCAAATAAGCAAAATGCTAGTTTTTTCCCCCTTTTTATTGTAGCTTTCAAATAAAATGTGGTGTTTTTTAGACATGTCATGTCAGATTTTGGTCAAGAGACACAAAAATCAATCAGTTTTGATGTCTTTGATATTCATCAGAATTGACTGCAGACAAATTCTTCAAAAATGTAGTGTTCCACAGAGAAACAACAACATGAGCGTGAGTAAATAATGTTTTCATTTTTGAATAAATTATTCCATATTTGCTTTAAAAAAGGGTGTTGATCCAGGAACACACCCTACTAAGCAAAGTCACTGAGAAGCAATATTGTGAACATTATATCGAGTGTTAGAGGACGTTGAGTACATGGCATCCATTCACCTACGTCATGTCCTTTCAGTCCTTACTGTAGCATCGTGTTCCTGATCAGAGCTATTCATAGAGCTAAGAGGCACTTTGTGAGATGCCCCGTTCTCCCACAAGCCCTCCCATAATTCCCAGAGATAATGAAGTTGCAGTACCAGTGGTCGGGAGACAAGATATAACAATCAACTCGCCAATGTAGCTGAGTGGAGATCAGCCTTTAAAAAGACTTGTACTCTGTGCTGGCCTGTTCTAATCAGATTGAGGAACTATATAAAACACTTGAAGGAGACCGGCTCTGAGCAATTGAGTTATGAAATGTTTTGGCCTGATTCTCCTAAGGAAGCTTTTGAGCAATCATGTAAATAAAATGGAACGGATTCTTACTTGAGAATAGGAATAAGTGTGTCTTTGTGTTGCTTCTGAGGACAAAGAATGTGTTAAGGAGCCACCTGTTTGCCACTGGGGTTGGTGTTTGACCACCATTTGCCATGCAGGCTATGGACATGGTCCTTGAATAACATTTCTATCAAACATCCTTTGCACTTATAATTAGAAGCAAATAATTGGTTGATAAAAATGTTGTAACCCTAAAATCTGATTTGTCGATCGGAATGTTGCTCCAAGACCAACAAGCGTGTTGATCCAAGAACATGTCCTTCGTTAAAGTCAACATGGAATAAAAATGCCTGACATCACAGAATTTTCATGACTTTCCCAATTTATCTGATTCAATAAATTCTCAACTAATAAAAAATAAAGTCCCACCTTTCATATTTTTTCATTGAATTTCCTATTTAAATTCAGAAATACAGCAGTATTATGAGTTAAATAGTTTGCGTGTTGACTTACACAACAACAATGTACTGAAAATGGAAAAGTTACTCCATTGCATTTTGCGCGTACAGATGACAAAGTTGTCAAAACTATCCCGTTCACACGGATCTGCGAAAATTATTAAAAATGCTGTATTATTCATGCCAGGCCAGTAGTTGGCGATGTCACTTTGTAAAGAAACACTACCCGCCGACTGAACACGTAACACACGTAAACACCGTTTTCACAAATTTGTGTTTTTTTGTAGTTTACATGGAGACGATAACGGTATTCAAAAAACCCGTTTTCAAAAGTTTCCATTTTCAGGCATTCAAAACGCTGTTGTCGTGTAAATGAAAGTCCAAAACGCATACAAAGTTTTCCAGTTTTAGTTGAAAATGGTGTCGTGTAAACGGCTACTTAAACTCAAATTTCTAAGTTAATAGATTTTTTTTAAATTTAGGGTATGTTTACACAACAATAATGTGCAAAAAATGGAAAAGTTTTTCCATTGCTTTTTTTTTGTGTACAGACCAAACCATTATCAAAACGATCCTGTTCACACGAATCTGCAAAAACGACTAAAAACGCTGTATTATTCATGCCAGGCCAGTAGATGGCGATGTCAATTTGTAAAGAAACACTACGCATCTATAGACTGAACATGTAATGTGCATGACGTCACCGTTTTCACAAATTTGTGTTTTTGTAGATTACATGGAGACGATAACGGTATTGTTTTCAAAAACTTGCACTTTGAAACCTAATTTCAAAAGTTTCCATCTTCAGGCCCCCAAAACGCTGTTGTCATATAAATAAACGTCCAAAACGCATAAAATGTTTTCCGGTTTTAGTTGAAAACGGTGTCGTGCTAACGGCCCCTTAAACTCAAATTTCTGCGTTAATTGATTTTTTAAAATTAAGGGTATATTTACACAACAATGATGTACTAAAAACGGAGAAGTTTTTCCTTTGCTTTTTTTTTGCGTACAGACGAAACCATTATCAAAACGATCCCGGTTTACACGGATCCACAAAAACAACTAAAAACGCTGTATTATTCATGCCAGGCCAGTAGATGGCGATGTCACTTTGTCAAGAAACACTTCGCGTCTATAGACTGAACATATAATGCACATTACGTCACCATTTTCACAAATTTGTGTATTTGTAATTTACATGGAGATGATAACGCTATAGTTTTCAAAAACTTTAAAACCCGTTTTCAAAAGTTTCCATTTTCAGGCACCCAAAACGGCATTGTCGTGCAAATGAACGTCCAAAATGCATAAAAAGTTTTCTGGTTTTAGTTGAAAACGGTGTAGTGTAAACGGCCCCTTAAACTCCAATTTCTGCATTAATTGATTTTTTTAAATTAAGGTTATGTTTACACAACAATGATGTTTTTTGCGTACAGACGACACCATTATCAAAACGATCCCGGTTCACACGGATCTGTGAAAACGACTAAAAACGCTGTATTATTCATGCCAGGCCAGTAGATGGCGATGTCACTTTGTAGAGAAACACTACGCGCCTAAAGACTGAACATGTAATGTGCATGGCGTCACCGTTTTCACAAATTCGTGTTATTGTAGTTTACATGGAAACGACAACGCTATAGTTTTAAAAAACTTGCACTTTAAAACCCGATTTCAACATTTCCATTTTCAGGCACCCAAAACGCCATTTTCGCGTGAATGAATGCATAAAAAGTTTTACGTTTTTAGTTTTGTGTAAATGGCCCCTTAAAGTGTGTTTGAACGGTTGTATGAAGTATGAAGGATTAGAAGTCAAAAAACATTTGGCTACTCGTTGCCTTATTGCTATTTGTTCATTGACTTCTAATCCTTTTTTCTAATCAAAACCGCTCAAAACATTTAGCAGATTCTTTTATCCAAAGCGACTTACAAGAGAGGAACAAAAGTCAACATTATTCATGACAAATAAAAATCTTGAATATCTTGGAACTGAAAGTGAACGGAAAGGATGGGAAGATGCACTGTGCGAGATGAAGTGAGCCGGGGTTGATCAGTGGATGCTGTGTAAGGGCGTGTCCATGCAGTCTGGGAGTGGACGATGTTCATGTGTGTGTGTGTGCTGGTGTAGTGGTCAGATACCCTGCTGCTTTTATAGCCCATAAATCTGAGCAGGCTAGCGGCTGCTGTAGTCAGCTCACTGAGAGCCTTTCATGCAGAAAATGAATCAGACCATTTGAAAGTAAGCGCAAATGCCTCGCTTCACGTCGCACACACACTGCATGTCCGCCCAGCCAATACACAGGCACTCCACTCCATTCCAGGTGGCTCTAAGCTAATAAAACACTCCATTAATGACCAGCATGGTTTGTTCACCAGATACTTCGCTGTGCTATCCATCTCGCGTTCTTGCTCTCGCGCAAGCATGGATCGCGCTTGTTGCTGTACTTCATCAAAACGAGCTGTGACATTGTATCTGGAAGTGGAAGGTTATTGAATTAAGGCAGCTCTTTAATGTACTCTAGTCTGCAAACCCATCTCTGCAGTCTTCAGTATCACATTAAAGCCAGACTCTGTTCTGTCATTTTATCATCTCACATGCAAACCTGCTTGACCTGCCCATTATCCTGAATAAATGACCAACATTTAGGCTTTTCCTCTTTCTGCATCCACAATACTGAATAAAATCACCTTCATCTCTGGTTGCCAGAGTATTGCTATGCAGTTGCTAGGGTGTTTTGGGTAGTTGTCAGGGTGTTGCTATGCAGTTGCTAGTGTGTTTTGGGTAGTTGTCAGGGTGTTGCTATGCAGTTGCTAGGGTGTTTTGGGTAGTTGTCAGGGTGTTGCTATGCAGTTGCTAGTGTGTTTTGGGTAGTTGTCAGGGTGTTGCTATGCAGTTGCTAGGGTGTTTTGGGTAGTTGTCAGGGTGTTCCTATGCAGTTGCTTGGGTGGTTGTCAGAGTGTTACTATGAAGTTGCTAGGGTGTTTCAGAATACCAATCACCACACAGTTGCTAAGGTGTTGCTATGCAGTTGCCTGAGTGTTTTGGGTGGTTGCCGGAGTGTTGCTATGCAGTTGCTTGAGTGTTTTGGGTGGTTGTCAAAGTGTTGCTATGCAGTTGCTCAGGTTTTGGGTGGTTTCCAGAGTGTTGCTATGCAGTTGCTTGGGTGTTTTCAGTAGTTGTCAGAGTGTTGCTATGTAGTTGCAAGTGTGTTTTGGCTGGTTGCCAGAGTGTTGCTATGCAATTGCTTGAGTGTTTTGGGTGGTTGTCAAAGTGTTGCTATGCAGTTGCTTAGGTTTTGGGTGGTTTCCAGAGTGTTGCTATGCAGTTGCTTGGGTGTTTTCGGTGGTTGTCAGAGTGTTGCTATGCAGTTGCAAGTGTGTTTTGGCTGGTTGCCAGAGTGTTGCTATGCAGTTGCTTGAGTGTTTTGGGTGGTTGTCAAAGTGGTGCTATGCAGTTGCTTAGGTTTTGGGTGGTTTCCAGAGTGTTGCTATGCAGTTGCTTGGGTGTTTTCGCTGGTTGTCAGAGTGTTGCTATGTAGTTGTTTGGGTGTTTTGGGTTGTTGTCAGAGTGTTTCTATACAGTTGCTATGGTGTTTTGGGTGGTTGCCAGAGTGTTACTATGGAGTTGCTAGGGTGTTTCAGAATACCATTCACTACACAGTTGCTAAGGTGTTGCTATGCAGTTGCTTTGTTGTTTTAGGTGGTTGCCAAAGTGTTGCTATGCAGTTGCCTGTGTGTTTTGGGTGGTTGCCGGAATGTTGCTATGCAGTTGCAAGTGTGTTTTGGCTGGTTGCCAGAGTGTTGCTATGCAGTTGCTTGAGTGTTTTGGGTGGTTGTCAAAGTGTTGTTATGCAGTTGCTTGAGTGTTTTGGGTGGTTGTCAAAGTGTTGTTATGCAGTTGCTTGGGTGTTTTGGGTGGTTGCCAGGGTGTTGCTATGCAATTGCTTGAGTGTTTTGGGTGGTTGTCAAAGTGTTGTTATGCAGTTGCTTGAGTGTTTTGGGTGGTTGTCAAAGTGTTGATGCAGTTGCTTGGGTGTTTTGGTGGTTGCCAGGTGTTGCTATGCAATTGCTTAGGTTTTGGTTGGTTGCCAGAGTGTTCCTATACAGGCTTGGGTGTTTTAGGTGGTTGGCAGAGTGTTGCTATGCAGTTACTTGGGTGTTTTGGGTGGTTTCCAGTGTGTTGCTATACAGTTGCTTGGGTGTTTTAGGTTGTTGTCAATGTGTTGCTATGAAGTTGCTTGGGTGTTTTGGGTTGTTGTCAGAGTGTTGCTATACAGTTGCTTGGGTGTTTTAGAATACCAATCAGCACACAGTTGCTAAAGTGTTGCTATGCAGTTGCTTGGGTGTTTTGGGTTGTTGCCAGAGTGTTGCTATACAGTTGCTTGGGTGTTTTGGGTGGTTGCCAGAGTGTTGCTATGCAGTTACTTGGGTGTTTTGGGTGGTTGCCAGAGTGTTGCTATGCAGCTGCAAGTGTGTTTTAGGTGGTTGCCAGAGTGTTGCTATGTAGTTGCATGGGTGTTTTAGGTGGTTGCCAGAGTGTTGCTATACAGTTGCTTGGGTGATTTGGGTGGTTGCCAGAGTGTTGCTATGCAGTTTCTTATGTTTTGGGTTGTTGCCAGAGTGTTGCTGTGCAGTTGCTTGGGTGTCTTGGGTTGTTGCCAGAGTGTTGCTGTGCAGTTGCTATGTTAAAAATAAAAAGTTGCTATGAATCTCTAAACTCCCTATTTGGGATTCAGATTCACTGTTTATCAACTGTATGTCAAAATACAATGTAGGTATATGTCTCACAGAATCCTGCAGGCAGCAAAAACACACAAGCCACCGCCTTCACTGTCTGGCAGTTTAAGAGCATTTACATAGATAAAGACGTAAGGTCGGCCAAACCGGGTTAACAAGAACTATTTGCATTCACCTGAGGGCAAGTGCAGACTAACTGTGGCACTCCCATTGGCCATCTGCTTTGTCTTTCTTTTCTTTCTAAAAAATAAAAACCATATGATGTCAGTTTTCATCATTTTGTCCCATAGCGGTGCTATGATTAGCGCTTGAAATAGCGTGTAATATGACAAATAAAATAATGATTCTGGATGGATGACTTGTGGAAAGAATATTATTACTAAAAATGATCTTTTAAAGACATGCACACACACACACACAAAACAAAGATGCACATGAGTGATACCTATAGAACATAGACTATTAAACACAAGCAGGCGGCGTTTGGACAGACTCTCTGTTCCTCCAGATGTGAAGTGTGGATGGATCTCCACGGGTGGCGTTTGCCTGACACAGAGAGCCTTATTAAACACTGTGACAGTGGAGTGTGTTTGCTTACAGAAGCCCCGTGTTTGACAGGCCTTTGTATGTGTCAGGCCTTTATGAAATGTGTCAACAGCTCCTGCTTGACTCTTATCTGTGCTGATAGACACATGACGCTAATAAAACACTCGACATGCAGTGCAAAAGGTGCAGAAGCTGCAGTGCAATTGGCCCACAGTCTCGGTCTGATTTGGCCTAGATATACAGAATAAATAAACTCTTTTTTTGTCATATTGATTCTGTTTAGTGGGGTATTGACTGGCTTTTGAAAGATATCAGTAAAGCAATATAATAGAGTGCATTAGTGCCCGCCCACTTTTTCAGCGACTTGGTTCTGGAAGTATTTTTTTCCATTCTTTTCTCCCATAGGGATTTCAAAAAAGTCTTTGTTAAAGCGTTTTAAGCCATGAACCAAACCGACCAGCTATGAGGTGAATCATAGCATTACAAACTTTGATTTGAAGCAAAAGAGTATTTGAAAATCGGACAAAAAGTACAAGACTGTGTACTTAACAGCTTTAGTGAGGGAAAGAACTACAATCCCATGAAGCAAACAGCATAATCAAATTAAAAATGATGGAAAAATATAAAGCTCATTTACAAATGTTGATTACATATAAATATATATAAACAATATATTTTAATTTTATTGCAAAATATGCATATATATTGAAATATTTAAACATTTTGAGTACGTGGGGAGACCGACTCGTACTTGTACTTAATGGGAGTAGGCGGAGCTAAGAGATCTTTTGGCGAGTTTTGCTTGCTTCGACTCTCTGATTGGTGGAATTTTCTGTACAGCATCATGGGTAATGTAGTTTTTCGCTATGAATTCCGCTGTTATTGGCCGATATATGTTTATTTTTAATGTTATCGTTATCGGCCCAATAAGAAAATTTGGCCATTATATTAAAGCCGATAAATAATGGATTATTTCCTCCAGTTGAGACACTTCAGATGTGCACTGTTCACCATGATGGTTTTGAATTGCTTGAAATATGATTGAAATCACTTCAAAAAGGAAAATACAGTTAAGTGCAACATGTGCAGCACAAATCTGTCATATAGATTACATAATATTATAATGAGAACATTATAATTGTGTGCTTTGGACATGGATTTTAATGGTGAGACTTTTGTTTTTGTAATCAGGCTCTCAAAATTTATATAAAAATTTTGATTTAGATTTATTTGTCAATATATCGGTTATCGGCTTTCAAATATAAAGAATTATCGGTTATCGGTATCTGCCAAAATTTTCATATCGCTGCATCTCCAATTAACAACCTCGTAACTCACAGTAAGGTCTGTCTTTAAAGGTTTATAAGTTATTGTTAAAAAAAATTCCCTATGGAGAAAAGTTTTTACTTCTGGACCCTGACTGTTGCACTCTATAAGATGAAATGTAAACACACGGATGAAAGATAAACAGGAAGTCCAAGTAAACCTGCTACTTGAGAGATGAGGACAGTCCAACTGTAAAAAATGAAAACACATAATACGACAAATGCATCCTGCACATTGTGACTTGATTAAATACCGCTCCTTTAAGACTTTACGACTCAAACTCGTTCACTTTTCACTTAATTAACTGCCAAAGGTGTTCATTGGCCTGTGTGAAACGACCATTACTGAAGAAAAACAAAATTTACAGAGGCAATAAAACAACTCAGGATCAATAGGATAATCTGATTTGCACCTCCAAACGGTGTATTGTGTTTCAGGCCTGTTTAGAAGGGCTTTTGTTAGATGAACTGGCTGCTGTTCAAGTGAGACACCAAAACAAAAGATCAACGAAGGCATTTAAACACAGACACACAAACGATTGTGATTATATGAATCCTTTCTTTTTCTTTGAGACATTTCTCATCTTATTTCAGAGGTAATCATTTCACAGCTGTCATACCTGTTTACATACCTGTAAAATGGGTGAAAGAAACGCCAAAGTCTTACATTCAAGTATTGTGATCTAGAGACCAGAATATCATAGAGAATTGTGAGTGGGCTCTTTTGACATGAGCTACTATGCAACCATGCAGAACACCTTAGCAAATGCATAGCAACATGCTAAGAACGCCTTAGCAATGTGGTAAAAAATCATAATACATTAGCAACCACATAACAGTGCCACAGCAACCAGCTTGCACTGTGGCAGCCAGTTAGCAACTTATCAGAATTTCCTTAGCAATTGTTGCATCTGAACCGGGATCTGAGTAACACAAAAACTACCCAAACACCGGGTTGTTACGTCTGACCCGGGATCTGAGTAACACAAAAACTACCCAAACACTGGGTTGTTACGTCTGACCCGGGATCTGGGTAACACAAAAACTACCCAAACACTGGGTTGTTACGTCTGACCCAGGATCTGAGTAACACAAAAACTACCCAAACACTGGGTTGTTACGTCTGACCCAGGATCTGAGTAACACAAAAACTACCCAAACACTGGGTTGTTACGTCTGACCCAGGAACTGGGTTGTTACGTCTGACCCGGGATCTGGGTAACACAAAAACTACCCAAACACTGGGTTGATACGTCCGACCCAGGATCTGGGTTGTTACGTCTGACCCGGGATCTGGGTAACACAAAAACTACCCAAACACTGGGTTGTTACGTCTGACCCAGGATCTGAGTAACACAAAAACTACCCAAACACTGGGTTGTTACGTCTGACCCAGGAACTGGGTTGTTACGTCTGACCCGGGATCTGGGTAACACAAAAACTACCCAAACACTGGTTGATACGTCCGACCCAGGATCTGGGTTGTTACGTCTGACCCGGATCTGGGTAACACAAAAACTACCCAAACACTGGGTTGTTACGTCTACCCAGGATCTGAGTAACACAAAAACTACCCAAACACTGGTTGTTACGTCTGACCCAGGAACTGGGTTGTTACGTCTGACCCGGGATCTGGGTAACACAAAAACTACCCAAACACTGGGTTGTTACGTCTGACCCAGGAACTGGGTAACACAGAAACCACCCAAACTCTGAGTTTTTGCAAATTAAAAATGCAAATTAAAAGCTTTTCCGTTTTTAGTACATTATCGTGTAACGTACCCTAAAAGATTCTTGGGATTTAAGAATCGATATGGGTTCATAAAAATGAGAATGGATTAAAATCGAGAAATCAATATTTTTTACCCAGCCCTATAGTTAGTAGTGTTTGGTAGAGGAACGCAGTGCAGTGAAGTCCCTCTTAGCTGAGCCCCTCACCCACAGCCTCAGGCACAAGTGCACTTTTGTCTTGTGGGACAATTGTGATGCTGTCTGCCGCTGTCACTGGCACCATCAGCCCCAGCGTGGGCCGCAGCACATGCTAAAGCTGCCATCATTGTTCTAATGGAGAACTTCACACCACACAGGACTGATATGTGTAAATATCACATGTGTGTACGTGTCTGGATTTGTATCTTGTACATGGGAATGTGCAAAGAAAAATCACTAGTGGGAAGTCTTTAATTTCTCAATGTCTTTAAATGCTTTAAATTTGTATTTGTAATACTTTAATTCAATATTTAAAATAATTTATTTCTCTGTCTTTAACATTTATTTTTTTTTTTTTACTATGTTTTTGCAAAGGAAAATGTGTATATATATTCAAGACATTCAGTACAAATGCTTTGTCTAAACTTCTAAAAACAATAAATAAAGAGTAGAAAATATTCTTTCAAGACCAAATGATCTGAGCTGTGTTATGCAAAACATATAAAACAATACTTTAAAACGCTTATATGAATTATTTTATTATCCACATACTCTTACTGCATGACAACAATTGACCAAACCGAGTCTTCATTTTTAAACATGGTATTATTAAAAATGGCAGATTTGAAAATAGATACAGTCTACCTTTTCTACACTCTTAAAAATAAAGGTTCTTTATTGGTATCGATGGTTCCATGAAGAACCTTTAACAAAAAGGTTCTTTATAACGGAAAACGGTTCTTTAGATTAATGTTCTTCACACTAAGAATAAAAATGGCGAACTGTTCACTGAAAAGTTCTTTGGGGAACCAAAAAAAATGTTTTTTTTTTTTATTATGGCATTTGGAACCTTTATTTTGTGTACGAAAAGTTTAATGATTGTAATTAATTACCAAAGTAATATGGTAGAGACAAAATTTATATTTAAACTAGATCAAAAAACAAATAAAGTTTGTCAAGATAAACTTTGATGTTGGCTTGAGAAATCCTGATAAGCAAGTTTGAAGAAATTTGAAGTTTAAAGGTTTTCAGTTTGAAGTAGTTTGATGTAGTTTTAAAGCTTAAAGTTTGAAGGTTTTGAAGGTATAGTAAAAGAAAAGAAAAAGAAAAAGAGAAAGACTGACAGATAGAAAGACAGACAGATAGATAGATAGATAGATAGACAGATAGATAGATAGAAAGAAAGGGTGTTTTAACATGTTGCCAGCATGTTTTAGCACATTGCTAACATGAATTAGCATGTTTTAACACATTGCTAGCAAGAAGTAGCACTTTGCTAGCATGGTTTAGCATTTTCCTAACATATTTTAACAAATTGCTAGCATTAATTAGCACATTGCTAGCATGTTTTAACACATTGCTAGCAAGAAGTAGCATGTATTAGCATGTTTAACACATTGCTAGCAAGAATATGCATGTTGCTGACATGTTTTAAAACATTCCTAACATGAATTAGCATGTTTTAACATATTGCTAGTAAGAAGTAGCACATTGCTAGCATGAATTAGCATGTTTAACATATTGCTAGCAAGAAGTAGCTCTTTGCTACAGAGCCAACGCCAGGGCTTGGTTTAACATTTTGTTAACATGTTTTAGCAAGTTGCTAGCATGAATTAGCATGTTCACCACATTGCTAGCAAGAAGTAGCTCTTTGCTACAGAGCTGGCGCCAGGGCATGGTTTAACATTTTGCTAACATGTTTTAGCAAGTGAATTAGCATGTTTCTAGCATGAATTAGCACACTGCTAGCATGTTTTAACACATTGCTAGCAAGAAGTAGCATGCTGTTAGCATAAATTAGCACATTGCTAGCAAGAATATGCATGTTGCTGACATGTTTTAAAACATTCCTAACATGAATTAGCATGTTTTAACATATTGCTAGCAAGAAGTAGCTCTTTGCTACAGAGCCAGTGCCAGGGCTTGGTTTAACATTTTGCTAACATGTTTTAGCAAGTTTGCTAGCATGAATTAGCATGTTTACCACATTGCCAGCAAGAAGTACCTCTTTGCTACAGAGCTGGCGTCAGGGCATGGTTTAGTTTTTGCTAACATGTTTTAGCAAGTGAATTAACATGTTTCTAGCATGAATTAGCACATTGCTAGCATGTTTTAACACATTGCTAGCAAGAAGTAGCATGTATTAGCATGTTTAGCACATTGCTAACAAGACTATGCATGTTGCTGACATGTTTTAAAACATTCCTAACATGAATTAGCATGTTTTAACATATTGCTAGTAAGAAGTAGCACGTTGCTAGCATGAATTAGCATATTTAACATATTGCTAGCAAGAAGTAGCTCTTTGCTACAGAGCCAACGCCAGGGCTTGGTTTAACATTTTGCTAACATGTTTTAGCAAGTTGCTAGCATGAATTAGCATGTTCACCACATTGCTAGCAAGAAGTAGCTCTTTGCTACAGAGCTGGCGCCAGGGCATGGTTTAACATTTTGCTAACATGTTTTAACAAGTGAATTAGCATGTTTCTAGCATGAATTAGCACATTGCTAGCATGTTTTAACACATTGCTAGCAAGAAGTAGCATGCTATTAGCATGAATTAGCACATTGCTAGCAAGAATATGCATGTTGCTGACATGTTTTAAAACATTCCTAACATGAATTAGCATGTTTTAACATATTGCTAGCAAGAAGTAGCTCTTTGCTACAGAGCCAGTGCCAGGGCTTGGTTTAACATTTTGCTAACATGTTTTATCAAGTTGCTAGCATGAATTAGCATGTTTACCACATTGCCAGCAAGAAGTACCTCTTTGCTACAGAGCTGGCGTCAGGGCATGGTTTAGCATTTTGCTAACATGTTTTAGCAAGTGAATTAACATGTTTCTAGCATGAATTAGCACATTGCTAGCATGTTTTAACACATTGCTAGTAAGAAGTAGCATTCTGCTAGCATGAATTAACATGTTTAGCACATTGCTAGCAAGAATATGCATATTGCTGACATGTTTTAAAACATTCCTAACATGAATTAGCATGTTTTAACATATTGCTAGTAAGAAGTAGCATGTTGCTAGCATGAATTAGCATGTTTAACATATTGCTAGCAAAAGAAGTAGCTCTTTGCTACAGAGCCAACGCCAGGGCTTGGTTTAACATTTTGCTAACATGTTTTAGCAAAATGCTAGCATGAATTAGCATGTTTACTACATTGCTAGCAAGAAGTAGCTCTTTGCTACAGAGCTGGCGCCAGGGCATGGTTTAGCATTTTGCTAACATGTTTTAGCAAGTGAATTAGCATGTTTCTACCATGAATTAGCACATTGCTGGCATGTTTTAACACATTGCTAGTATGAATATGCATGTTGCTGGCATGTTTTAAAACATTCCTAACATGAATTAGCATGTTTTAACATGTTGCTCGCATGAATTAGCATGTTTTAACACATGAGCAGCATCTTATTTCGAAGGCTATCTGGGGGCATGTAACGAATTTCTAATCGCTTTTGAATGTGTGCTCGTGTTTGACTTTCACTTTTGCTTTCAAATTTGCTCGTGTTCAGCAGGGAATGAGGGCAGGAGAGGGGCACGGTAACTTGTGTCGGGGGGCATGGCCCGCGAATGCCCTGCCGCCCTTGGCACCGGCCTTGCTTTGCTAGTATGGTTTAGCATTTTGCTAACATGCAAGTTGCTAGCATGAATTAGCATGTTGCTTGCTAGTATATTTTAACACATTGCTAGCATGTCTTAAGGTAGTTGCTAGGCCTTGCTAGTGATCCTCTATTAGAGTTACTGCATAAACATTTTGCCCCGCTCACTGGAAGTCTATAGGACTTTGGAACCGTCTGAAGGTTTGGTGGTTTTAGCTTGATAGCAGTTTAAAAAGCAGTTCAGTATGTTGGCTGTCTCAAGAGAACTTAAGTCTATCACAGATCCTCTTCTAATGTTCCTCTGCATTAAGAAGAAACTGAAGACTCGTAGTGAGTGAAATCTCGTGATGAGTTTAAATATGCAAATCAAGCCTATAATTTTCTATGCCTTTATGTGTGTGTTTTAAGGTGAGGTGCAAATGTAAGTGTGAAAATGTACAGTAGAGTAAACACACACACCGAATAAGGCCGCAGATGTGTGGATGAGTGTGTTTTCCTCATGGGTGGGTGTGTGTGACCCTTGCCTGCAGGCTCGGTGGATTCTGGGGAACCGGTCTGCGAGTGTGTATGGTGTGTGTGTGTGTGTGAAGAACGCGTGCTGCCTCGCTCTCGCCGCCTCAGTGAGCAGGCCTAATGAAGCGAGGAGTGTGTCCGTAGGGCAGAATGGGCCTCGTGTTCCTACGCAACCAGGAGTCATGGGGAGGTGGTGAGACAGCGAAATGGGGCTACGGCTGCAGCTTCTCCTTTCTCGCTTTCCATAACAACACACACACTTCTGCTAACGCTAGCCCTCTATTGCCATTACCTTTCTTTATTTCTTGAGCTTTCTAGTCCAGTTTCCCTCTTTTTCTTGTAATGTCTCTCGGTCATTTGCATATTTTCTTAGATACTTAATTTGAACAAACTTCTAACTGTAAGTTATGCATGCATGATATCTCGCAACACCCTAATGAGCCCTATATAATGAACTATAATGAACACTCCAGAAACTGCATAGCAATGACCTAAAAAACACTCAGAACACCTTAGTGACTGGTTAGCAACTCCCTGGCAACCTCTAACAACATCCTGGCATTGTAGTGGTTTTTGTATGGGCAAATATCAATCATATTTTCTTATGAAAATCTAAAAGTGCTGTCAAAAACATTTAATAAATTAACTTTTTATTGACCAGGGTGAAGTGTTGTTATTGTTAACCAAAACTAAATGAAATAAAATTAATAAATAGATAAAACAATTAAAAAAAAAATAATATATATAAATATATATATATATATATATGTAAATACATACAGTAAATAAAAACTAAATGAATAAAGTAAAACAAAAAAAGTAAAGTAAAACAAATGAATAATTGCAAAAGTTATTACTAAAAATTACAAAATACATAACTAACTAATAAATTACTAAATATATAACTAACCAACTAATGTAAACCCCAAAAAATAAAATAAATAAATAAATAAAAATCAAAAAATCTAGTTAGTTGTCCTGGCAACTAACTCAAATAAAATAAGTTTAAGATGAAGTACTAAAATTACTAAAACTAAAATAAAAATAAATCTAATTCTAATAAAAAAGCCAAAACTAATAATATAATAATAATGTGTATATATTTATAATATATACACATTATTATTAATATTATAAATAAAAATAAATGTATAAAGTAAAAACAAAAAAAATAATGTAAAGTGAAACAAATTAATAATTGCAAAACTAAAATAAATTACTAAATATATAACTAACCAACTAACTTAAACCTAAAAAATAAATGAATAAAAATTTGAAATTTTGTCCTGGCAACTAACTGAAATAAAATAAGTTGAAGTTGAAGTACTAAAATTACTAAAACTAAAATAAAAAATAAAGCTAATTATAATAATAATAATAAAAAAAGGCCAAAACTAATAAAAATGACAAAAGCAGTACATACAAAAATTACTAAAACTTCAATTAAAATTAAAATAAAAACTGAAAATATAAAAATAAAATCCAAAATATTAATAAATACTATAATAGCTACTAAATAACACTGCCAGGATCATTTCCCAGAATGCAATGTTGTGTACCCAAGCCTCAAAATACCAGCGTGTCACAGTGTTTTCCATGCACTTCTTTTAATTTGACAGCATCTAATAAAACAAAGCATATGGCATGAGATGCTAAAAACAACAGCTTAAACATCCTTCTGATGCATGTCTATAATAGACCAACAATTAAACAACTGAAAAAGTTTAACTGGAATATATCGCGGTAATGTGCACATACATTCAGAACAATATTAGTTTTGTTTAATAATAGTTCAACATATTTGCTAGCTACTTGGTATCATGACAGTTTAACTGATACAGAAAAACACATTAAAAGAAAGATTTGCATTCAGTCAGTTGGTGTTTTTTAACAGTATTCAGTGATTTATCAATGGCTTCAGCCCACATCATAGACTCCCATATGCCTTGACTTCACACTCGAGTCTCAAGGGCTTTAGATCAGCATATGTGTCTCTCTCTCCTAAAGTCTGGTACAGTCTGAGAAGGTCAAGAAGTGACCCAGTAATGGCCAGTCTGTTGCATCATGATCCTTATGCTCCAGGCAAAGACCTTAAGGTTAGACGCCATATTGAATTTAACGCGGATGAAAACGAGGCTGTGAGGGACAGACTTACAGTCTTTACAATGGCAACTGTAGCTCCTAGATCATGTCATTTTCACAACTCTTTCACAACTTAGTAATATTGTTAGTAATATTTCAGGATGAACACTTACCGGACTGAAGCAACTCATGTTAAGATCATGTTCAAATATGATCGTCAGGCTTTTGAGGAAGGTTTATTAGTTCATCTCTCAATCATCATTGCATTATATGTTTTAAAACTACAGAGATTTAATCATAAAACTAAGCATTTAAATATCATCTTACTAAGACATATTACTGGCAGATATTGATATTTATATGCATTTTATGTAAGCAGTCTGTTATATACTGTTATAAAGATCTCACTGATTTACATTACAAGCATCGGAATTTCATTTTAATTTTTGTCCACACTGTGAAACCTGAATAAGTTGGCAAAACTCAAAAAATTTGCCTCAAAATTTTTAAGTTTAAGTAAGCAGAACTGGCAGATTTTTATTTTGTACTCATACATTTTAATTGTTCTTAACTTGAAATGTTTGAGTACACTAATTCATACATTTAACTTAAAATTATAATGTAACCTCAATGTAAACATTTTTATTAGTGTAAACTTAGCTAGCTATCAGTGTTGCCAAGTCCGTGGTTTTCCTGCTGAATTGGGCTAGTTTAACATGGTTACCGCTGGTTGTTTTTCATGTCCGCAGGTTGAAGCGACCCCAAATAACATGATATTTAGCCCCCGAATGCAAATTTTACCAGGGGAACCCCACCAAAAAACATGATTTTTACCGGGGGACACCCCCTAAAACAAGCTAATTCAAAAAATGCTAACTTGCTAATTTGCTAACATGTTAACATTAACATGGTATAGCACTTGCTGAATGAGTTTAGCAATATAAAGCATTTAACATACTTGCTCTCAAACCAAGCCGCATTCACCACTTGTCACCAAGATGGAAAAGCCTAAAGTATAGTTCACTTTTTACGCGTACGTGAGGGTCAGCGTACACAAATTTTGCCATCAGAAAAGTACGCGTGTACTGTACGCGCACCACTGGATTTTTGTAACCGCACGTACTTGTATGTGCAGGTTGCACATGTGCATTTAATATTTTTTTGCAGTAATTAGTTTATCCACAAGGTGGCAACCATTCCCTGGGGACATCGATTCACCAGGTAGTTGAAGAAAAACTGCATAAACAGAACAGACCAGAACGCATGCAAGCTACAGCGACAATGGAGGCCTATACAGACGAGAGATAGTGTGAAGAGGTTAGAAAGTAACCTCATTTGTACAACTCTAGCATGAAAGAATACAAAGATGTTTACATGGATTGTAACTCGTGGCGAGAGATTGCTCAAAACTGCGCATGCAAATGAAGTATACTTTGCCTGGCTGTGCATTTAACTGTGCGCCGTACACTAGCGTATGTGTAAAAAAAGGAAGTATACCCAGAGCTTAACTCTCCAAAAACCCACATTAACAGAAACTCTAATAAATTAAGAGTTAATCACTACTAAATCTCCCACTTAATATTAATCCTGCACAAAAAAAACTTTATATAACACTTAATTTTAACATTTGCTCTCCCTTTCGAGTGCCATGGGCAAAGCATGCTGGAAATAGAAATCCCAGCCCAATTTCAGTTAAACTTACTTCGTCTAAATTAAAAGAAATAAGTTCATAAAACTCAAAACAATGAAACAGCTCAGTTTACTCAAAATATATCAGTTCTGTGAACTTAAAAAAAAAGAGAAAGTGCTAAATACTCATAAAAGTTGATTTGACTGAACTCATTTCTTTCATTTCAGTTTGTCCTACTCAAACCAATTAATTATTTTGAGCGTTAGGGTTTACAATCAGCATCTGCACCAAATTGCTTTTTTTTGTTGCATTTTTGAGAGTCTGAGCTCCATATTATGAAATTTAATCATATTATATGAGCCATAAAAGCC
The DNA here is from genome assembly GCF_019924925.1 of Ctenopharyngodon idella. Classification (NCBI taxonomy): domain Eukaryota; kingdom Metazoa; phylum Chordata; class Actinopteri; order Cypriniformes; family Xenocyprididae; genus Ctenopharyngodon; species Ctenopharyngodon idella. Next base: position 27,499,549 of record NC_067232.1, read on the forward strand.
TGATGTATCAAATATGATACAAAAACACATACAAACTTTATATATATATATATGCAATAACATTTTACTCTTTGTGTAACTGCGGATCACGGTTACAGTTAAAGGACAAAGTGTCACAGTGATCTATTCTTAGTGTACGGTGAGGCTCGGGCTGGGCAGGAGAAGGTGCGAGAACCTGGTGCCAGCTCCTACCGTGTTGGATCAAACCGTACCCAGCTGCGGGGCCGACGGGGCCCATCGGCCATCTGTCCCTGAGCATCAGCGCCGGGCACGGCCCTGAGATCAGCAGCGAGGGGCTGCTAACACTAATGCTGAATGGAGGGAGGGCTGTTTTCTGTTTCTCCTAGCAACCGTCACTTCTTTTACATGTTTTCTTTTTTTTGAGGGGTGCAGTATCCTTATGGCGGGTCCGTGCGGCCTCACTCGCTTTCACTGTCCTATTTATGGTAATGAGCCATCTGCCCTTTCTCTGATGCTTGCTTGGGGGGGGGGGAGGTTTCTGTGACGGGACAGGCCAGAGGTGGCGGGACGTTCGGCACTGTATTGCTGGTCTCTTAGCACTTAGCAGACGGACTTGTTGATTCATTGGAAATGGAGGTAAATGGGCCATGACGCCGTGCTCGTTGTGTCCAGACCTATTCATTTATTTAACAGGAAACATTTAAAATGCAATTCATACAGACAATGACTTACACCTCTTTTATCAGGATTTTCACACTCGGAATTTCCATGACTGCTCCATAAATATTGTTTTGTTCATTTTTTTTTTTTTTTTGTGATGACTAGATAAAAGGTTTTAAAAGAGACTGTACTTACAAAGGGCTATTTTTAGCTGATTAAATATTTTACAGCTGAGCACAACTAAAAGTACGGAAGAGGATTAGAGCCAAGCAATAATAAAAAATAAAACCATCTCGAGATTAAACTCGTTAAATTTTGAGAATAAAGTCTAAATAAAATGTTGAGAATAAACACGCATTCAATCAGTGTCATATTCATTTCATACTGATGACATGACAGAGTTGGACCACTAGTCAAGCTTTCTTTCAATAACAAAGAAATATATACTATACTAACAATTTATTTCAACTTTTTTCTCGAAATTTAATGAGTTTTTTCTCGAAAAGTAATGACTTTATTCTCAAAATGTAATGAGTTTATTCCCAACATTTTATTTAGACTTTTTTCTCGAAATCTAATGTTTTTTTTCTCGAAACACAACTTTATTCTCAACATTGAATTTTTTTAGTGAAATTTAACGAGTTTAATCTCGCATTATAATGATTTTAATCTCGAGATGTTTTTTTTTATTTTTATTATTGCTTGGCCCTAATCCTCTTCTGTATAAAAGTGCATCTACTACTGTATCAAATTTGTTTTTATTATCTGTCATTTATGAGCCGTAACTCATTAAAAGTCTGATAGAGGTAATAATTATATATATGTATATTATTATTTAATGAGGAAATGTATATTATTACAGTACATGAATAATACTTATAATTGCAAAAAATATAATTGCATAAAAATATTATGTCAGACTACATTGTGTGTGTGACTTTTTTTTACCATTATAAATATTCTCAAAAAAAAAAAAAAAAAAATTGTTAAGCCATAACTCATTATTTTACCATTACAAATATTAAGACCTGTAGCCCCGCTTCTTTTCAGCGCTGCGCTCGGTTTGTATTTCCACAGCGATCTTACATATTTATGAATGAACCGCTCGTTTTAAAATCTTCCCGGCCTACTGACATTTGTTAAGACATCTGCTTTAAACATTACAATGCTCATGATAACTTTTCTTAACTCTACAACAAGTAAAATCCACTTCACCAGCTAATTATTCTTTGACAGCGATGCCATAGAAATGGACAGAGCTACCGCAAAAACGGAAGTTCATAGACAATAAAGATGGCGCCGCACACGTTTCTCTGGCGCATAAGGTCTATAAATAAATTTATATATTACATTATAAAAAGGTTAGTTCCAGTCCTTGATTCTGATTGGTCAATAGCTGTGATTTATTCACGCTAATTATTCACCCAGTGGTTTTATGTATCACCAAAGTCCCTTTAAGAAGTCATTTCACTCGCGGCCATCTTGAAACGCCTCTCGGACATGCAAGTGCAGCTTCTATCTCTTTGAATGGGGAAACATCAAATTCTCCAAAGCTGTTCACCAAGCTTTCGATTAAATTTCATATTTGAAATCACCAATGAAATCTGACAACAACTGTCTCATAAATTCTGTTTCTAAATACTCGAATCATGACAAAAAACGGTATTTTTAAGGCTGGATCAAGCTAATGCGCATGCGCAGTCCCAAATGCGCGTCTCTTGTGCCTCATTTCGGAGGCGCGCGTCTGACTGTTTCTATAGAAACCGGAGCTTCTAACGCCGCTGCAGTGATGCGATGACTTTACCAATCGGCGATTGGCTCTTATTTAGAAGGCGGGACTTATTCCGCCATATTGCGCGTTACACATTCAAAACAACACCCTTAGCAACGTAAACATATTCATCATCTGAAGCTTGTATTACCTGCATCTATATAACATTTTCCTTGAGGTCAGTCCTATTTTTTTAAATCCGTTTGAATGTCCGCTGCAATATATTGTCCTTTTGTTTCTCGTGCCCTGACACTGACAGCGCTAGTGTTCACAACAGTGTCGATCCTTTCAAAATAAAAGTCTTCGCTACTGACTAACTTACTCAAGTCTTTGCCACCATCTGACTTTTCCTAGTCTGTTTTTAGTTGATATCCATGAGATAACACATTCTGTTTGTTCACGGTCATAGACTATTTTTTCCAGCGGAAGGAAAGCTTTTAGTGATTTTACTTCATGAAAGTTGCATCGATATAATATATTTGCTTTAATATATGGAGTAACTGTTTTATAAAAACATATATATATATATATATATATATATATATATATATATATATATATATATATATATATAATGTTTTATAATTTTATAAATTATAATAGCATAAAATATATTAAAAAAACATTAGAAAAGCATTTTCACATACAATAATTTGAAAACTCCTCTTCTATAATGGATGTTTTAAATTTCTGTATAAAAGTAATTTTGTATATTTTAGGTAAAGTTTGTCCTTGTCATCATCTGAGACTTCCTTATTTGTCATTTTCTCAAATACAGAAGCAGAATCCTTCAGTAACAGCCTCTGACTCCAGCATGCACCCTGGCTGGAGCGTTGGCATGTGTGTGGGCTGCAGTATGACACACTCGCAGTGTGTCATGGGGAGGTGTGAAGGTAAACTGTGAGATCTCTTACCGCTCATGTGTATAATCTGAGTGTGTGATGTGGTGGTTATTTGTGGTAAATAAGTGTGTATCAGTGAAACCCGATTATCAATGAAGTTCGTTATCTAGATCAGTGGATTCTTCAGTATTGACATCAAAATGATGACCCAACGCTGTACCAGAATTGTGCAAAACTAAAGTTATTTTATAGAGACTGTACTTGCAAAAAGCTGTTTTTAACAAGTAAAATATTTAGAGCTGAGCAAAGCTAGAAAAACTATTAAAAATGAAAAAGCTAGAAAATTATATAAATATATACATAAACAAATGTACACAGTAAGATACTGTTTTCCATTGAAACAGTAATATACAGTAAAAACAATGCATTCTGGGTAATATTATTTGTCATTTTTGAGAAAGTAACCTATAGGATGCTTTCTCAAAAACGACAAATATTACCCAGAATGCATTGTTTTTACAGTATATTACTTCTGTATATTACAATGCATTCTGTATATTACATTGCATTCTTGGTAATATTATTTGTTGTTTTCGAGAAAGTAGCCTTTAGGCCTCTTTTCTTAAAATGACAAATATTACCCAGAATGCATTGTTTTATGGTATATTACTGTTTCAATGGAAAATGGTATTTTACTGTGTAAATTTGTTTAATATTTTTACAGTTATTTTTTTAGTGTGTGTGTGTATATATATATATATATATATATACAAACACACACATACACACATATAAATATTTATATATTTATTTATTTATAGTACCAGAATTGTATAAAATGCAAACAAATAAAAATATCAATTAAAATAAATATAAAAAATACCTAAAATATATAAAATACATGTATTAATGTCACCATGAATTGCATAGGCCCAACAGTTAGCAAAATTATTAACATTTTTTTTATGGGTAAATGACAAATAAAAAAGTCTAAGATTATGAAAGGAATCATTCCAAAGGATAATTATTTCATTTTTATTTGCTTATTTATTATTATTTAATTTGCTTTTATTATCTGCATATTTTTATTATATAATATTAAAATATATATAAAATTTATTTATATAAAAATATAAAAATGATGTTGTCTAATGAATTCAACGTGAGCAGAGGCAAAATGTCCTGATTTCTATCCTCACTAACAGCTCCTCTCAATGTTGTATGAGAAAGTCTCTTGGCGTCGTGCTGACGCTGAACTCATTACTATGGCAACTGATGTAGATCTACGGGATGTTGGCTATACTGAACAAACGGATCAGATTTCATCACTAGCAAATAACAATGTGGACAGTCAGTCCTAAACTCAAAAATGAGCGACAAATGTCATTGAGTGCAGTATATCACCTCTGTGCTCATTATAGTCACTTGTCAGTCAATACGTCATTTGGATCCGACAATCAGACAAGTCAGAACGCGTCTGTGAGCAGCTGTGCACACATTACTGATTGATTTCTGAAATACAATCAAATTAGTAAATATCAGTCCTGAGAAAAACCATCCTAAGCCGAGACGTCTGTCATGGTCCTCAGAGAAAACTAAAAACACATCACACTAGTCCATCTTCATTAAACAAAATGGCTTCTCTGGGAGTGAAAAGCACCTTTGTGTCTGTGTCGCCGCCACTAAGTGAAGCGACTGATGCTCATCTAATGGCTGAACATTACGAATACAACTTCAGCTATAAATATCCCAATCCCTGTTGAAATCTACAATGCTGAAACACATTGTTCATGTATGTTTAAAAGCTTTTTCACAGCATATGGAATGCTAAATTGTACTGAACTACTCTGAATGTCATTGGAATAAATAAATAAATTATTAGTTTTGAATGAGGAAGATTCTTTTGAAAGAAGTTAATGCTTTTATTTAGCAAGGATGCATTAAACTGATCAAAATAATCTTGAAAAACTATCACAATTTCCACAAAAACTGTTTTCAACATTGATAATAATCAGCAAATCATCATATTAAATGATTTCTGAAGGATCATGTGACACTGAAGACTGGAGTAATGATGCTGAAAATTCAGCTTTGATCACAGGAATAAATTACATTTTACTATATATTCACAAAGAAAACAGATATTTAAATTGTAAAAATATTCCACAAGTTTTAAAGAAGACTGTAATTTTTTAAAGTTTAAATTTACTGTAAAGCAAATGTACTGTACGAAACGTTTTTTATTTTATACAATATTTTACAAAATAATTTTTACTCTAAAATTGCTTTAAAATCAATGCCATAAGTCTAACCAAGTTGTGTTCCGAATTTGAAGTTGATATCACAAAAATTAAAGTTCCCACGAGATTTTGTTTAGGCGCTATACCAAAAATAGCCACCGGGTGTCATCCATATTCCATCTGATGCGTTCTCCTGTAACAAATTAATAAATTCCTGTCACAGTATCACTTCTATCACAAAACAGTCGCCAAACGTGGAACCGTGAGTCTCAGACCTTTCCGACGATATGCTTTTTGTCAAGATTAAAAAAAGTTTTGATTATAAAATATTTTAAATAAATTTTGTAATATGAAACGTGACACCGCCCACTAGGGGGAGGAGCCAGCTAAAAGGATTTAAAGTACCATTTCCATGGTAATGCCATGTCCAATTTCAAAACGGTTTTCACAGGCTGAATTTTGAATTTCGATTGATTACTAAAATATGTGATAGGCAATAAAAAAAGAGTGCTAGCGGGACGGCGGCAGTTAAAGTGTCCACATACTTTTTTGCCGTCACTGTATATCTGTTGTTTTTAAGAGGGGAACGACCTCTCAGAGCGGATCAATAACTGCATCAGACTCGACATATACACTAGACGTGTTTAAAATGAAGTCTCAGATGTTCACAGAGGAACACAGTGAAGGTGGAGGGACAAAGAAGAGCCGTTTAGGGTTACATAAAGTCAGGTTTGGGGTAAAAACATTAGATTAAGCCGAGTAAAAACACGCTGTCCGAAGAAGTCGATAACTGTGTCAGTACTGGTTTGAGTGCAATGGCAGACAGATAGCATCACAAGGGCATGTGATTTTTACATGATACGGTTGTCATGGCAGCGGCCTAGATCACACTCAGCGAGCTAGAGGGAAAAAGACGATTAAGGCCAAGAAAAAATACATTCTGACCACTGACGGCATATTGTATAATAGGTTCAGCTATTTGTTAGTACGTTACTATGTTCTGAGTGGTTGCTAGGTGGTAGTCAAAGTCAAAAGAGCCCAAATCTCTGGATATTCTGGTTTATCATCTCTTGGGAGAAAATATAAATCTGATATGGTTTAAAACATTATTTCTCATGGTAGGTCACGTGATAAGGGCAACATGGCGAATGTAGTACGTACAGATTACATTCATACTATATATAACATATTTTCTTAGCGGTTGTGAAGTAATGTTTTTGTTTCTGAATTGAGACTTTTATTTTGAAAGATTCTGTTGATTCTTCTGTCAAGTAAAGAGTGCCTGAGAAAAACGTGTTGTCCCGATTCAGTATCTGCGGGGAGATGAGGTGTTGTCAGGCTATATGTAAGTGTCATTATTAGAACGTTATTTTCGTAAATTGTTACGAAATAAAAAAAAAAGTCTCTTACCTCAGAAAAACGATCTGTCAGACAATTGCGCGCGCAAATGCGGCGGCGCGCGCTGTGTATCGCTTCAATAAAACAAAATTAATTACGAGTACGCAACGTCGTAGTTACGTTAACAATAAGTGATTTATGAAATTAAGTGCCAATAATTTACGTAATTTGTACTTCGGGTGTTAGCCTGGGAAGGATTTGCATTCAGGTTCAGTGTTCATATTATGTTTCATTAACAGTTCATTTTAATATTGTGTATTCACCATAAACTGTTGTTTCTGTAACCCCATAACACCACTTAACTTTCACTTTGTGTTGTTTTTGTATATTTAAAAAAAAAAAAATGACTGTGGTGGCTCATACCAACTTACTAACTTTAGACTATTGTTTTAACAAAAGTAAGTTTGGGACTGATGTTTAATAGCCTTACTTTATACTGTTTATACAGTCATATTCTTACAATTTATGTGTATGTTAAGTGGGATGGTAGGCTAATTGTATGTGTGTCAACCATTTATGTAAAATAAATTTGTATGTATATAATTTTTTAGGAATTAGGTCAAATTTCGGGAAAATGTGAGAACCACTGGTTAAGAAAAGCACTAGGACAAAAACAACAACAAACCTTTATTCTCAGTATTTTTTTAATAAACCTGGCATTGTATATTATATATTTTGTTGGCTCTTTAACAAACTGCTTTTGTTCCGCTTTTGTAAGTCGCTTGGTATAAAAGCATCTGCTAAATGCATTAATGTCAATGTATTTCGTGTGTAGCAAAAATGTTTTGTGAGTTACACAACAACAGTTCAAGCTCAGCATTATGTCTTTGTTCAAATCATTATCCATAAGAATTAGCGAAAGTAGCGATGCCTGCAAACACCACAAAAAATATGATATTTAGACATTCAAATGAGCCTTCGAGACAGTAGCACTATTGATTAAAACTATTAAAAAACATTTCCATTAATTAAAATACAGCTGAAATAAAATAAAATAAAGATGAAAAATAAAATTAGAAATGTTGCAAGTACAAAAATTACTAAAACTGAAATAAAAATATATTAAAGCTAAATAGAAAAACTATTAAAAATGTTAACAGCACATAAAAAATAAAATTATAAATTATAATGAAAATAAAAATATATACCTATTTCAAAATATCAATAAATACTATAATAGTAGTATATAAATAATAATAAACACTAGCTACTACTTTCAACTCAAGGTCAAGGGTTTTATTCCCAAGGAACACATCCTGATCAAATGTATCTTGAACTAAGAAGCAACAATTATTGCAATTATCGCTCGCCGGTAAAACACGGTGCAAAAAAGCAACACCAAGGTCATGTAGTAAAAAATACCTGAATGCACAATAAAATAGTCTGACAAATGTGTCAATTCAATACATTCATTCAAAAGTTCTATGGCTGAAAGTTAAAAGAGAGTTTTTGCAGTCGTTTTGAATGGAACTGAGAGGCACCAACCTCAGTCAAAGAAATCTCAGTAGATCAGGAGGTGTATTATAGTCTTGCAAAAGTGAGCAGCCTCAGTCCTGGCCTTGACAACAAGCAGTTTCGGTTCCTTTAGCGCCAACCATAGGGAACTGTGCATTTGTTCAACAGTTGATGTGAGCGACATGCCACATCCTGCTTCACACACACAAACACAAGCAGCTTCCTGTCACTGGCAGCACCAGCTGGAGTTCACTGATAGCCACTCTGTGTGTGCCACACCCTCACACGGGTGCTTTCAGCAAGAATTAACAATATTCTGTGACAGCAGGTACACATTTATGCATAAAGCACTAACTGGTTTGTTGTGAAATATATTCAAAATCTAATCAAAGGTTTCGGTTTATGATCAGCTGGTATATTATGTGCACAAGAGCTGAGTTTAGAAGGAAGAACGTTATGGCAAATTTAGGAACGCTTTCCAATAGACAACATTAGCACAAATACATTGATCATGGAATTTTTTTCCTGAAAAGTTTTAGTTGCACATTCGTCATTTTTTGGCCTTTATTGTGACAGGACAGTAAGTTGACAGGAAGCGAAGTTGTAGAGAGAGGGTGGGATGGGATCGGGAAAGGTTCACGAGACGGTGTTGTGCCGAATTTTGACCCCCTGCCAAATTGCCCCCCCCCCCCCCCCCCCCCCCCCCCCCCCCCCCCCTTTGTTAAAGTTGCTACCTGATTGCCTAATCTTAACCCCACCCCTAATCCTAACCCCTCCCCCACAGCTACTCTTAAACCTACCAATACTAGGGGGGTAATAATCTGGCAGGGGGTTGAAATTCGGCACAACACCGGGACTCGGGATGCCCGAAACGCAAAGTTATTTTAATGTTAATTGTTTCAGAATGTTCAGAGAACAGTCAAAAAATGTTCCCATAATGTCTGCAAAATGATGAAATGGAAAATGTTTTTTTTTAAAACATTTAAAAAACTGGATGTTCAGAGAACATCTTTAGAACATCTAACATTCTTAGAACATATTTTAATTTGCTGGGTTCTGCCCCATATTCGAGGAACACTTAAAATATAATAATATATATATATTATAATATATATAATATAATAATAATATAAAAACTCTGAAAAATCTAAAGGAACTTGATAAAAGGTCAAGAGCTCAACCTAAAGCAAACACTAATCACCATAATGGCGACTTCAATGAATTGCCATTTATTTATTCCACTTCCTGTCTTTGAAAAGGTTTGATAAAAGTATATATAAAAAGATTCAAATTCCAGTTCAACTTCTTGTGTGTTGTGGTCAATTCAATTCAAATTCACACCCATTAGAGGGAGCAAATTCTTCAATTTTGAATTTAGCACAAAGAAAATGGCAGATTGCTAATGGTAATTTTATCCAATCCATTTAATAAATGTGTTTATTGTTTAATTATTATTCATAAAAACTTAATAAATGCATTAAACATATTAATAAATGTTCATTTTAAATCAAGCAATGCAGTAATTTTTAAACAATAGTTGAGTTAAATAAAACTACCCAGCAGGTTGGGTCAACATTTAACCCAACTGCTGGGTTAAAACAACCCAATTGCTGGGTTTATTCACACTCAAAAAAAATGATACTTTGGATTTACTTAACTTTTTTATGTCATCAGAGTTATGTTGCATTTAATTAACATTATTTATTTCAGTAAACTTAAGTTTATTACATAAGGTTAATTCAATGCCATTTAGTTGAATCAGGTTAACATTCTTAATTTGTCCAAAACTATTACATTCAATTATCCTAAAATTAATATCAAACAAAAATTAAAATAAGTAATCCAGTTTAATTGATTAGGTTATTTAGTGAATGCATTCAAGAACAATTTTTACAACTTTTACATTATTTAAGAATAATTACTCTGTAAAGACTTTTATTGTTAGGCCTTAGTCAAGATGGTTTTGTTACATCCATGGCATACCCATAGTAGTTGTTTTTTATAATTAAAACAACTTTAATTCTTGTTAGCTGGTCCTCAACCCAAGCACAAGTGCATTTTCTCATCTTGCTAAAAAATGCTTAAAATAACACTTTATTTCAACATTTACTCTCTCAGTTCAGCCCCTTTGCATGATGAAACATGTTATTTCAATATGAAAACATCAAGTTAAGTCAAAGAGTAACTGTTTCAAGTCAATTTAACATGAATCAATCACATTTAAACCAGAAACCTAAAACAATGGTGTTGAATCAAAATGAATTGTTTAAATAAAGTGAACAGAATCAAAAATCTTTTTTGAGTGCATTTTCAACCCAACTTGGGCTGTTTTTAACCCAGCATTTTTTAGAGCGGCTATTGGAGTCTGCAACCAGAATATCAAGGAGAACTCTTGAACTCCTTTCACTTGTGCCAATAAGAAACTACACAGAACAAAAGCACATATATATGGGCAAAAATTATAGCTGTTCTTCATTTGACTAGTTTGTTTGACTTCATTTGTCATGTCTAGTTGGTCTGTTGTGATACAGTGGTCTGCAGGGTCATCTAGTGGCCAAACTTTAGAACAACAAGCCAGTTTACAAGGTCAGAAATAGTTAATCCAATCTGTAATATTTTGTTTTAATAAATTGAGTTAATTGAGTCTATGATTATTTAATGATTTTTTTTTTTAGGTGGTTGTCATTGAAAATGTTATGCCATATATTAATAGACCAACAATTATTAGCTTATCTTGTTTATAATGTTACTTGTTGCACAACTAAATTGATCTTTAAAAGATTTATTCATTGTAAAGACACCAAGGCCAAACATTTAGTTCTGTCAATTTGTTGTTGATCAAGTTCAAACATCAACAAACATGTTTTTTTTTAATATGAAGATTGTTGCATTATTAATTTCTCTCAAAACATACAGTAAATGGTTTAATTTTGCGATTGTAAATTACTGCTAAATAACCATCACCTGCTGTGCAAGTGGGGCACAAATGACTGCAACATTAATATTTAATCATTTATGAATAATAAAATTACCATTAGCAATCTGCCATTTTCTTTCTCACATAAGGGTTGTGCTAAATTCACAATTGAAGAATTTGCTCCCTCTAATGGGTGTGAATTTGAATTGAATTGACCACAACACACAAGAAGTCTTTTTTCATATACTTTTATCAAACCTTTTCAAATAACAAATGGGCATTATCATTGTTAAACACAGCTACAATAAATACAAGGAGCATACAATTTTTTTTTAAACAAATTTCAAGTAATTTAGAGGTTTTTAAGGCACAGGTTGCTTTCAGGATTATTACAGAATTTGAATCTGAGTGACAGAAAATGATATATAATAAATGGCAATTCAAAACAAATCAACAAGGTAATGCATTCTGGGAAATGAAGTGTTCTTTTGAAAATGTTTCATTTGGAGTCACCATTATGATGATCAGTGTTCCCTTTAGTTGCGCTTTTGACCTTTTACTTTTGTCTTCTCTGGCTGCTGTAACAGTGTGTTTATACAACACATTTCATTCAGACATCAAGAATATGAATCTCAACAATGGTGAAAATCAACAAAAAGCTTCATGCTGCAATGTATGCTGGGTGCCAGCGTAGTACAAAACTCCTAGCATGCATTGTGTGGCATGAATAAATGATGCAGCTGAACTGTCCTATTATTTCCTTTAATTTTTACTATTTGCTTGTATTGTTGCTGTTGTTTTCCTGGTGACTTTTTAGTAGCTTGTTTTATGATGTTCAGAGCTAAATATTGAATATTCTGTTGAGGTTTGTCGTATGATGAGTGTCTAAATGTGTTTCAATGCATTTCTGTTCACCTTTTCACAGTACTGATGCATTACAGTGATCTTCCTATCACAGCAGCTTTATTAACATGTAAATCATCAATTTACATAAAAACATCAAAACTATTTTATGACACTCATTTAAATGTCATAAACATTTGTTTTCCCTTCAATTTCTTTCTGTAACAACATACAAGTGCCTTTAGTAAAACACTATTGCAATTGGTGAAAGAGAATTAACTTAAATCTAGAGTCAAGAGCACATCTCGTTGAAACACTGATCAACATAATGGCGACTTCAAACGAATTAACCATCAACATTATCTAGAGCTAAACCAGTTAATTCTCAATGTGTGTTAATTATCTTGTGTTTCTGTTATCTTCTTTCCTTCAGTGATTCTGCTTGTTAACAAGCTTATTAAGGCTGAGATTACTCTATATATAATGCTCTTGCTCTTGGCTGACATGTGGCATTGCTTTGGCCTGCTTGTGCTCCTGATCTGGCAAACCGGAACGGAGCGCCAGAGTGCATCATTCCACACGGCATGTGAGCCGGATCATCATTCCACGCGTGTCAGGTGTGGGCCGGATCTGGGCCGACACAATGTTGCTATCTGGGTCGTAAGCCGAGGTTGAAACTATTGTGCCAAACGTTTTCTACGATCTACTTAAGCTTACATTGCTTTTGGGAAATGCAACCCAGAATGAGAACTACACTCTTCTTCTTTGTCTTGTCATAAATGACCTTCTAACCAGCTGTAACTTGTTAAATTCAAAGAAAAACATGCTTGTCTTCATACTCAGACCACTGTTTTGGTCAAAAATGGAAAACACCTCCTGCCTACAACAACATTGTATGCTCATTATTCAAAGGTGATTCTTATAGATTGTACAAAAATGACATCAGATTATTTTAGTTTATGCACTAAATATGAAAGATCTTAAAAATGTGTTAATCTAAAGACTAAATTAGTTTTGTAGACAAATATAAATAGGCTATATATATGTGGATGAAGATGCACCTCATGACATTGCATCATTTATTAGACTAACAAACTAACTTTCTAATGTTTTTATATATACATAAAATAAAAATATATATTATTGTACTGTATATATCCATATTTAATATTATATATCATATATAATAACATTTCTATATCAAAATATGCCTTTGCCATCATTTTACAATGTTTCTGCCACATAACAAAACATAGTACTATTTTTTATCGTGGTATTTTGGACATGTTAGGCCTATCATGCTGTTATTCTGTATACCATGGTACACCGGCTTCAGTGTCATAGTTTAGTGTATGTCACTATCATGGCACATTGGTGCCACCATGGTACTGAATGCTTACCATTTTCATGTACCATGGTATTTACTATAGTATATAATATGGTAATACTATGGTATTACCATGGTACTTTTTGTAAGAGGAAAATCTACTGTGATTGGTCGTGTGCAGCGCCATGTGGTTGTATATGGGAGTGTGTGAGTGTGTATGTGTAAGTGTGTGTGAGTGTGTGTGTAAATGGCTCCTCCTGCCACTGAAAATCGAAATCGGAGCTCTCGGACCGGAGCGCCTGGACAGTAAAACCTCTTCTCCGGAGCCCAGACCAAGCAGATTCTCAGTGCAATGCACTTTAGGCTTTTATTTACATTTCCCGAGCTCAGCACAGTGTAAGGATACAGAGGAAAGGGCTGCAGCGGTGTGTGTTTTAACCAGAAACCCGTCAAATGAACTCCGTCAGAGCGACTAACCGCAGACCCCGGCGAGTGTCGAGGCCGCGCCCGGTACCGCCGGACAGAAACAACGCAGAAAGGGGTGAATATATCTACAACAAACACTAACTTGGCCTTGATTCACATCAGTCCCTCTCCTTTTAGAAGGCTTGTGTAGATTCCAGCAGCATTCGTGTGGTGATGTTGTATTTTGAGGTTATTTGTGTTAATGTTCATTCGTCAGGAAACACCGAGGCTTCTGATCTCCCCGCAGGCCGCGCTTTGTTCAACGGGGCTTGATTTGCTCTCCTGTCTACTATAAACCCAATTTAACGTGTACATTTTGACAATGTATGTTTCAGAATGAACTAGTCTTGATTTTTGGTCTGACTAGTCTAAATGGTGGCACCGACGATTATATATTTGTGAGAAATGGCAGCGGTCAGTTGTTTTACAGCCCTGTGATGGTTAGCATCTGCTGTTAGCAGCATAACAGCTAAGCCAACAAATTATAGCACAAACCTGAGTAAATGCCACTATCACAACCATTATTTATTAGATTATAGCTTAAACTCTTTAATTCGGGCATTTGCAGTGAATACACTTAATAGAACCAGAAGCACCATGGTAATGCCATGGTATTTTTCGAAATACCGCTGTACATGAATATGTTTTCTTTTAGTATCGTAATATACACCCGTTTACTATAGTGTTTGGACTTGTACCATGGTAATTTCCTTTACAAAGACGTACTGTGGCAGTACCATGGTACAGTGATGGTGTGTGTCAAATGATAATACCATGGTACACTAATATATGCCGTGGTACTGAAATTTGTGTAATATGGATTTCCAGGGAACTTCCATGAATACTTTGGTAGTACCATGGTGCAAGAAAGTAGATGTAAAACATACTTTTGTATTACCACAGTATGTCTAAAAACAATGTCACAGAGACATGTTCAATGGTAGCAGCGTAGTATTCTTGAAGTATCATGTAAATACCATGGTATTTGTTAAGTGTACCGCAGTATTACCTTATGATACCATCAAAGCACAATGATTCCATTATAATACTCAATTTGTAAGGTCTATATCAAAGTTCAACACTACTGTTTTGGCTATTTACCATGGTAATTTGTTGTTATGGGTGTACCATGGTGTACTTCGAAGTATGTAAACTATGAGTAAATGCATTTACAGAAAAGTACTGTGGCAGTACACATGATGCTCCAATGTACTTCCAGGTGCACCATAGTAAATGTCCAAAAACATGGTATTACTTTTGCAAAGGCTTCCTGTTTACTTTTTTTCCTTTGGTTTAATTAGTCAGCTGTGTTGGATGTTGTAAACTTGACGCCCACATTGATTTGTTTATTGTTGTTGGGGGTTGATTGGCTTTTTGATGAGTTGTAATGACTAGTAAACAGTTTTGGTTGATAGTTGGGTCATGAGCCCTTCTGATTAACAGTGTTGTGTTGCATGTAATCATTGATTGGTTATATTATGGTTATGACAGATTAACTGCCAGGTTGGTTGACCATCCAAATGCTTTCAAAGGTTGTCCAAACTCTGATGAACCTCTAGTCCTTTTGGCCACCCAGTCCAACAGCTGTAATAGTTTGGTAATTTGCCATGCAAATCTAACAGCAGGACACCTTGTTTGGGATTCAGGCAATCAAACTCGAGAGCTGGTTGTACTAACCACATCTTAACTTCTAATTAGAGTGTTGTCATGGGACTAGAGCGAGACTGAAATTGAAGGATGGTTTCAGCACATAGAGCAGCTCTGGGTATGTAAATGAATGGCTGTCAGCTTATGGGAATGTTCTGTAATCGAGGTTGTGAGACAGGTGTTGCATTGAAAACATGCTTTAAACGGCCTTCTTCATGCTGTTGTTGAGTTGAGCTACATTTTGGTTAAGATGAGAATGTCATTTCATATGTACAATATACGCTGCCCGGCCCAAAACAAGTCGCTGTTTGCATTTAAATAGGCAAATGCATTTTTATTGCAGTGATTATTATGTTTCTACCATGTAATATGTTTGGCAACAGTTCTTCTAACCCCAATTGATGGAGTGTGTAGCTTTTCATTTCTTAAACAACCATGTAGGAAGACACATCATGGCCATATTCAGCTTTCAGGATGACGATGTCAAGATTCATCAGGCTTAAATTGTGAAAGAATGGTTGGGAGAGATCATTTTCACACATGGATTGCATCTCTGAGTCCAGATCTTGAATTCATTGAAAGTTTTTGGGATGTGCTGGAGGAGACTTTACAGAGTGCTCACCTCTTGCATTGTCAATACAAGATCTTGACCAATTTTTGCTCTAGTTCTCTGTAACAGTTTTGGTACTAGAGCAAAAACTGTTGAATGAAGTACGTCCCATTTTGTCTCGTCCATTAGTCTATCATCGCAGTTTCTTATTCAATCGCACATTTAAATACGGTTGTCAATCCAGAAACTTTGCAGTGTACTTGGCAGCATGAAAAACTAAACTACTCAGATTGTAAATGGGTAATAAACAAAAAGCAAGAGCCCTCCTTTTAAAATCACGAAACTTATCATTTTCATTTTGGGTGAACTATGCACAATGCATATTCGATACAATATTGTTGCATTTTTGTATTGCGATATATTGTGACACGATATATTGTTACACCCCTACTGAAAATACAATGCATTGAAATGCAAGCACTGGTAATGCTATGCATTGTTTTTTTTCAGTTAGTGCAATTCAACAAGATTACATTAGACATTAGTTATTATTTTACTTCCATATCCTTGTTCTAGGTTTGCTTTGCTTGTTTGTGGTGCTGCAATTTGGCCAAATATTTTGTGATTATATATCAATATGACTGTAAAATAATAAGAATTATTATTGTTATTTATTATGATTATTATTACTAAATAATATGAATAAACTCAATATTACTATTGGAAAAAATAGAGAATTTAATAGAATATTCTCTTACAATACTACTGTACAATTACAATACTAATATTTATGTCTTAAAGGTGCAATATGTAAGATATTTGCAGTAAAATATCCAAAAACCACTAGGCCAGTGTTGTATATTTTGTTCACTTGAGTACTTACAATATCCCAAATGTTTGCAACTAACTAAGTGTTTTAACTAAGGCTCCGGGACGTGTGAGGAGTCGCCTGTCAATTGCGTTATACCCGCGTTACCTCGGTTTCCGGTTTTATTTTGTAGAAACCATGGAAACACCAAAGACGCTTTAATTTATTACATGTTTTATTAGACAAGGGAACAACTGTTTTGATATATTTATAGACAGAAAACGAATTATTGTTATATAGCTCAGCACGTTTAGTCTTATGGTTTAAATCTAATTTTCTTGATTTTTTGCGAGTACCATGCTTTACCACGCCTCAGAGGAAAACACTATTTTGTGAAGCAGCTAACATAGCATAATCAGATGCAGCTTTATTTTTAGTAACAATAATACAGCATTTTCTCATCATACAATACGTTTTAAAATTAATTGCATGTCATTTATCAACACAAGCATGTTTTTTAGTCTTTGTTTTCAGTTGAAGAATAAACGGATATTTGTAACGCGCCTTCCATTCAATAAATCGCAATAAGCTTTGTGCTTTGTTACTTTTGATATTAAACAAAGTCTCATCTTTCAAATTTTGTCAGTTTTTGCGAAATTCTAGGGGTGGGCATTGACACACATTTCACGATTTGATTTCAGTTCACAAGCTTGCAACTCGATTCATTTCTGTTTCAATTCAATTCTTTTTAACGTTAGTTAATAAAAATCCAGCTGTTCATTGTTAATGTTAGTTCACAGTGCATTAACTAACGTAAACAAATACAACTCTTGATTTTAATAATGTATTAGTTAATGCTGAAAATGCTGTAGAAGTGCAGTTCATTATTAGTTCATGTTAACTAATGTAGTTAACTAATGGTAACTTAATATTAATACCGTTTTGGCGCTCTTCAATGTGGCGTGACAGATGTAGCGCCTCAGTTCAAGAGAAGTGGCAGTGCGAAGAGCACGTAAACCAATCATCTTTTCTGCTTTACTACTAGTTAAAGCAGAAAATAAATGTGAATGCACATCAGAAGGTATTTTGAAAGATATCATACAACTTACTAAAATACATATTATTCTCAATCAGTTTAAACCGTGGAAAAACGTCAGCTGGTAAACAATGTCACGTAATGTTAGATTTACCTCAGAAAAGCCATTCAATGCCCATAGCTTGATATTCAGCTAGAATAGTTAGCTAGAGAGGAACATTTTGCTAAATATATGCACTATATTTCATATTCATTATATTTTTACTTAACATGTTATGTAATGTAAGTTTGAATAAATCCGGCAACGAAAATAGCTATCATTTAAATGTTTATATTTCAAAAAATAAATTGGTTTAGAAACAGAATTATCTCAGTTATTATTATAACATTATTATAAAAACTTCGTTAATTGATGAATCTCACACTTGTGAATCAAAATCAAGTGAAATTTGTGTCAATACCCAGCCCTAATAATCACACAAACCATATTGCAATTTTGCTTTTATTTTGATTATTTTTGCAGCCCTAGCTTTCCCATTTTTCCTCCGCATTGGCAGAGTCTTCTATAAATGTGGCAACAGGTGGCATGATATAATGTAGCTCAGTCCTAATGTCCCATAATTCCCATATCTTACCACCATAAACCAAAACATTGAGATGATTAACAGAAGGTCTTCTCATAGCAGGTGCTTCACCTTCTAGAGTACTTCCTGGAAAAGCTGAATTTACTGTCATGGTAAAACTCTAGGTCTAGGATGTATGTTTTTTGTCAGATGTTTATTGCATTGGTGGTGTTCTGCAGTTCGTCCCGAACACATCTTTGGGTTTGTGAGTAATAGCAATGATGCTACAGGAACTCTCATGTTAAGGTGAGTCTGGCACATATTTTTATTTGGTCGGCTCCACTGGGGCACTGCAAGGGAATGTTTGGAAATAAGCTGGAATGTATCTTTCTTACGAAAACTGGGTCAAACGGCAGAGCTTTAAAACAGGATGGGCCAGAATTGGACTGAGAAATACCCATAACTTAGAGGATCTATGTGGTGTTTAGTAACAGCGAGGTTTGCAACCGGCGTTCATGATTTCTTACTTAAATTGGGGCTTGGTGACTACTAGTTAGATGTTTCTTCTGTTTCCCAGTGGTAATCTTTTGTGTTTCCACTGTTGTTCGATTCCTAGGGAATGCATGAACTGATCAAATGTATAGTTTCAATGCAATAAATGTTTATCAATAACCTTAATTTCCACACAAACTCGTAACAATGATGACTTTGCTGATGAACTGCTGCTGTAATGAACCAGTGAAGCTCACAAGCTTCATTAAGTCAAATACCTTGAGCTGATAACATCTAAATCCCATTCACCATCTATTCATGTGTGTCCTGTAGGGAGTCATGTATGTCTTTGAAGATTAGTGGCTGTAGTTTGAAAAGAATATTAATGAAAGGTGGGGCGATCCAGTATTGTGATTCAGATGTTACAGATTGTTTAAACGCTATTCAGTGAAGCTTAACATGCTGTCAGGCGTACTCCCAGCGTGAGACTTTCTCAAGAAAATGGACTTTGATAGAAGCTCTTTTAGTCAGTAGGTTAAGTGGGATTTATTTGTTTACTCTCTTTTTTCCTTCTGGTTTTGGATGAATGGATTGAAATGATAAAATGTGGCTCAAATAGATAAAAGCAACAAATTATTTTATTAAAATCAAATTGGCTTTTGAATTGGCCAAAATTTCACTAGCTTTGTGTGAGATTTTGTTTATGTCTAGTCTCATGACCTGTGCATTATTTTTTTAGCACCTTTTCAGCACTGATCATGTGATATCCGAGCGATATTTTGGAAAAAATATTAGACCATTCACAGCATTTGATAGCAATCATAAACGTTAACCTGGTGTGTATGGCTCTGTTTGGCAAACAGGTACGCTATGTATAGTGGGCGTCCATACGGGTTTTGCACAAAAGATTAACATGACGGCACATGCTAGTGGATGAGTTGAATCAACTCCACAGCAACTACATAAATTTCAGAAACGTCTAAAAGTTGTAACTTCTTCCTGAGTCTCTCCATCAGTGTCGACTCCGGTTTGAACAATGTAAGGCTGAAAACTTTCGTTATTTTGGCTGCATGAGATTCTCCAGCTTTGTTGTTGTTGAGCAACCGAAGCGTGAGCTGTTAAAGCTCCACCCTTTTCTGGAAAGGGGGCCGGGAGCAGCAGCTCATTTGCATTTAAAGGGACACACACAAAAACGGCGTGTTTTTGCTCACACCCAAATAGGGGCAAATTTGACAAGCTATAATAAATGATCTGTGGGGTATTTTGAGCTGAAACTTCACAGACACATTCTGGGGATCTTATATTACATCTTGTGAAAAGTGGTATAATAGGTCCCCTTTAAATTTGATGAAAAATCTACATTTCTTATTATGTAGTCTCTTAATTTATTTGAGGACTTCAAATGACATGGTAATGATAAATAAATTATAAAAATGTTGTTTTAAATACTTTATAGATGCTGTGCAAGTGTGCAGGACACCGCAATAATTATTCAATAATAACGTTTCCACAGAATGAAAACACTTTTTAAATGCCTGAGTGTGGATGATCTTTGTTTGGAGACAACATGCTGTCTGTTGTGTTAAACTAGTTGATGGGACACCGTGTTTGTAGTGGTTACTGGACTAGTAGCCCTGGAGAGCCCCCGGTGCAACCAGAGCAACAGCGCTGCGTTAGCAGGATGTGTCTCATTCACGGATGATCCTCCGTGCAGAATGGCATCCTACTCACCTGAAGGTAAACTAGACTTACTACAGATTATAATGCTTTATTAATAACATCCTCCCACAACGTGCTGATAAAGAGCGTGTCATGTTTGGTGGCAATCCAGTGGTAATGTTGGTGCTAATTTGAAATGTGGCATTTGGATGACCATGACTGTGACTTTCACCATTTGATGCCTCTGAGGGATCTTTAATCAGCAGTTTCACTAGAAATGTTAGTGGTTAATATTAGTATCGCTTTAGAAAACCGCCTAAAGCGCCTGTCGTGTTTATTATTGAACCACACTGCATGTATGTTAGCTACAGATTTGAGATGTCGGCCTGTCTTGGTGTTATTGATGAGAATGATACTAAATTTGAGTGAATTGCTTTGTATCTCAATCCTGACCTTTGTCCCGACGCTCATCTCAGTATATTGAGTTTCAAGTGCCGCTGTTGGGTTTGTAGGCTGCTAATAGCTGATAGTTAAACAGCATGTTTATTGTCTAAATGCACTTAAGGGCTGAAAACTGAACTTGGCAATCCACAGTGCAAATTTAGAAATGCATTATGTAGTGATGTAAATCTGTGCTAACTGAGGTTTTTGTAGGTTTTGGGTGGTTGTTACTTTTTGCTTAAATGCAGCTTTACAGAGCCTGACTTTTGAATACTGGTATAAAGTCTTGAATGCATGAGGCAGTTACGTTCATTAGGGTTTTATGTTGCATCTATGTTGTTAAACTGTATTGTATTATTTTAGTGTCGAGTATGTTATCATGATGGTGTTTTGCACCTTTTATTAGTATTTACCTCAACTTCAGGAAAGAACACTTGTGAACTTTGATTCATCATGTGACTTTCTCTTTACCACCTGTGTTTTTAAGGTGCTTGTCATTTTATTTTAATGGTCAAAAGACAAAACCATTTAATAAGTTGGTATATTTCTGTCAATAAGTGCAGTTACTTATAATATTACATTGTTTGTTTATTGGAAATTTGACAGAAAAGCACTGAGTTTGAACTGATATCTAAAATTATTTAAAAGCTTTATTTAACAACAGTAATGTGCAAAAACCAACATTTTTATATGGAGAATGTCTAAATATTCTACTATTAGAATATTTAATACCATGCTGAATTTACCGACGGCTTTAGTGATTATAAAATAAGCGCTCTTTAATTGCTTTCTGTGTAATTCAGTCACAATTTGAAGAAAAGCTTTTGTTTTTCATGAGACTTTATCACTTTAGACTATTTTTCCATATATTAGGGAGTGGAAATGGCTAATAAGTGCTCCTCTGCTGCCATCTACTGGTTATATTGGTAATTTCATGTCTTTTTTTTTAAATAAGTTTGTTTGCCACAAAGCATTAGTTTTCCTTCATCTTTTAGTTTTACAAATCACATTAAAAATAACATTAAAATTAAAGCTTTGAAGTGCTGGAAAAAGTGTGAACCACTTTAAAAAGTCCTTAAAGTGCTTTAATTTCACTCTTAAAAGTTTGCATGAACCCTGAAATTAATAATTTGAACTATTTGCCTATTTCTGTGACCATGGTTACAGTAAGCTAGGGGTGTAACGGTACACAAAACTGACAATTTGGTACCTAGCTCGGTTTTGAGGTCACGGTTCGGTACAGCAGGGGGAGAAAACTAAACAAATTGCTTTAAAAATAAATAAACAGTAGTTTACTGAACAAATTGTTTCTCTGTCTTTAAATGAATTTAAAAGTTTCTTAAGGATAATTAAAATGATCTCTGCTAATGCTGTAAACTATATAGGGAGCCCCTACTTGCTATATTACTGTAATAATATATTACTTTCACATTGCTATAATAATAATAAAGGTTCAGAGCCCAAACTATTAGCCTAAATACAGTTGCTCCTTATTTTTAGATATAATAATCAACACTCAAATAACAAATTGTATGCAAACTACCTCATGTAAACTGCACATTTTTGGCATTAACTTCTAAATCTGATTATAAAATTATGTTTTTTACTCTAATTCGTTGTAGAAATATAATCATTTACACAGTGGCTGTCATGTTCATGACCGATTTATTTAAACATACATTAAATAATCAAGACATCACTAACAAGTTAAGTAATGAATATGTAGGCTAATACAGTTCATATATTTAGCAAAAGAGTTCATTTCTCTGACAAACTAACAAGCTGTGGACTCGCCTGAGGTAAATGCTATGTGACAGTGTTTACAAGCTGATTTATTGATGTTTTTCCGTCATTGAAACACTGATTGAGCAATTACATTAGATATTATACATTTCAGTAAGTTGTACTGTATCTTTCAATATACCTTCAGATGTTCATTCTTGTTTATTCTGTAACTAGTATTAAATAGGAAGAGATGATCACATACACTCGCGCTCCGCGCTGCTGGTTGAAATGAGGCGCCTGTACAGTGATCTGTCACGCCACATTAAAGAGCATCAAAACGGCATTTATTGTTTGAGTTTCGTGGTGGTTAGGCTACAACACTGTATTCGTCATGTAGATCCAGTGGGCCAGGGCAGGGCAACACTCTGTAGTAACAGTATCGCGTGATCGAGATCGGTACGTGAGAGCCTATTCTGTGCTCGTGCTGCAGTTCAGTGTTTATTATTGTCTGAGCCGAAAACTGGTCCACGCTTTGCAGCTCAAATGAGTAACACAGTTTCGTTCTGCTTCGGTTTCGTTTGCCGTTTGATGTTTACGTGCAACAGAAATGGCAACTCTTATCAGTTGGGCAATGTGGTGGTTGCACCAGTGTGACTTCTAACAAAATTTAGTCTGCAGGAAAAAAAGTTGCAGTCTGGAGCCCTGCAATGAAATATGCATTTTTTTTTTAAATGTAAATTTAAGTCGAATCTGTTAAAGATTTGATTTTACTGTAAAATGACCCTAGAAATATTTTGCAAATCCAGTAGGCCAAGCTCTTTCTTGAAAATGCATATTGAACACTGGTACTCAACCAATTACTGTTACTCAGATTGATGTTTGCATTTTTGATAAGGCGCATTTTTGTGTCCGATATTCATAAGACAGTCTGTCAACAGAGATTTAATTAAATCACGAGTCTTCTGCTATAATTTTTCCTGTTTTCCCAGAGTTGTTGAGGTGTAGGATGCTGGATTTTTCTTGGTTTCTGAGCTGTCTGTTGTCTTCATGATTTGAGGAACCTCTTTTATATGTCATATTATAGCACATGATGTGGTCTAGAGACTTATTTGCTGCATGACATTGTGATGATATGGGTTTGAAACCCCTTGTTAGTCTAATCATCCGTTTGATGTGATTACTGTTAAATGTTTTGCTTTCGATTTCTTCACAACAGCAGTTAGTTTCACTTTCAGTTCGGGGGAAACCTCATTTTGTGAGATTAAAGACGTGAAGGAAGCCCGAAGAGGCCCGTCCAAACGTCTTCAGCAGTCTAACAAACACTCAAGTCTTCACCCACTGCTTCGTTCAAAGTTATTATCAGGGTTTGAAGACATGATATCAAAATTAAACCTGTTTACTGTCTCTGTTTTTCTTGCTAAAGTCAATAAAGCCGAGCGCTTGGAGACTAATATAACTTGATGCTGATTAGTCATTTGTGGCATTCTGCAGTCTGCATTTTTGTAATGACTGCTAAACTGTATAATTGACAGATCAAGTTTCATGTCTCTTGTTCTCTTTTGATGGAGCTGAATTGTTTCTATTCCAATCAGTCTCTTGCAATCTCTTGTTGCAGCTTTGTGCAATAAAGTACTTGAACTTGAACTTTCATTTTTTTCTGCTGTACAAGTCAATGCTAGAATTGAAGAATAAATGGAGATGCTGCAGAGATGCTGTCCTGTATGTGACCACCTTCTGTATGTGACCTCCATCAGATGGGGAGGGTTACCATAGCAATGACCATTGAGAATATTACTGCAATATTGTGCTGTTGCAAGTGAGTGTATTGTCAGATGTGCCCTTTAGAGATCCCATCAATTATGAAGCGCTTTCTCCTGAGAATTTGGACAATTAAAGGACTAGTTCACCCAAAAATCAGCATTTACTCAGCCTCTTCTTCAACCAAAACTGTATGACTTGTGGGGAACGCAGAAAGAGATGTTTAGTAGAATGTTCATGTTGGGTTTTCTCCTCGTACAGTGGAAGTAGATGGTGACCACAGCTGTTAGACTCCAAAAACAACAAAATTCATAGAAAATTCTGCGCGACTTGTGCACTATATCCCAAGAAAGACTTGAATACAAGTCAACGTTCTTTTTGGTCTTTTATTTCAGAATCTGAATTAGGGGTATGCATAAATAGTCGAATATTCGATATGTAATTAATATTCGAAAAAAAAAAAAAAATATTATTCGAATTTTACTATGTTGCTTTGCTGGCCGTGAATGCATTGAATCCATGATAAATCCTAAGCACTAAAACTCGCAGTTATAACTAAATGCTCCGGGTGGCGCTGTGGAGCTCGTTTAACAAGTTAATTTTATTTGATCATCACAATGTTGTCGTCTGCCTCGCGAAGTTTGGAATTACAAATCTTACGAAATGGAATTACTTTTGATCAAATTAATTAATGAAACCGAGTTATCATAATATCACCACCATATTGAGAAAGCACATGAAATCAAAACACCCGTTGAATGAGGAAAGACAGCTGTCCATCACTGCATTCATGACAGGTAAGCGCCGCTGTACCCCAAGTGAGCCGAGAAGATAACATCTGATAGCAAAATGATTTTGAGACATATGCTTCCTTTAAGTTTCATCGAGGGAGACATATTTGCGAACAGAAAACACAAAGTGCTGCTGTTAGAAACTTGGCTTAGCATACCTATCTTTGTGTTTCTGCAACGTCTGTCAGTGCAGTGTGTTTTCTCACCCGACCATGTGGATGTTATTGTTTTCTCAACTTGAACATGTGAAACAATATGAAAACGATAACCATATACTGACTCGAGTGTATTATGTAAGTTCTGTACGATAACTGGCGCTGTCTGCTTTATTAGCGTTTTTCCTGTTCGTGCTGCTTGAGCTTAAATGCTTTTGTTCTTTTTATATATTTTGCACATATTGTTTAAAGCTTTGAACTAAAAGAAAAGCTTAAGATATAATGTAAGCTTGTTGTGTATATTGCCTAATCGTAAGCTTGTTCAGAAATGGTTACAAAATCTTGATGAATTAAAAAAAAAAAAAAAAAAAAAAGTCCTTCTCGTTTAACGTCATTTAAATAAACGAATATTTGAATATTCGTTTTTTACGAGCTCAAATATTCAAATACAGTATTTTGGAAAAATGCCCATCCCTAATCTGAATAGAAGTTTTGTTTTTTTGTGCTGCCAAGAGTACCAACAGCCACTTACACTCTGCAAAGTTTCTGAAGTGACGTTCACATATAAATGCGGGACATTGCAGTATTTACAAAGTGATAGCCATAGCAATGTATGTATGGGAAATATGATATGCCAAAAAATAGATGTGCATCAAGCAATATAAATGCAGACTAAGAGATTTAATAGAAAAATATTCTTTTTTTTTTTATTAAAAGTATTTATGAAATGCTTTTGCAATTATTTGTAAATGAATGACTTGTAAATTTTATAATCTTGTAAATCTATCAGATACCGGATTACCGGAAATTAACAGGGCTTGAAAATTAATAGAATTTGAGATATGGGTGCAAAAATGCCCCTGTATGAATTCTTGTTTTCAGTATTTATAATATATGATATAGTTAAGCAATATCATATGAGCAAGACTGCTGTTTTCCCTAAATATCAGCACGATTGCAAATGTGATGTTGATTTTACACCACGGTTCAGTAAACAAGAAGTCAATATTAAGTGACTTAACTTTTAGACACAGTATTGTGATCCATTTCGTCAACAAAAATAGTTTCAAACAATGCATCTCCAAGCTAAACACAGCGGCGTTTCGCTGATAATTGAATCTGCCTTTTTGAACAAATCGGGCGAGTCAATGATTCAATGACTCATTCATAAAGACAGTCACTTGCTTCGTTCCTGAATGAATCAGTCGTTTTGAATGAATGATTCCATGACAAAGACGGTGACATGCTGCCACCTACTAGTTTATAAATATAAATTTAAGAATTTGTATTTTAATAAGGTTAGAAAAAAATGACCTTAAAAAGGTTAAAAAAAGACCCTGGAAATCAATTGAAGGAGTCAAATGTCACCCTGTAATGGGAAGGTTCATTTCTGTCATTGATCAGAATGGTGCTCCTAAATTTTTTTTTAAATCCTAAAAAGAAATGTAAGCGTAGAGCCCTGATGGATGCATACTTTAATTATAGTATGTCATAATTTTTCCCATTCAGTCTTTGATGCTTTTATTATGTGGGATGCTCTAATTCTAAGTTTACACACTGTATATAGAACAGATGGTTTGTAAAAGCACAACATATGTTTTGTACGCTGGTAAATGACGTGTTTGCAAAAGTGTCCACCTTGTCACACATATGTTTGACCATCAGCATAAAATTTGCATTTTTGTCTTCTAACCAAGAAGTTGGCATAAGATGCAGTTTAAGTGTGAAGTATGTCTTCACATTTCTTTGAGTCAGTCAGACTAAAAAATATTGAGATCACCATATTTATTTTAGTAACTAGGCTAATACCGCTGTGTGATGTCTACTGTTACCTATTTCTGAATGAACTTGGCTTTTATGTTCTATCAGCATTCTCTGAAATGAATCTAACGTTTCTATTTGAAGAGGTGCCGTTCGACCCGCTGGAGTCTGGAGAGGAAATACGGTATGTGTTTGGGCTGCGGCAGCGGGGCGGCTCCGTCTCGGGTTTCAGGAGTGTCATTAAAGGGATGCCGCATGGCTAATTCACCCCGGATGGGTGTTATGGCCGGCCCGTTCAACCTCTGCCTCTTTTGACCCGCGTTTGGCGTCACCTGCTCCGTTAGCTACAGCTGCCGAGGAGATCAGCCTTGTGTTTTTTTTTGGAGGAGGTCACGGCCTCTCCGCGGCTTTCCTTCCCAACTGTTTTGGCACTGCCTTACAAATGTGTCGTACGGTGCCTTAATGAGATTTCAATATGCTGTTAAACTCTGAAGTCCAAGTTGTTCCACCTTTTGCTGATCTGAGCGTTTATCTCTGGAAGTGTGTCAGGACGAGGACCGCAGTGTCCTTAATCTTTCATTTGCCTTGAATTATTATTGTTTGAGCTGCAATCGCCACATTCAAAGACACTTTGGATGTCTGATTACAGGGAAAACATGAGTTATGCAAATATTGACTATTCATTGGTGTCTTAGATGTGTTTGAGTGCAGAGGAAATACATTCTGGAGCATTGAGGCAAGACTCTGGGAATTGATTTGGTAGGGTGCATGCTGTTTGTCTTTATTCCTAATGATAGTCTTATACTAGAGAAAGAACACAGCTGATTTTTCTTGATGTGTGGAGCAGCTTTTCGGATTTTGGATGATTATTACCCTGGCTGTATGTGATCATTGTGCCTGCCATTGTTTGGAAAGTTAGAGTTTTACCTCAGTTCGCACATTTTCAAGTGCTAAAAGTATGTTGATGAGGCTATTTATTGTTAGAAGAAAAAAAAAAAATAGATTTCCCACTGAATCTTCAATGCTTTATTATCTGGGATGATCTACCCTAATTTTGCATGATATATACAGTAGGAGAGATAGTTTGTAGGGGTGTGATGAGACGGTTAGCTCACGAGATTGAGAACGAGACAAGATTTTTACACAGTATTTTTAAGAAATCCTCAATGATGAAATGCATGACTAGAAAAATAGTCATTTGAAATGTTTTAACTAATCATCTTGTAATGAATGTCGTTTCAGTTCTACTTTCTGATCATATG
The DNA here is from genome assembly GCF_019924925.1 of Ctenopharyngodon idella. Taxonomy (NCBI): domain Eukaryota; kingdom Metazoa; phylum Chordata; class Actinopteri; order Cypriniformes; family Xenocyprididae; genus Ctenopharyngodon; species Ctenopharyngodon idella. The sequence goes on from NC_067232.1 coordinate 27,528,076, forward strand.
CAGTAAAAGACAACAATACTCAAGCATTGTAAAAGGTTTTGCCACAAACTCAACTGACTGGCTTTCAAAATGCGGGTTATTGAAATCATGTTTGAATGCATGCTCACGTTTTACTTCCACTTTCGCAGTCACACATACTCAGTGAATAGGGAGCAGCAGTGCTGAGCGCGAATTCTACAAGATAAGACCTTTATCAGACTCTTAGGCTCTGTTGCGCAACGAATCCTCCGCCATGGTCTCGTCAGTCATCTCGTCACTTACTGTCGTCATGTGATCAGTGAACTCTGATCCCTGCTGCACTACGTACGACTCTTCTGCTCCTGTTGGATGAGCTGGATGGGATTGAAGTGACCGTTATCCAACTGAATTAAATGGTTTTTATTTCTATAAACGGTGGACAGTGGAGGCCTAATGTAAACGTAGCGGTGGCATATTCTATCTTAATTTCACCCTCACACTCATGGCAATATCACGAGACAGCTTTTCACCTCGACGAGAAATCTCGTCAAATTTTAATCTCACGAGATCTCATCACACCCCTAATAGATTGTGAATTAAATGCCACTCAGGCTTCAGTCAAGAAATGTATTTAAAAAAAATTGTATAATTTGCAAATATTATTTTGTCTATCGATGATATGAGCAGTTTTTCCTAAAAACATGACTGTCAAGTTAGAGATTTGCTTTTATGTGCATGAATTCCCACTTTATGCGTGTGCTTGGAACTTTATTTATTTATTTATTTTTTATCCAGTGTGACCTTTCGGTGTTATTTAGGTTTATTAATATGCTATATTATTAAGAAACAAGTTTTTTTTTTTTTTGTTTTTTTTTTTTAATGAACTGTAGATTTACATTTTTTATTTTTTACAGATGAGGCAGATCCTGCCGAGATGGTTGCAGAAGAATCCGGTCAAGGCGCTCAAAATAGTCCGTACCAACTTCGAAGAAAATCTCTGTTACCGAAGAGAACAGCTTGTCCAACAAAGACCAACATGGAGGTGTGTAAAAGCTGCTCAACATCAAATTAGCATGTTAGGAAGCAATTTTGAAGTGTAGTATGCATAAAAAGTGTTTGCAATATTAATTTAGGCAGCAGTTTTAATGCAATCTGTTTCCCATTTTTAATTGTTCTGCATTCTATTTTTATGGCTAAAATAGTCTTTATTAATCAAAAAGCATGTCTGATTTATTACAATAATGAAGCTTATACAGCAGTTTTATTTTTCTCAAATTCTTTGTTTTCGGTTTAAATTTTTCTGATTGTGTTTTAATCATTTATTACATTTTAATAATCTTAAAATGTGTCTAACCAATTGAATTCATAAAAGGTTTTCTTTTTTACAATAAAAGGGCCCTGTGGAATGTTTTATTTTTCGCTTTAATATTCACAGACACTAGTCCGTATCGCAATTCAGCCTTATTTTTGATTAATTCATCGAAAATTTGCCAAATTCCATGACGTTCCACATTATACTGTTAATTCCGTTTTTAAGACTGGATTCTGCGGTTCCCTTCGGGTTTTCTGCATGAAATAAAAAGAGTTGAGCATGAATGTTTTGTATGTGCCATAACTAACAGGTGAAAACTCTTCTTTGTTCAAAGGGTGCTTCCACGTCAACAACAGAAAACTTTGGGCATCGGGCAAAACGTGCCAGAGTGTCGGGAAAATCACAAGATTTACCTGGTAATGGACATTAGACTTGATGTTGCCTACAGTTGATATCAGCTTTAGATGACTTTTCATTAACGCTGGTTCTCTTCCGCTCCAGTCCCCGGCGGAGCAGTACCTGCAGGTCAAGCTTCCCGACGAGGTGGTCCTAAAATCTTCTCCTATCTGTTGGAGCAGGACCTGTGTCGAGCGGCCTGTGTGTGTAAACGTTTTAGTGAACTAGCCAACGACCCCATCCTCTGGTAAGTTAGGTATTTGGACTAAAGTGTATGTGTTTTTTTGGTTTTCTCAATCAACAAATCAGCCTTTTTAGCCAAAAAGATTAAAAATGTTTAGAGAGAAAAAAATGTTTTTGGAGAAAACATTGACAAAACATTGAACCTTCTAGGGGTTCCTATCATGGGATCATTAATTTTTATTTATTTTATTTTGATCAAATTTTATTAAACAAACAGCTCGTAAACATACTTTATGACTAGAAAAAAAATCATTTAAAACATTATATTGGCATTCAAATGGTTCTTTAAAATTGATCTATCTTATATTGAACCTTTTTTTTTAAGAGTGTAGTGTTTTTGTAAGTGTCACTGATCTCGATTCTTCTCATCTGGTCTGCAGGAAGAGACTCTACATGGAGGTTTTCGAGTACACACGTCCCATGATGCACCCCGAGTCTGGGAAGTTCTACCAGATCAACCCAGAGGAGTATGAACAGCCCAATCCCTGGAAGGAGAGCTTTCAGCAACTGGTACTGATCCCCATTTATGATGTGTTTTGAACTAAAAATCATAATTTAGTATTTAGAGCTTTTTTCCATGCTCTGTCTGACCTTTTACAATTAAATGGGCTATTTTTGTCATTCTCATTTGACTGCAAATGCTTGCGTATTGTGTATATAATAGCCTCAGAGCAAGCACAACAGTACTAATCTGAGAATGAGTGATTTAGTCTTTTCCCTCTGAACCCAAAAGCGGACAGATGGTGTCGTAATGTGATAATTAGGGAGATCTTGACATGTCAGTAATCATTAGTTTCATCACTGAGCTTTATGAGAGCATATTACTGACTGACGGATCGCTGACCTTTGTGTTTGCAGTATAAAGGTGCTCATGTGAAGCCTGGCTTCGCAGAACATTTCTACAGTAACCCGGCCAGATACAAGGGACGAGAAAACATGCTGGTGAGTCCTGTAGATGGATTCTATGGTTTGTTTATTCATTGTATGGATGTTGTTAAGCATCAGGCATCAACAAGTTGCTGGCTGCAGTTCACTTAACGGCCACCGGTGTCGCTAATAACAAGTGTTTCTGAATTCTACATATCGCCTCTTTAATATTCAGTGCTAAGAGTTTGTTCAAATAACTGCTTCAAATGTGTCTCAGTCTTTATTTTGTAATTTCGAGTCAAAATGATTTTTGTAATTTTGCAACTCTTTCCTCAGTATTATGACACCATTGAAGACGCTCTGGGAGGGGTTCAGGAAGCCCATTTTGACGGTTTGATATTTGTCCACTCTGGGATCTACACAGATGAATGGATCTACATCGAGTCGCCCATCACAATGATTGGTGCTGGTATGAGAATATATGTGAATATTTTCTGTTTAAAAGTTTGGGGTCAATAAGATTTCTTAATCTTCTTGAAAGAAGTCTCTGCTCACCAGGGCTTCATTTATTTGACACAGTAAAAACAGTAATATTGTGAAATATTATTACAATTTATAATAACTGTTTTTTATGTGAATATATTGTAAATTGTCATTTATTCCTGTAATCAAAGCTGAATTTTCAGCATCATTACTCCAGTCTTCAGTGTCACATGATCCTTCAGAAATCATTCTAATATGATGATTTGCTGCTCAAGAAACATTTCTGATTATCATCAATGTTGAAAACAGTCGTGCTGCTTCATATTTGTGTGGAAACTGATTTTTCAGGATTATTTCATAAATAGAAAGTTTAAAAGAACAACTTTATAAATGTCTTTACTGTCACTTTTGATCAATTTAATGCATCTTTGCAGAATATAAGTATTAATTTCATAAAAATTATTGACTCAAAACCAAATGATAGTGAGATTTTCTTCTGTATAACCTAAATATTAATCTTACATGTGCTTTTGCAGCTCCAGGGAAAGTAGCGGATAAAGTCATCATCGAGAACACTAGAGATTCAACGTTTGTGTTCATGGAGGGATCAGAGGACGCGTATGTAGGATATATGACAATAAAGGTGAGTTTCTTCATATGCGGTCTTCAGTAAAAGGTTCAATGGTTCACCTAAATATGAAGATCCTGTAATCATTTGCTCACCTCATGTCGTTCCAAACCTGTATGTTCTTCATGCACGGGAAAACAAAAAGGTGTTTTTGTAACAGATGTGCATTATCTGTTGCAGTTCAATCCTGATGACAAATCAGCTCAACATCACAACGCTCATCACTGCCTGGAGATCACCGTCAACTGCAGCCCCATCATTGACCACTGCATCATCCGCAGTACCTGCACAGGTGACCGCAGATTGCTTCTTTCTTTTCTCTCCATTTATATCAAGGTTTTACTATCGTCATAGTACGCTGTACCCTGTACATAAGTACAATCTTACTTCGAAACTTCTCGCAGAGCAAGAAAACATACAATGTGCAAAAATTAACAAACAGTTAAAGGGTTAGTTCACCCAAAAATGAAAATTCTGTCATTAATTACTCACCCTCATGTCGTTCCACAGACCTTCGTTCATCTTTGGAACACAAATTAAGATATTTTTGATGAAATCTGAAAGGTTTCTGTCCCTCCATAGAGATCCAATGCAACTACCACTTTTAAAGGGTTAGTTCACCCAAAAATGAAATTTCTGTCATTAATTACTCGCCCTCATGTCGTTCCACACCGTAAGACCTTCGTTCATCTCCAGAACACAAATTCAGATTTTTTGTAATAAAATCTGATGGCTCAGTGAGGCCTCCAATAACAGCAAAAAATTAACACTTACAATGCACAGAAAGCTACTAAAGACATATTTAAAACAGTTCATGTGACTGCAGTGGTTCAATCTTCATGTTATGAAGTGGCGAGAATACTTTTTGTGCGGCAAAAAAACAAAATAACGACTTTATTATTCAACAATATCTAGTGATGGACGATTTCAAAACACTGCTTCATGAAGCTTTACGAATCTTGTGTTTCGAATCAGTGGTTCAGAGCGCGTATCAAACTGCCAAAGTCACGTGAACTATTGAAATTTTGAAACACTTATGATGTAACGAAGCCTTGTTGACTGAAATCACATGACTTTGGCAGTTTGATACACGCTCCGAACCACTGATTCGAAGCAAAAGATTCGTAAAGCTTCGAAGCTTCATGAAGCAGTGTTTTGAAATAGCACATCACTAGATATTGTTGAATAAATTCGTTTTGTTTTTTTTTTTGTTTGTTTTTTTTGCACAAACAAAGCGCTTGTGTCACTTCATAAAATTGAGGTTAAACCACTGGGAGTTACTACTTTTCTGGGGCTTGAAAGTGGTAGTTCATCAAAAAGATCTTAATTTGTGTTCCGAAGATGAACAAAGGTTTTAAGGGTGTGGAACAGCTCGAGGGTAAAATTTTTATTTTTGGGTGAACTAACCCTTTAATTTTACATAGACAATAGACTTAAAAACCACATGAATGCAATAAACATGTAAAGTTTATATATAGTGCTGTATCTACAAGAATGTATAATTTATGTCTTTAAAATATACTTACTACTAGAGCTGCATGATTATGAGTAAATTGAGAATCACTATTTTTAAAAAAAAATAGAAATCACGATTCTCCCACGATTCTGAACAGACAACTAAAACAAAACGTCATTTACTAGAGGTTCTGACAAAATGTCAATTGCTGAAGACTGTTTAAAAAATATTTAATTTAAATTCATTCTTTTTTTAAAAAGAAATCGGTTTGAATGAATGATTCAATGACTCACTCATAATGACTCCTTGTTTTATTACTGGATCAATCAGTGTTTTGGAACAAATCTGGTGAATGAGTGATTCAGTGACGAATTTATTTATCTTTTAAATAGTCTCCACCTACTGGTGTAACGATGTAATTGATACAATCTGTATTTGAAGCATCAAGTTACTTTCAAAAAGTTTGATCGCAACAGTAGACATCAGTGTTTATATCCGAACTATATATATAAACTTTTACCCCAGTACTTCTGTGATCATTTGAATGATTGTAACACACAAATAATGATACTGTGTGGTTGAAAAGACTGTTTGTGAAGTTGTTTCATACTCATACATGACAACTGCTCTCTCTGGGTCAGCAGCAGCACCAACGCAGATCTGAATCGGTGTGATCATACTTGTCAAAGGTTTAATAGACATAGCTGAATCTTTAGGAATAAAATCGCATGGGTGTTTTGAATTGAGATTGATTAATCATGCAGCTTTACTTACTACTACCACTACTCATAATAATATATTGCACGTTTGTTGTAGTGCTCAATAGTGAGTGTCTAGAAGTCAAGCATCGTCATTACTGTGGCTCATAATTGTGGTTAGGTATTTAAATCAGCACGTGTTTTGCGTTCCACTGCACTGCTTATTAATTGCTTTTCCTGAGTAAACAAAACATGCATATGACCTCAAATCATGTGTATTTAGAGATTTTTGAGTTGCGTTTGTATTTCTGAACCCGTCCGCTGAGTGTCTGATGGTGACGGCCGTGTGTTATCTGTGTGCAGTGGGCTCTGCAGTGTGTGTCAGTGGCCAGGGAGCGTCACCCACCATCAAACACTGTAACATCAGTGACTGTGAGAATGTAGGGCTCTATATCACGGACCACGCACAGGTAATATGAAACTCTGTCCCCAGTATACCGTTAGATTGGTCCTCTGTAGCAGATGAATCACGCCGTCGCTCTCTCCGTTTGCTCTGCAGGGCATTTACGAAGACAACGAGATATCCAATAATGCTCTAGCGGGGATCTGGGTGAAAAACCACGGCAATCCCATCATCAGACGGAACCACATCCATCACGGCAGAGATGTCGGGGTGTTCACGTTTGACCATGGCATGGTAAAAACGCTTTGTGTCTCTGCTCACCGTGTTTGTGTCTGTGAGTTAAGAGTCTTAGTGGTTGTGTGTTTTTCTCTTAATCATCCACGGGCTGATATTAAACATACAGAGTCATGAGGGATATTCAGAATTAAACCAAACATTTTTAACATTTTTATATTATTTATTAATATAATTTAAATATATTTTTTTTAAGTTTTCCTTTTATTTTTAGTTTTCCTGCTGTTATTAGTAGTTTATGCGCTTTGTCAATTTCTTTTTAGCTTTTTTTTTTTTTTTTTTTTTTTTTTTTTTTTTTTTTTTTTTGGTACTTCAACTTATTTTATTTCAGTTAGTTGACAAGGAAACACTTCTAAAAAAAAAAAAAAAATTAAACTCAAGTTTATCATCTAATATTTATATTTAATTTCAGCTCGATTTTCAATTAATGAATTTTTTTTTGTTATTTTAGTTATTTATATACTATTAAAAATATTTTGAATTGGCTTTTATTTTATATTTTCAGTTGTCATTTAAATTTTAGTTGATTTGCGTTTGTCATTTTTATTAGTTTTTTAGTTTTTCTATTTAGCTTTTATTTATTTGTGTTATTTGCATTTGTCATTTATTGGTATTTTAGTATTTCTTTTTAGCTTTAATTTATTTTTAATTTCTGTTTTAGTTTAGTACTTCAGCTCAGTTAGTTGCCAAGGCAACATTTCTATTTTTTGTTTTTGTTTTTTAAATTCAAGTTTATCATCTAATATTTAAATTTTATTTCAACTCTATTTTCAAATAATACAATTTTTTGTTATTTTAGTTATTTATATACTATACAGTATTCATTAATATTTTGAATTGGCTTTTATTTTATATTTTCAGTTTTCACTTAAATTTTAGTTTGTTATTTGCGTTTGTCATTTTTATTAGTTTTGTTTAGTATTTCTATTTAGTTTTAATTTTTTTTTTTTTTTGACTCGCATTCTAAATTATGATGTATTACATGCAATAAAGTATATACTGCATTCCACATACTTATTATTATTGTGTTTTAAATAGTATAGAAAATGATAACCGTTATAAACTGTTCATTTTTGCCTTTTTTTGCTAAAAATATCCTTGTTTTGTAGTTTACAGAAAACTTGTATACTTGCACAGCATACTGCATTTCAAGTAAGAGTAGTATGTAACTCTGAACCTGGCAAAAACACTGATGCGAGTCTGGTTTTCGTGACTCTCTGGCTCCCTCTGCAGGGCTACTTTGAAAGCTGCAACATCCACAGGAACCGGATAGCAGGTTTCGAGGTGAAGGCGTATGCTAACCCTACAGTAGTGCGCTGCGAGATCCATCACGGACAGACGGGCGGCATCTACGTGCACGAGAAGGGCCGAGGCCAGTTCATCGAGAACAAGATCTATGCAAACAACTTTGCGGGTGTGTGGATTACCTCAAACAGCGACCCCACGATCAGGTGATTAATAGACATAAGTATATGATTTCTGCAGTCTAATCATATCAGTACATACTGCGTTATCTGTATAGTGCAAAATGACAACCTCTCGTCTGATCAATCGCAGGGGTAACGCCATATTTAATGGCAACCAGGGTGGTGTTTACATATTCGGCGACGGCCGAGGTCTCATCGAAGGGAACGACATCTATGGCAACGCTTTAGCTGGAATCCAGATCCGGACCAACAGCTGCCCGATTGTCCGGCACAATAAGATCCACGACGGACAGCATGGAGGCATTTATGTGGTGAGTGAACAGACGAAAACACATTATAATTCACAAACTTATTTTGTTAGATGTAAAAAGTCCCACTGAGATTTTCTCTGATGTTGGTTGATGGTCACATGACACATGTAATCTTTTTTAGGAAATGTTTTATTTTGATATTTTATAAAAACAGTAATATTGCAAAATATTATTACATATATTATGGTCGCACTTTAGATTAGGGTCCAATTCTCGCTATAACTAACTATTAACTATGACTTTTCCCTCAATTAACTCCTAATTTACTGCTTTTTAATAGTAAGATAGTTGTTAGTTCAGGTGTTGGGTAGGATTATGGATGTAGAATATGGTCATGCAGCTAATATCCTAGTAATATGCATGCTAATAAGCAACTAGTTTAATAGTCAGAATTGGATCCTAAACTGAAGTGTTACTATATTATTAAATATATATATTATTAAATACAATTACATATTATTGTCTTTTTTGATTAATTTAATGCATCCTTGCTGTATAAAATATTACTTTTTATTAGAGATGCACCGATACTAAATTTCTCCACGGATATCGATAGCCGATTATTCAGAATGATATCTGCCAATATCAATAATTTGGGGGTTTTGCCTTCTATCGGTTCTTATAATTTATTATAATTAATAATTGATCATTTTTAATTATTATATGTTGAAAGAAATGCAAATAAAAACTTTATTCTCTCCATTTCATCAACTTGTTTCAGAGTAACTGGTATCAGTTATAAACATAAACACATTACTCAAATTAATATTAACACACATTTAATATTTCTTAACTTTCTGAATGTTATTAATTCATATAATTACTATTAATATTGAACATTAAACTGGTTTCTTAGCATTTTCTTTACACAAAGCACAAATTCAGCGCATTTTTCTGCCCTCTTTTGATTGACAGGATATATCGGCCCTGACTATTTTTAAAATATCGGCTTATAGCCAATAGTGTGCTTTTATCGGCCGATACAGATTATTGGCTGATATATCAGTGCATCTGTACTTTTTGTTACATTCGATTTAATAGCATGAAACTGAAGTTGTGATAGTCTTTTCTTCCCTATTGTGACGTATATCCGAGTGAAACTGCTTTTCAAACAAGAACAAATGTAGGGCGCATAATAATGATGTGCATGTATAAATCATTTATTATAAATACTGCAATTTTCTATAAAAAAAAAAATAGGGATTTAATTTGACTTTAATTATTAGCTTTTCATCAACCCTGTTCTAGTTGTAATAACCAGGTTGTTCACTAATTCATCAGCTTAGACTCATCCCTGATTTCCCATCTCTCTCTCTCTGTCTCTGGTTTGCAGCATGAGAAGGGTCAGGGTGTGATCGAGGAGAACGAGGTGTACAGCAACACGCTGGCCGGTGTGTGGGTGACCACGGGCAGCACACCTGTGCTCCGCAGAAACAGGATACACAGTGGAAAACAGGTACGTACACTTCCGATCTGCATTCAATCTATGTGACCTGCTTCCAAATGTTTCCCATTTGGCATTTTATGGCTCAAAAGACCAAACTTGGCATAAGCATGACCGCACAGGTGGCATTTGAGATGGACTACTCCAGATCGAAGTCTCTTGATCTTCTTGCAGTGATGCATTAAATGTGTTTTTGTCGCAGGTGGGCGTTTATTTCTATGATAATGGTCACGGGGTGCTAGAAGACAACGACATCTATAACCACATGTACTCTGGAGTTCAGATCAGGTCAGTGGCGTCATTGTATCCTAATTTTCAGGTTTAAGAGACTTCGAGAACCATCATGTCGGGCTGGGCGATACTTCAGTTATGAATTTTATTTTCATTTATGATTTTGGCTTTCAACTAATATGATAATCGTGATAAAATGATTATTGTGCCACAATCATGCTCTCACTTTTAACCCTGTTTTTGGTCCTGTGTATTTTTATGTAAATTTTATATCATTATTATTTATATATTTATATTTTTATATATATAATTTGTATTATTGTTTTTATTATTGCATTTATTTTCAAAGTTCTACTGTTAAAAAGAAAGTAGAAAATATTTGTTTTAGAATTTTAATAAATGCATGATATTTCCAAAGTAAATGAGTAAATTATTTTTGTGATTATGATCACGATGAGCTCTACCATCATGTATCTTTCATGACATGACTTTTTTTAAAAAGTAGTGACACAAAATTAATATTTTTTTTGCATTTCTTTTTGTAGAACTGGCAGCAATCCCAAAATTAGGAGGAATAAGATCTGGGGTGGACAAAATGGAGGAATTCTTGTTTACAATTCAGGTAATGTTCCTTTTTGAGGTCTCGATTGATATAAAGGCTGATATTTCTGTTTCGATCAGAAAAATAAGCGTCCTCTGAATCTCTTCTCAGGTTTAGGCTTTATTGAAGACAACGAGATCTTTGACAACGCCATGGCTGGGGTTTGGATTAAGACCGACAGCAACCCCACACTCCGCAGGAACAAGATCCACGACGGGAGGGACGGAGGAATCTGCATATTCAACGGAGGACGAGGTGATGGTCTTGTTCATGCTCGGTTATGTCTCATGTAATCTCGTACCCCTTTTCCACCAATAAAGTTCCCGGCCTGTGTCCGGCCGGAAAGATCAGTTCAACTCCGGCCCTAAAATCTTGTTGGTCTCAAATGGAGCTGACGCTGTCTTGTTGAATGATTGCACTACATAGCTCTTTATTTCTAAATATATAAAACTATGCTCTCAAGAGAGCGAGTGAATCAGCAGTTAGTTTCATTTTATCTCCCAAAAAGGACAGATGAGAGTACTGGGTGTTATGTGAGCTGCTGGTTCGCTAGAATCACTCCCAGTAAATAAGACAACATCTGTATTGCAAACCCCTCCATATTGCAGTTGTTTTTGGCGAATGCCTACCAATGCAGCGTCATGCAGATATTCCGGAAAACTAAAGAGTGACACGGGACACGCAAATCAAATCTGAACAGTTGCGATACTCTGTGTGGACAGTCAATAATTTAGATCAGATTCCAGTCGGATACACGAATAATGGGATTTGAACTGACAGTGTGAAGTACTGAGCAGGTGTGTGCACTTCAGCATCATGATGTTGAGTTTGTATGTTGTAGGGTTGCTGGAAGAGAACGATATCTTCAGGAACGCCCAGGCGGGAGTCCTCATTAGCACTAACAGTCACCCTGTGCTGCGCAAGAACAGGATATTCGACGGATTTGCTGCTGGTAAAGTCATTTTTTTTTTAGACGTACATAATTTAGGTCTTTTCTAAACATCAGTTGAACTTTTATTTAATTTTTAAAGGTTTCTCCATTTCTGTATTAGCAAATATGCACATTTTCAATTAAGAAAAATTTACATAAAGGCTCTTTGTACAATTTATTATTATTTATTTATTTATTTTCAGAAAAGCTTTTCATTTATTATTAAAAAAAATATATTACTTTGCACGGAGCCTATTGTAGGATCATTAAGATTTTTTTTTTTTTTTTTTTTTACAACAATTAAGCATGTTTTCTCCTCAAATTTGTATTAATGTGGGAGAAAAAATAGGGATGCATGATATACGACCATCATATCTGTTAACGGCCAATATATTTTAATGTTACTGTTATCGGTTCGATAAGAAAATTTGGCCGATATATTAAAGCCGATAAATAATGGATTATTTCCTCCAGCTGAGACACTTCAGATGCGCACTGTTGTTTTGAATTGCTTGAAATATGATTGAAATCATAGTCAAGTACAACGTACAGCGCAAGTCTGTCATATAGGCTACATAAAATTATAATGAGAACATTATTTGTGTGTTTGGGACATGGATTTAATGGTGAAACTTTTGTTTTTGTAATCAGGCTCTCAAAAAGGATATATATAATATATATGTGTGTGTTATCGGCTTTCAAATATAAAGAATTACCGGTTATCGGTATCGGTCAATATTTTCATATCGGTGCATCCCTAGGGGAAAAAAAGACATTTCTAAGAACAGTGAGTACAAAATGACTTGTAAAGTGCATTTGGATGTATACATGATAGTATTTATTGCACTGCCATTAATTTTTTATTTATTTATTTTTTTTTTTGTTTTTTTTAATTTTTGAAGTCGTGTCCTCAGATTACGCATCAGTGTTTTTACCATCTTAAGTAGAATTTAAAATAATGCACTATTCTGTAAATGTAAAACAAACGATGACATGAAGTGAACAGGAAGCATGTGGATAAACAAATATCGCTTATGTTTTGTTAGGATTGTCAGCCCTGTTATCATGATTTTCTATAGTAAACATTTTTAGTGTCTTTTTCTGCAGATTTGTGTGGGCATATATTGATATTTATTAGAGATGCACCAATATATCGGCCAATAAAAGCAAATTATATAGTTTAAAAACAGCTGATAGTGAGGGCCGATATATATAATATATATATAATATATATATAATATTGATGTTCAATATTAATAGTAATCATATGAATGACTAACATTCAGAGAGTTAAGAAATATTAATTTAATCTTCAGAATTTAGTTAATGTGTGTTAATATTAATTTGAGTAATGTGTTTGTTTATAACTGATACCAGTTACTCTGAAACAAGTTGATGAAATGGAGAGAATAAAGTTTTTTTTCAAAATATAATGATTAATTATTAATCATAATGAAATTATCATTAATTTAAAAGAAGGTATAAAAGGCAGAACTCACAAACTATCGGTATCGTTATCAGCAGATATCACTCTGAATAATCGATATGGAGAATTGATTTAGCTTGAAATGACAATGAAAATGCTTTTTCACAGAATCATACAGATATGAGATGCATATTAAATATTCATTATATGCAAATAATTGCTGTTTGCAGGTATTGAGATCACAAATCACGCAACGGCGACATTAGAAGGCAATCAGATTTTCAACAACCGCTTCGGTGGGTTGTTTCTTGCATCTGGTGTCAACGTCACAATGAAAGGTAAACTGAGAACGTTTTGAATCTGCTCACTTTAATGAACTTGAAATGAACCGCGTTCCCCTTTAATCTTCTTCACAGACAACAAAATCATGAACAATCAGGATGCCATTGAGAAAGCGGTGAGCAGAGGTCAGTGCCTGTACAAGATTTCCAGTTACACCAGCTATCCAATGCACGATTTTTACAGGTAACGCTCCTCAGGAATGTCCATTTGAACTGTTTGCGTGTAACTTCAGCGGCTGCTTTCTCACTGCTCTGTTTTTCCGTGCAGGTGTCACACCTGTAACACCACAGACCGCAACGCCATCTGTGTGAACTGCATCAAGAAATGCCATCAAGGGCACGACGTAGAATTTATTAGACATGATAGGTCAGTCATGCCCTTCAAATCTTACCATGAGTTTGCTTTGCATTTATTACTAAAAATTTTGCATTAGAGAAGCCTATTTTTAAGGAATGTTTTTTTGGAAGAAATGTGGGAAAAAGAGACGTTTCTAATAGAGATGCACCGATCAACCGGCCAGGAATCGGAATCAGCCGATTTATAAATTATAATAAAAAGGGCCATTTATATATATTTTTAATTGTGACATTTGCTTGAGCACATTTTCTCTCCAACTGTCATCACATGCAAAAACATCTATAACAGTAACAATTTTTGGATATAACATTGTATTTGGATTTTTTTTTTTTTAATCAGCATAAATTATTGGTGTGTGTGTGTATATACATACATAAAAAATATGATCTAAAAATGTTTAAAAATCACCCTATAATTATTTTATAATTATTATTACATTTTAAGAAACATAATTATATATTTTTTGTGTGTGTAAAATATGATCCAAACATTTTTAAATTTGATGCAAACCGACCTTGTTTTGGCTAATTATCATAACTGTATCTTTTTTTTTTTTTATTTTTTATTAAATTAAGTACAGATTGACTATTTTTTGTATTATCATTATAGTATACATATGCAAATTTAAAAGAAAATTAAAAAAAAAAGATTCTCAATACTGTATTGTTTTTTTAAGGAAGTCTCTTCTGCTCACCAAGACTGCATTTATTTGATAAAAAATACATTAAAATAGGGAAATACAATTCAAATTAACTGTTTTCTATGTGAATATATTTGTAATTTATATCCTGTGATCAAAGCTGAATTTTCAGCACCAGTCTTCAGTGTCACATGATCCTTCAGAAATCATTCTAATATGATGATTTGCTGCTCAAGAAACATTTCTGATTATCATCAATGCTGCAAACAGTTTTCATAGTTTACTAATCGAATGTGTTTGTCTGCAGGTTTTTCTGTGACTGCGGCGCAGGGACGTTGTCAAACCCGTGCACACTAGCCGGAGAGCCGACTCACGACACAGACACGCTGTACGATTCGGCCCCTCCTATAGAGTCCAACACGCTGCAGCACAACTGAAGCAGAGCGCCGGCCCGTCCCGACCTACAGACTCTGTGTGCTCAGTCCAGTGCAGATGAGATTACACGCTAGAAATAATTCAATTTTATTAAAAAAAAAAAAAGGAGAAACTCTTTAAAAAAGAAAGCATTGTGTAAACGTGGACAGAGGAAACATTTCTATTTAACAAATGCAAACACAGTCACTCTGTGATCCTGTTTCTCCCTACCGTTGTTGCAAGCGGTTGCGATGCTCTCGGATCACGCACCGGGATTCGGGAAGGTGGCGACTCAGGATTTGTGGGATGACGGATGGTAAACGAGGACGGTGAAGAGTGTGGTTTGAGCCACATACGAGAGAAACGGACCTAGAGCGAATAGACTCACAATGCTTCCCATGATGCACCTGTTCTCCAAGCAGCCGTCACCGCACTCTTGTATATGTACGGGGAAAAAAAAATGACCCAGCACTTCAGTTTTGGTTTTGTTTTTTTTAAAGATGTTGAGTTATTGAGGTTTGATTTTAATGCTTTCTCATGTAGTTTTGTATTTTCAAGCAAAAATCTTAAATGTACTTGAATGTCTTTTTATTTTATTAAGTATATTAATTTTGGGGTTGTTTATACCTTAGATTGCTGTATTTGTTCTCATGTCGCAGGATGTATGTTCTTTCTGTGAAAGAGATTTGAGGATGAAAAAAAAAAAGAAGAGAAAGAAACACTAAGTATTCTCCAGCAATGTTTTGAGTGTGAAAGGAAAGCGTCCAAGTGGGAACGATTTGGCCCAAGTGATTTAAATGATAATCCCCGCCCCTTTATCCTGATTGGACGACATCAGGATAGATTAAAAAAAGGTTACGCAAGACACCAGACTTGCGAAAGCATGGCGTTCTCGCGCCATTTCACTCCGAGTGAGTTGACGTGCGAGAGGAAGTGACATTGCTGGAGATTTTTAAGAGGCTTCTTGCTTATTTGAAGCTCTGAGGAATATCTGTACAGCTTTTTTTTTGTGCTTTTCCCCCCTCCATCCAACTGTATTTGGTGACCGTGGGTTCTCATACAGCCTGAATTGTATGCATGTTCCATGACATCTAGACTTAATATATTGTGAAGTACTCAATAACCATTATGTAGCTGGTAGTAATTAATCAAAAGTTTAATTTCCTAGTCAAAGAGGAACGTGTTACATTTTTAAAAATAAACTTTATTAGATCATTTCAGTAGTGAGATGCTTGCTTGCTTTCTATGTGGCAAAAAAAAAAATAACTCATGGAATTGTGAACAGAAATACTGGAAACAAACAAAAACGAAACGTTTTCCATCACAGGCTGCCGATCATCTGAACCAGTGTGGTGAACTGCTCACGATCAGCGGTGGAGTCTTCAGCGAATGAGCACAATTTCCTGTCAAAAGAAATAACACTGTAAATAAATTAAGTAAAATCAAAACATTAAAATTACTGAAATAACTTTTCCCCCCCGCCATGACTCCAGAGTTGACTAAGAAAACCTTTTAATGTGCTGCTTTGGTACTTGAGAAACTTTTCACATTAATCACAGTTGTAAGTTTTGCCTCTTTGTCGCCATCTCTGTTTGAAACCTGCGATTGCAGTTATTTGTGGAATGATCTTCTTTACGTGGGTTGTGCATCAGCGCAGACGAATCTAATGTTCTGAGGTGTACGTCTGTCATGCACCAGTCTGGATATTAACTGTACTTCAGAATTAGATACTACATCTTGGAAGTACGTCCAAAATAATAACACCGTATTTACACCGGACGCGAGCGGCGCGACAAAAGGCGCCCATTGTTATCAGTGATGACGTGGTGCAAGACGAGCGACATCTCCGACAATAAACTGATGTCTCGTTCTATTTATGTTGTACTGACACAAAGGACAAATGCTTTTCAACAGGCGCGTCCAGTGAAGATACGGCGCAAGTTTCACTGGAAAATGTCATCTGAACAAGCAAGTAACATGTCTGCCACTTCTGTTCTGACCAACTGAAATTTTTTTTTTTACAATAAATCATGCTACCAGTGGTATGGAGCCCCTAAAGGGACCTTAAAAAAAAAAAAAAAAAAAAACAGTTTCACGTGCGCACGTGTTAAAATTTCCGGTTTGTGTATACTATAACCCGTCTCATTTGTGCGTCACTGCCTATGAAGAAAGCTACAGTATGGATGCACATGAATTAATAAGCTGTATTTGCTCAAAATTTGGCTTTCTTAGACCAGTTAATCTAGGATGAATCCAGCTAATTTATTTAAAAAAAATTTTTTAAACATGTGCCTCCCTTAAAGTCCTTTACGTCTATGGCTCTGCTCGCAATGAGCGCTGTCAGAACTGAATGAAGAAAACAAGCATTTCTCTGCCACCTGTAAGGATGCGTTAAATCCAACAAAGTGGTTTAATAAAGGGGCGTTTGATCTTGTGAAATACGACATTTTAGTAGGCCTACATTTAACAGTTCCAGTACTTTTATATGGAACAATATAGTAGGCCTATTAGCCTATACTGCCCTAACGAAATCCAAATTTTTTCATTTTTACTGTACCAATGTTTCATGAACCAATAAACGTGGCATTATGACAGTGCACACAGCCCATTTCCCAGCGCGATTTCTTAATTGCCACAAAGTTATGTCCTTGAAATATGACGCACTGCCCTAACAAAAGCCACATTTTGAGCACTTTTTACTGTATCAGCCTTTTTTTAACTTGGCAAAAAGATCAATGCACACAGCCATCAGCCCATTCATGTCGCGGTTTCCCGGCCGTCACAGAGAACGCTTTAAAGCGACATAAGTCCGTGATGTACTGCCCTACGAAAGCCACATTTCAGCAAACAGATCGTTATTAATTCATGCACATCCATACTCGCATTTTCTGCAAACTTTTGAGTAAATAGATCTTTGATTCATGTGCATCCATACTCTTGCTTTCTTCATACGCAGTGAAGCACAAACGAAACAGGTTTTAGTATACACAAACCGGAAATTATAAATATAAAAAAATTTAATTGTAAAATAAAAAAATATACAGAGTTTCGCGTGTGCGCATACAAGGATCAGCGTTCTCCCCTAAAAGTGATCGGACAGACCAAACCGTACGTCGTAGAGACTTGAAACTTTGAGGGCTGGTAGTACTCACACTGTCTACAATGTCACCAAGGCTCGCCCCGAACGGCCTGACGGGGGCGCTACAGCGGTGAAAAGTATCTCCTAATATAACATAACTCCTAAACCGTTAGGCGTAGACTCAAGTGTTTTATATCGTTGGAATCCTTGACTCAAGGCGGATAGATTCGCTTGGATTCGGATTGGGAACTAGTCCTAGGTTATCGAACTGATCAGAACCAAACCAGTGCAGCGAGATTCTCTGAAGTCTGATTGTCAATAATTATCAAAAAAAGGTTTAAATTTTGATTCAAGGTCCCTAGGGGCCGCCAAAATGTTCAAAGTGGGTGGAGCCACTTTTACTAAAATGGCTTTAACTCGTGAACAAAATGAGATATTTTCATCAAACTTGGCACACCTATGTAAGAGCTCATTCTGTGGTTGCGTGAAAAAGGATGCAGCGACTGACCACTTGGTGGCGCTATAACAGGTAATAAACCTGAAAACGGCAATAACTACTTCACCGTTAGTCTGATCAACTTAAATTGTCATTGCAGCGTCTTCATCCGAGGGGCCGTGACTGTCTATGAGGACGTTGACGTATCTCGAAAAACATGGCCGTCATCGGCCAATGAAGTTTGAGCAGCTATCGGACAAGGTTAACGGAGGCCGATCGGAACGAAACTTGCTCGGCATGTTTGACTCACAGCCCTAGAGGCTTGTGAGAAATTCAAAAGAAATTGTCCACCGGGGGGCGCCTTCATATTATTCATGTGAAACATTCATACCACATGGAAGAACTCCTCATTCTGAGCAACTTTGCCTCTAGGATCGCCGCTGTCCATCGAATCGTTCGTTAAATATTGGAGATTATTTCAAAAACCAACTTTGGCGAACTAGTCCTAGGTTTCTGGCTCAACCTCGATAACTGTTAAAAACTTTAAAAACTATATATTTCCTATGATAAATTAGCTGTATTTGCTGTAAATGGTCTTTTCCATCTATATGGAGATGGTTATGGGCTTGCTAATTAAAACCTTTATACCTTTTTACGCATGTGCTTAAAGGCCGTGAAATACCGAAACCCCGATAACTGCTGCTCGCAGCTATATTTATTATTGTTATACTTTGTTCTCAAATTGTATTGTCCTATTTAGTGTGTATTAGCGTTACCCGTAGATTTCAATTTCTGTACAGTCTAAGCGTTATCCCATTCGAATTTATTTGAAAGATATTGTTCGTTTAACCTCAAAAAGCAATTAAATGTTCGTTAGAGCTCGTTGAAATACAAATATTTTGTAAGTACCGTGTAATCCCACGTATGTAATCTAATTTCAGTCACTCTGAAGTCTTACTGCTGGTGATTCACAAGTTGTTAGTGATGACTTTCGTTTTGAACTTTCTTGATTACAGGTCACCATCAAAATGACAAATTTAATTATTCCAGCCACACACGCGATATAGCCTACTAGACGGGACTCCTTTATCCAGACATTAATGACGCAAAAACGAACAAAGGCAAACTCGTATTTCCCACAGAAACCGACCCGAACCACTCAAATTAGAAAACATTATTACAAGCTTACCGCTGTGAATCAGGTTAAGGTAAGAAGATGAGCACTGATTGGTTATGTACTTGCTTAATAATTGATTTTGGATCATTTTTAACTAAAAAAAGTTATGGACAGCAGCTTTAATGAAGTGTGCCCAAACAGATTATATTGATCATTTTGGGGGAAAATGTGCTTAATCGTCATGAAAACGTCACAACGCAAAATGGTCCAATCTGAACACGGTTCATAAAGTGTCTTACTTGAATATCCTGAGAGACACGGTGCTCCTCTCAAACTCATGGGCCTTCTTATGTCCGGACTGGATGACTTCCTCCGGGATGTTTGCCAAGCGGGCTGCGTTGAAGCCATAACTTTTGGGACACGCGCCACCGATGAACTTGTAGAGGAAAGTGATGGTCTCCTGACTGGGGTCCTCGCATTCATTCTCCACCATACAGGCCTGAGACAAAAACAAATGTAAACACAATCACTTATTTCACAGTGCTTTGCTGTTTCCTATCGAATGGGAGGCCTGGGGAAGCAAATTATAGGTGAACCAAGCCAAATTATTGAAAGACTTAAATAAATACGGTCCATTTTTTAATTCATGTCGACTTTATTGCGCAAGACCTTTCTTGCTTACGAAGGGTCAGTGAAATGTAAACATAAAATGTCTTAAAGGGTTGGTTCACTAAAAAATGAAATTTCAGTCATTAATTACTCACCCTCATGTCGTTCCACACCCGTAAGACCTTAGTTCATCTTCAGAACACAAATCAAGATATTTTTGATGAAATCAGAGAGGTATATGACTCGTCCATAGACTCGTCCAACACTTTCAAGGTCCAGAAAGCTACTAAAGACATCGTTAAAACAGTCGACGTGACTGCAGTGGTTCAACCTTAATGTTATGAAGAGACGAGAATACATTTTGTGCACAAAAAAACAAACAAAATAGCGACTTTATTCAACAATATCTAGTGATGGGCAATTTGAAAACACTGCTTCATGAAGCTTTACGAATATTTTGTTTCAAATCAGTGGTTCAGAGCGCCAAAATGACATGATTTCAGTAAACGAGGCATAAGTGTTTTGAAACTTCACGTGACTTTGGCAGTTTGATACGCACTCCACTGATTCAAAACAAATGATTCGTAAAGCTCTGAAGCTTCATGAAGCAGTGTTTTGAAATCGCCCATCACTAGATATTGTTGAATAAAGTCATTATTTTGTTATTTTAGGCACACAAATGTATTCTCATTGCTTCATAACATTAAGGTTGAACCACTGCAGTCACGTCGACTCTTTTAACAATGTTTTTAGTACCTTTCTGGACCTTGAAAGTGTTGATTATATTGCTGTCTATGGACGAGTCATATACCTCTCAGATTTCATCAAAAATATCTTAATTTGTGTTCTGAAGATGAATGAAGGTCTTACGGGTGTGGAACGACATGAGGGTGAGTAATTAATAACAGAAATTTCATTTTTGGGTGAACTAACCCTTTAATGCCTTCTGGCTGTACTTCCACAGTATGTATTTTCTTTGGTCAGTTAAGTGATACTTTCTGTAGGAAGAAGAAGACGGTGAAACTGACCATGTGTCCGAGTCTCACAGCGGGGTCCTGGACGTGGTCCTCCACCAGAGAGTGGTAATGAGTGGAAAACAGGGTACGGCAGCAGATCTTCTCCGACAGCTCCTTCACCACTGCGCTCGCAATGGCTGTGCCGTCATACGTGGCCGTACCTCTGCCTGCAGTTCAAGTAGAACACTTATTCAGTTTACACCGAGATATTCTCTCATAACTGTCGCTTTACATTTGATTACTGTGAGATGAACAGATAATTTACCCAGTTCATCAAGCAGGACAAGGGAGTGGTTGGTGGCGTGCAAAAGTATGCTAGCAGTCTCGCTGAGCTCCACAAAGAACGTACTTTCACCTAGAAAACATGGTAGATTAAGTATTCAAAGTAAAGCACACATATGAACGCTGAACGGGAAAGAAGCAAGCAGCAACTTACCTGACATTATACGATCAGACGCGCCAAGACGAGTGAACACTCGGTCCACGGGAGTGAGACGCAAACTCTCAGCAGGCACGTAACAGCCCAGCTGGGCCAAGATCACCACCAGACCACACTGAAAGACATGGGCGTATAAAGAATCTGCATATTACTTTATTTCTACTTAACAGGGAGTTGAGCATTTTTACATGTTCATCTTTCTTTAGTTTGTAATGTTGCTGTTTGAGCATGAAAAAGTCCCTCCAGCGGGAGTTCTTCTCTATATCAGTGTCAGTGTTTCTGAACTCCCTGAAACGCCTCCATTGTAATCTTGAGTTTTCTTCACAATATTCCTCATTTAAATAATTCATACACAGAATAAAGGGGCGGGGCCTGGTTGAGTTAGTTAGTAGTGTGTTGAAACTGGCGGTTATGGTAAGGGGCGGACATTTCCCAAACACACCAATCACAACACACTGCTCCAGCCGACCAATCAGAGCACATTGTGCTTTTCAGAAGGAGGGGCTTCATAGAGACGGAACTAAACAGCGTTACTGACAGACTGGGAAGAGAGGAGCTGCAACAATGGAGAATATGAGGAAAACAATGAACATTCAAGCAGGAAAACCTGTTCTAGTAGAGCACAAAAACAACATCAAGACTTCAATAGTCCTGCAGTGAGAGAAATTAATCCCTAAATGTACAAATATTCCATATATTCTCTCAATTAATAGGTCATAAATTCAGTATGTGTAGATTTCACACTCCTTTTGAGTTTGCCTTTACTAAAACAATTTATATAATATAAAAATGTCCAAGACTTTTCCATGATTTTTGAAGGTTTCATTAATATTATGTTCATTGACAGAATTTCCAGGCATAAACAACTAAACATTCTGAAAACATGATGTAGAAACCTGCATTTCCAGAAATAGGAGCTCAGACCACATCCTTCTTCCTGCCTGAACAGCTGCTGAACACATTATCGGGTAAAGTTTGCCTAAATGTTTCTTGACTACATTCAAAGTCATTATTCAGTGATTAGGGTTGTAAGAGTGAAAATATTCGTTCTGATAATGATTCGATTACAATTCTTTGCTACATGCACAATGAAATCTGAAATTTGGTCATGATTCAGTTTAAATCAGTTATTTTGGGTCGATTCATAATTATTTTCAAACATGAGCTGAAGACACAACATTTCATCTACTCCCTTTGCAACACTGAACGTCACATCAGACTAGATTGGAGATCTGGATTTAGTGGATTTTTAAAACTGAAAATAAATTAAGGATTGTATTTCTTTAGTTGAAACAGTAAAGTATGGAAACACCAAGGTCAAGGATTCAATTCCCAAGAATTCATAAACTCATAAAGTGTATTTTATGAGAGCATGAATTTTAGGAATAAAAGGATCTGTCAAAATCATAAATGTAAAATGTATTTTGGACAAGAAATGAATGGTAATACCAGTGTGACTTTAGTTTTTATTTCAGTTTTATTCATTTGAATTAGGTTTTTTATAGTTTTCACCCAAAAAACAATGCTCACTTTCATTAACATTTAATTAACACCATGAATAATGTTTTTGTCATCTTGAAAACTGATTACCAACACTCACCTGTCTCATTAGGGTGGACTTGCCTCCCATGTTTGGCCCGGTGACTAACACACATGGGGCAAGTGCTTTACCGTTATCTTGACCCTCTTCTTCTTCACCGCTAGGGCAAGCAATGAAGATGTCATTGGGAATGAAGTCATCACCAAAGAAGGTCTTGGTGACACAAGGGTGACGGGACCCTCTCAGATCCAGGAAGGGGGGCGACTGAGACCCGTCACCCGGAAGAACCATCTCTGGTCTCACCATGGGCCCGTCGCCGCTCTGACTGTACCGGGACATGCTCAACAGCACATCTGGTGGTGAGAACAACAGAAATGTATCATTTTACCAATTATTATTCTAGTACCAATTTCACATATTGAGTTAAAACTAATTTTTTTTAAGCAAGCATGGTATTTTATTGAAAATGTTCCACTTTTGGAGCAGTTTCTGTTGTCCAAAACAGTCCACAATTCTGAAAAAGGTAAAATTCAGGAATAAAAAGTCAAACTAGTCTAATATAAAAAACTGCTTATTTTCAGCTAGGAGTTGAAAATAATATAGCATTACTGATGTAAATTATGGTACAGGGCTTAATATTAACACCCGCCAAATGCAGGTTTTGTGCTCACACCCAAAGTGCGCACCCTCTCAGTACTGAATTGAGTTCTTTTTCGCTGCTTATTGTGCTTAAACAGTCAAATACATACAAAATAATGTCAAAATGCCGGTCTGAGAGTATTCACGTAAACACAGTCAGTTATGTTTGAAGTGAAGATAAACAGTTGAGAAAGAAAACGCATGTGTAACAGTATAATGGATCCGTGCGTCAGGTCTTAAAGTGACAGCAGCCTAATATACCTGCTGCCAAATTATGAGATAATATTAAAAATATCTATATGGCAGATTTTCTCCATGGTATTGATGTCAAAATTGTGGCCAGGGAAAATGCTCAATGGCTAGTAACTTTGGAAAACCACTAGCTAGAGTGGCTGAGGAGCCAAAAAGTTAATGTCAAAACCTGGTGTGGTATATATGATATTCTATATGAAATGTTTTGATGAAAACAAAAACATTTGACACAAAACAGTTTATTTTTCTTACCAAGTACTGCCATGCACTCAACAGCTGTCTGCCAGTCTTTGTAATTCTTGTCGAAATTGTAGAAGAGTCTTCTCATGCAATCCTTCAGCGCTGCATCTCTTTTGTCTTCCCAGCTCTGTATCTCTGAAAACAGCTGCTCGATCTCTTTGGTAGAGTACCGCTTCCAGCCCTTCTTAGTGGACCTCACCTCGTACTCCTCTGGCACGCTCCTCTCGGAAACACTATCTGGAACTTCGAGCTGGTAGCGGTTCCTTCCCGTTCCCCAGTAGGATAGATTCTTACAGCCCAATCTCTTCTTCTGTCTGTCCAGGTATTCCTGCAGGCCTCTCTCGCAGTCTTTAATTCCGTTTAGGGCTTGGTCGTATTCCGGATCAAAGCCAGCTTTTGGAGTTATGACACCTGTGGTGCGAGCTTTCTGATGGTCGAAAGCAGTGTCCCAACGTTTGAGCTCTGGCGAGAGGTCGGGAAAAGCCCATCTTCGTTTTCTGTCTTGAGGAGCACCACTTGGCGCATCAGTTTCGATCGGAAGCCTTCAGCGACGGGCTCCATGATCGACACGATTTCTTTCATAACTTTGAATCCCTCAAGTGCTGCGAGAAAGTCAGCGATCTTACGTTTGCTGTAGACGACCTCCTCGTACAGAATTGCTCGTGAGTCCGGGTGGTCCTGTCCTTTTAAAGGAGTACCCATGCTGTGAATCTTGCTAAGTAGCCTTTCGAGATCCGGAAGCTTCTTTAGTAGGTCGGTGACTTCGGTCGCTTGGGACGGAGCGCCCATCAGGTCCTCCAGAGCATCTAAGCGTCACTAATGGAGGATGGATTACAAAGAGGGGCGCAGAGCCATTGCTTCAACAACCTTTTGCCGAAGGGAGTGCAACACGTGTCCAATCGTTCAAGTAGGGTTCCCTCAAGACCCGGTGAGCTATTCTGAAGATCTCAAGGTTAGCAAGGGTCACTCCATCCAAAACCATTCTTTGACGGGTCTGGGCAAAGAAACAAGACGCTCCTCCAGCCTGCTCCATCTCCACGTCGACAGGAACATACTCCTCGAAGTTGCCCATGGAAAGAAGCTCCTGGTCCACTAGACATTTCTTTAGGTAGAACATACAGCCACCAAGGGCCGAAAGAGCGAGTTCATAACCCGTCTTTGGAGTGAGACTTAGAGCGTCACATTCGGACGTCATAGCTTTGAGAGTTGGAGGCAGCACTGATCCCTTTTCATCATCAGTTGACGCTTTGCTTTCTTTGAAGTAGTCTTCCTCAGCAAGGACCTTTAGGGTCTTCTGGGCATCCCAAAACTGTGAACCAGCATTGAGGCCTTCTTGTAAAGTGGATGACAAGAGGGCCTTAAAGATTTTCAACGTCTCAGCTGACGGTTGCCCTTCTCGAAAAGAACCTGGGCTGGAGAATAGTGTGCCACAGGGTACGCAACCGGGAACAGTGGCGGTCATCCTGGAATTGACCGACATGGAAGCGTCCCACCGAGGTGTCAATGAAACAGACCCCGTAGATGTGGCCATGGCCTGCGCTGTCCTCCTCGCTCTTCTCTTAATGCTCAACAGATATTTACTTTGAGTTTCAGAAGGGGCGCCGTCAAGCACGCTGTACGTCTGTGTCCCTCGCGTGATGATTCTGCAAACCTCTCGCTTGACGACGCGGTCAAATTTGGTGGGACGCGCCAATGTTTTGCATCGTGCTTCCATCATCTCAGGGGTCTCGGTCTGTTCCACACGAGCACTTTGTAGCCCTTTTGCACAAGTACGTCTGAGAAGCGTCCAAAGCCAATCTCGGGGAAGCCAGAATGGGCCCAAGTACCCTTCATGAAGGTAAGGCCGAGTTCGTTGACGCCAATCACTGCGTCCATATGGTAGAGCTCGTAGAACTTTCCAACTTTGTAGAACAGAACGGTATCGAACATCTCAGACTTCAGCTGCCACCAACGGCGCATTCCAGGCGTCGTCCTGTTCAGGAAATCATCAGGAACGTATAGAGTCGGGGTCGTAGTTTTCGTCAGATTGGCGTTTACGCTGTGCGTCCTTTCTCTTGCCGTCCTGCAGCCAGTCGAGTTTCTCATGGTCCCACACAGTAGATCCTCCATCTGTCCCATTTGCACTGCTACTCTGACTTTCGAAGTTATCCGGGGCGGAGAAAGCAGAGAGTCGAGACTTAGTGTTGGACGCCACGGATGGAAGAGTTGCAGGTGCTCGTTTTGGGGTATCTGGTTTGCTCTTTGATTTAGCAGGCTTCTCTAAAGGACGTTTGCGCTTGACCGGTTTCACAGGGCTGTCTGGTTCGGGCTCCGGCTCGCTTTCTTCTTCCTCAGCCCCGCTACTCACTTCCTCCTCCTCCTCCTCTTCCTCGTCGCTGCTTCCTCCTGCTTGATCAGGTTTGAACTCCTCACCGGAGTCATCGCTGTCAGATGCCACCACAATGCGCCGACGCTTCGACTTCTGACTCTTTTCAGCTGCAGCACGAGATGAACGTCGGCTGGGCTTCTTCTTTTCTTCAGCCTCTTCCTCAGACATTTCCACATCCGATATGGTTGATTTCTCAACCTATAATAAAATATAGGTAAATAATGACTTTAATTTCGGTCTGTTCCTCATGAAAAGCTACTGCATGACTCCAGAAGAGTTGGAATACAGCAAATAAGTCATATGAACTAGTTTTGTGTGTCGTTTTTGCCTGTAGACGCTATATTCTGCATGGTAATGTTCTTCAAAATCATGGAAGAAAGAAAGTCATACAGGTTTGGAAAGACTAAGACAAGTAAATTATGAGAGAAATTAAATTTTTGGTTGAACTATCCCCTTAAAACTAAATGTATCTTTTACGTGAATATTAATTTACTTCGATCTAGTGTTTGCTCACCTCCATATCCTCATCATTCTCCTCTTCTTCATCTGAGGGATCCATGCACACGGACATCTTCAGTCTCTGCTCAGGACTCTGCTTCATTGCAGCATCTGCCAGCTCCATTGCTTTACGTATAACAG
Organism: Ctenopharyngodon idella; assembly: GCF_019924925.1. Lineage (NCBI taxonomy): Eukaryota > Metazoa > Chordata > Actinopteri > Cypriniformes > Xenocyprididae > Ctenopharyngodon > Ctenopharyngodon idella. The sequence continues at coordinate 27,555,312 of NC_067232.1, forward strand.
GCTTACCGCTGAAGAACATGCCTCCGGATTTGGCATCTGTGCTATCAGAGCCTTGAAAGAATAACAAGAAAAGATGTTAGGTCAGAATGAAGTATTATACACACTTGAATAATATTTGATATTCTAATTACCATTAATTTGTAAATAAATCCTTGCTCACCTTGGTACTCTCTTATGTATTTTGTGTTAACCCAACCACGGGTTGGCGGTTCATCGAAAAAGTGAACGTGAAGCCTTTGGTCTCGGCCACGGCCCCTCATCTGCTGTCCGGTGAGAGGTTGAGGAACAACCATACAGGGCCACCAGGGATGTCCTTCCATCTTGGCCCATACCAGAGTGCCAGCACTAAACATGGATGACTGTTCTCTGGGGAGAAACAATAATCTTTGTGATACATATTTTGGCCTAAGTGTCCAAATACTTTATGAATGCTACGTTAAATATTTGAATAGTTTACATACGTGTCCATTAACCTTCTGAATTCGTCAACAAGATGAAAATTTGGATATGAACGCCCTCGCAAGTCGCACTTACTACTCTGAACTTTGAACATGGCGGAGGCTAGAACGATTACTGCTGTGACAGGAATGCTTTACAAGTTTTTTCCACTTCAGCAACATCACCTTTTTCCGTCATTAAAGCATATTTATACAATATGCTTCTAATTCATGTGTTTTATATATACACGGCGAAAATAGTCCGTATTTCACCGAAATACGCTGTGAATATTTATATGTTTGTCAATGAATGGAACGCTAAATATCACTTTGGTTTACTAAGATTTTCCCAATAAATATGTGCTGTGTCTGAAATCGAATATTTCTCTACTATATAGTACGCGAAAAGTACCCGGATGACTTCCGGTGAGATTCTGAAGTGCGCATACGATGGACACTTTACAATCCCATGAGGCCACGGGAGAGGATTTGTTAATGGAGTTGAAGGGACATAACTGACGCTGGTAGGTCATGTGACAGTAACAACATGGCGGATGTACTACGTCCGAATTCATTCATACTGCAGGCATTCGTACTATATATAGAACATACTTTTTCAGCGGTCGTGAAGTAAATTTAAATTCAAATGTAGTACCTACTTAACAGTACGCGATTTCGGACCATTATTCCTGTTCTTTCCGACAACAAAGCACGACGAACTCGTAATCACGACTTAAGAAGTGGGTAAGTAGGACATTTCCGATTGAATGTGATTAGAAACTTTTGTAGCGGTGAATGAGAGACTTCATTAAATATATTGAGTCTCCATTTGCACAAATAGCAAAAGAAAAACTCCAAAATAGTGTTTTCATAACTTTCAAAAAAGAGGACAAAAAAAAAAAAATAAATAACGGTAACGGCATTTTTGATAAATTGATAACGGCAGTCAGAAGAGAGAAAGATGTTTTTTTACAGTCACTTCAATAGCCGCTGTATTAGAAACACCCTCACAGCGGCGTTATTTTTTATTTATTTATTTTTTGATGCAACGGTAAAATATACTATAAAACATCGTTTTAAAAGTACATATATATATATATATATATATATATATATATATATATATATATATATATATATAAATAACTGCAGGATTTACGATATTGATGACCGTTAAAACGCGTCATCACGGACTGTGAAAAGGGTCTATTAGTATGAAATAACTGTATCATAACTATGTTTGTATGAACACATTTAAAACAATGATCGACCTTTAAATACAAGCATTAAATATAACATTTTAAAGAATACACAACAATTCATATGCTTAATAAAATTAAAAAAAAAGCAACTGGTAACAGTTAAATGCTCCAATACTACAGTTTTTGTACAATAAAATAAAATTAACTTGGTATTATTAGCCACCACTATCATACAAATAAACAAATAACACGCTTTAAGGAATCTTACACTCTTTTCCTCCTCATATTGTATATATCGATCTAAAATGTATGTATTATTATTTAAACTAGCGATAACTGTAGTAACGGCTTTTACTACGAAGTAACGGATTGTTGCTGTGGAGAATTTTTGTAACGGACGCTCCTATTGGACAATGCTAGCTAGAGAAAAAAAAAAAAAAAAAAAATCCCGAAAGGCGCAATGAAATTTGATCCGCCTCCTCCACAGTCTCCCGCCAAACAGGCAAAAGTAGCACGTGGACTCATATTTAAGGAATTTGTTGTGGTTTTTCAGGTACATATACACATATGTGTACAGAAAGAACATTTAAATATAACTAAGGAAAAATAATAATAATGTGGTATAGCCTACACTATGATAAAACCATAGTACATGTCCAAATAACCATGGTACTTATTTGTAAATAAAATGTTAGTGCTATTGAATGTATATCAATGTACCATGATTTTGCCATCACATGATACCATTACTGTACCATAGTACTGACATGGTGTCACCATGGTAACCAGTACATTATCTTTGCATTGCACAAATAGAGTTGCAGTTACTGTACCTCTCCTTTGCAGTGTCTGCTTTCTCTCCGAACAGTTTCGCATGTCCAGCTTTAGCTTGAGATTTGACAGGTTTTGATGGTGTTTTCTTGCTGTTGACTTTGGCTTCTTCTTTAGGTGAGGTGTTGGATCTGCTCACTGCATCTGCCTCCACTGGAGAAGGGTTTGATTTGGCCTTCACTGCCAGAGGCGGCGACTTGGTGAAGAAGTTAAAAAGGGAACTTTGCTTCGCCATGTTTCCCAAAGGGTGTTGTGCAATATGGAGTTCAATTATGCAAAAAATGAATTCATATATATTCCATTCCAACAGACCCAGAACTGTCCAGCTCAGCTGAGTTGATGTGGAGCTGAGAGTTCGCGGGAAAATGCTGCTGCTGGTGGACACGGAAAGGGAAGAGGAGGGTCATGTGACGCCGCGAGAATATGGACCAATAGGAGCCTCTGTGTATCCTTTTACACTACCCACGTGGCTGATATGACATGCGTTTTTTTTTTTTTTTCATTTAGAACGCGTATATGTATTAATACTTTTAGAATATGTTAGAATATATATCATTGTTTTTATATGTTAACGACTAATAGAACAAAAAATAAGCAACAAATACAATAAATGTAAAATAATGGGGAAAAGTAGCGTGTTTACTAATAGTATGTTGTTATTTATGGAATTCCAAAACTGCCAAAATAATAAATAAATACATAAATATATATAAAGAAATGTAAAAAAACAGAAATAAATTATTATTTATACTTTTATTACCTTATTTTTACTTTGTCACGTCCGTAACGATTTAAAGAATAAGTTTAGGCCTATATTGTATAATTATTAATACAAATAATGTGAAACTTTATGTACAAAGCCAAAATATGGCTCATTACCATATGGACAAAGAAATGTAAAAATAAATATATAAATAAATAAAAGTGGAAAAAATACAATTATACATAAATAAGGAAATAAACGTATAAATAGGATTTATTTTTTAAATTATATTTCTTTGTACATTTACTTATGTATTTACTTATTTATTATTTTAAATAAATAATAAACAATAATTCCATACTTATGAGAAAAGAGGGCACTACTTTTTTGCTTATTAGAGACATTTTTGCTCTAGAACGAAATCTAATTGTTTATATCTATTACTATCATGCAATCCCATCATAAATAAATCCGTCCACAAAAACACTATATTTTTAATCCTTGTCCTGGAATCACGATAGAAACTATGATTTAGTCCGTTGTGAACAGCGCGGAAAAATGTATTGTTACTTTTCTCCGCGCTGTCAGAATGGACCAATCACAGTTTATCGTGACCGCTTCTGCCAGGGTTTGGACGATACAGCTGATAGTGACACTGAAAAACTTTATTATATTATTATTATATTATTTATTATATTATTAATTTATTCATTAGACCCACTCGGGTCGTGAAGCCTCATTTATTTTGAGATCCACAGTTTTAAGTTTGTCATGAGGGGACTCTTGAGTACGTGTAAATGTATTTATTTATTTATTTGATGTATGAGAGAAGGCAGCATATTAGTTTGAAAGAGATATGGATTCGGACTAGAAAGATATTGTTATGACATATGCAGTTTTCCTATTACGTCAGCAGAGTGCAGTGTTAGCCCGTGTAACGTCCCACATCAAATTAGCATGATCACACAGCAAATGGCCGGACATTTCTCTTCTAGTATTTTGATCCATAATTTGTTAAAAAAATGTTAGTTATTTTGTAAAAATGAGATTCTGCAACATCTAGGTGACGAATCAAATGTAAGTGTGTTCTCCTACTTTGGTAATTTGTAATGAGAAAACGTATAAAATTAGTCGTAATGCAAAATTGAAGCATCTTTCAGTGTTCTCAGACTTGTATAGTGTATGGATATGAATGGGATATGCAATACAGGAACAACAGGATGGGTTAGAAGCTGTTAATTGTGTTGATTTGTAAAACTTTTTATGGTCTCATAATTTTCTTCATGTGTCTTGGGTAGGATGGGTCGGTCATTATTTTGATATCATCCTATTAAAAGCATCCTGTAAGTCTGTGACTTTGGGGTCCTGTTAATTGTAATAATTCTAATAGGTTTTATTTGCTTTTGCTCACACCTATTTGGGTGTGAGCAAAAATACGCGTTTTTGTGCGTGTCCTTTTAAATGCAAATGAGCTGCTGCTCTCGCTTTCCAGAAGAGGGCGGAGCTTTAACAGCTCGCGCTTCGGTTGCTCAACAACAGCAAAGCTGGAGAATCTCACGCAGCCAAAATGAGGATTGTCAGTAACGGTGTTCAGCCTTACATTGTTCAAACCGGAGTCGACACTGATGGAGAGACTCAGGAAGAAGTTACAACTTTTAGACGTTTCTGAATGGTTAGTGGATAAATTTATGTAGTTGCTGTGGAGTTGATTCAACTCATCCACTAGCATGTGCCGTCATGTTAATCTTTTGTGTTGAATTGACCCTCGTTTGTGAAGCAGTCCGGCGTAAAATGACGGCATGTCAACAACACTCTACTACAACAACTCTTCCTCTTCTCTAAAGCAGCCCAACATGGCCTCGCCCCCTTTGTTGTGTGTTCTCGGGGGCGGGGTTTATGTAAATTTTGGGTTTGTGATGTCACCAACCTGGGAAGAAGCTCGTTGCAGTCCCTACCAGTCCTTAAAAAGCGACTTCTGTAAAAGAAAATATCTCCCTTTGCATTGAACTTTGAGCGTCGTAACTTTGCAGATGTTGTTTATGCTCAAACAGCAACATTACACACTAACTAAAGTTAAAAAAGCAAAATCATAATCAAGGACCCCTTTAAGCAATTGCAGAGGTGTTTGTAAGACTCCTGTTCTGTGTATTTCTATGGGAGGATGAGGTGTAGGTTTCATCTTCATGACTTTCGGTGTGTTCAGTAACACTGATTATTAAATCTGACAGACTGAAGTATAATAACACAGACTTGGTAGCAAGCTGTGCTTTAAAGTGAACACTTTCTCAGCTGCACGCTGTCATTTGTTTAGTCAGGATAATTTCCAATCTCTGTTGACTCTCTCATTAAGTCGCCTGCGGTGGTTACGGCTCCCTATTCTGACTATTCTTAGCGTCTAAGGTGTTTATCTGTTATGAGGCATTGAATGTTTTTTGTTTAACCTTTCACACAGAAAAACTCGATACAGCACCTTTTAGCACCTAACCTGTAATGTTCCATTTGGCAAATTAATAATTGATCCAATTAGTGTATGCGGGAAAAGCAGGTCCAATAACAAAAGTCCAAAGAGCTCTTTGGCATATGGATATGAAAACCCCCATAAGCTTTACAACAGGTAAAAATAACACAAGCCATGATGATGAGTCATAATTTATAGCCTGAATCAGCATCGAATCACAACATATGTTTCTGTTTTTGCTTTCTCCGATCAAGTCATGTCAAGATGTGCATGTGTTTTTATTAGGTATTCTTATATGCTCACTGATGATGTTATTATCTTTGTACCCTGCCAACAGTAATAATAATTATTACAGTTATGAGGGTGTATTTAATTTGACCTTGCTTTATAATACTCTCCTCTCTCAAATGGATTTGTCTGGCATCATTGAAGCTTAATTGCTGTTTGTTTAATAGGTTTCCCTGTAGCAGTCAAAATGACACACACAGCGTCTGGCCACGGTTGAGAGAGAGTTTCCTCCTTCCTCCAGATCGTTCTGCTTCTCAGCCTTTTGGCAGATGCTTCAGCCAGAATGACTTCCAGTACACTAATTGCAGAGAATATAATTATGGAGCAAACTGTAGTTAAGCACTTAACTCCAGGTCTAAGTCATGACGGAGTATGGCAGCCATCTCAGTAACTGTAGTTTCTGGGTGAATGCAGCACCTTTGTGTTTGTGGCCCAGATCCTATTCCAAGTCAAGTCACATTTATCTCACAATTCTGACTTTATATCTCGCAATTCTGACTTTATATCATGCAATTCTGACTTTATATCACGCAATTCTGACTTTATATCATGCAATTCTGACTTTATATCACGCAATTCTGACTTTATATCATGCAATTCTGACTTTATATCACATAATTCTGACTTTATATCACGTAATTCTGACTTTATATATCGCAATTCTGACATTATATCAATCAATTCGGACTTTACATCGCAATTCGGACTTTATATCACAATTCTGACTTTATATCGCAATTCGGACTTTATATCTCACAATTCTGACTTTATATCATAAAATTCTGACTTTATATTTCACAATTCTGACTTTATATCTTGCAATTCGGACTTATATTTTACAATTCTGACTTTAAATCACGCAATTCTGACTTTATATCGCAATTCTGACTTTATATTTTACAATTCTGACTTTATACCTCACAATTCTGACTTTATATCTCACAATTCGGACTTTATATCTTGCAATTCGGACTTTATATCGCAATTCTGACTTTATATCTCACAATTCTGACTTTATATCTTGCAATTCGGACTTTATATCGCAATTCTGACTTTATATCTCACAATTCGGACTATATCGCAATTCGGACTTTATATTTTACAATTCTGACTTTAAATCACGCAATTCTGACTTTATATCACAATTCTGACTTTATATCTCGCAATTCTGACTTTATATCTTGCAATTCTGACTTTATATCACATAATTCTGACTTTATATCACGTAATTCTGACTTTATATATCGCAATTCTGACTTTATATCTTGCAATTCTGACATTATATCAATCAATTCGGACTTTACATCGCAATTCTGACTTTATGTCACAATTCTGACTTTATATCGCAATTCTGACTTTATATCTCGCAATTCTGACTTTATATTTTACAATTCTGACTTTATACCTCACAATTCTGACTTTATATCTCACAATTCTGACTTTATATCACGCAATTCTGACTTTATATCTCACAATTCTGACTTTATATCACGCAATTCTGACTTTATATCGCAATTCTGACTTTATATCACACAATTCTGACTTTATAACTCGCAATTTTGACTTTATTACTTAAAAAGTCATTTTGTGAGATATAAACTCGCAACTGCGAGAAAAAATTCAGAGTTGTGAGTATATATAAACATATAACTTGACTTTTCTAAACTTTTGTTGTAAAGGAAAGGGCATCATAAACATTTTACATCTCCTTTAGTCGTTCGCATGAGAAAGTAACTCGGAACGGATGAATAAATGAGCAAACTCATCTTTAAGGAGCTTATCTTAATGTCTCCGTAATTAATTATAATTAAGTGTTCAGAATTTCAATGCATTCAGGGTTTACCAAGCGTGAATGTGCATGTCTCAGACAGCTTCATCATCTCACTGTCTGGAGTGTAAACATTTCCCGATCCACGCAGCCCACTGCCTGCTGGGAAGAAATTTCAAAGAAAGATAGAATGAAAGGACAGGGCGACGAGAGCTAATCTGAGCATTAATTGGAGATCTGAGACTTGAATGTCTCAGCAGAAAGAAGGTAATTAGGAATCAGCACCTGTGGACGAGGAGGCTCTTTTAACCTGGTCCAGCATCACGCTGACCTTCGGCGACATTGAATTCATCTTCGCTGAGTTTATGTCGGAGGTTTAGCTCATTTGCTTTTATGAGATTTGCTTTATGGTTGATATTTACCAAGCGCTTTCATCCGAGGCGACTTGTAGTATGCTAATTTCAGGGACAGACCTCTTGGAGCAAGCTGAGGTTAAGTGCTTTGTTCAAGGGCAGCGGCAGCTGTTATCTCGATTACTCCGGTTTCTAGGTCAACCCGGTTTGTGATTAACATTGCAACCTTTGTGTTAACAAAAAAACAAACAATGCTATCTGCACGCTGAATAAAGATTTTGACTAAAACGGTTCTGGCAAAGATGTGTTATTTTAAAATTTGCATTGTGAAAAAAAGTGATTTAAAAGCAGAATCAACACAAGCAGAAACTATCTTAATCAGATGCTTTCTTATAGTTGCTTGTTAAAGTAGGTTTTGGTCTTATTGTTTTAGGTTATTAAAGATGAAGCATGTAATATCTGCTTATTTGGCTCAAGTCCCTTCTTTAAAGGGATAGTTCACCCAAAAATGAAAATTTTTGACTATCTTCTTTCAGACGAACACAATCAGATATATTTAAAAATATCCTGGCTTTTCCAAGCTTTATAATGTTAGTGAATGGGGGGTGAAATTTTGAAGCCCAAAAAATGCATCCATCCATCATAATTATATAATCCATACGACTCCAGTGGGTTAATAAAGGCCTTCTATCTTCAAGAACTTTTAATAGAGTAATCCGAACAAGGAACAGGGGAAATAACCAGGAAAACAAACTACAAACACCACATAACATTAAACAAAGCTTGACCAAGAACAGACATAAACTTAGGGCTTATACACATGGAAAACAGAGGAGCTAATGAGACTAATTAACAAGACACACCTGAACTAAGGACACTAATCAAATCTGTAACCTAGGAAACAAACAGGTGGAAAACGAGGATGACTGAACTAATTCAACCTAGAAGATTAACAAAGAATAGATTTCTCCATAGATTTCTTTTCTCATCTGAAGGTAAAAGTCAGATTTCTTTGCAGCACGTTACATAAAAACTAATTTTAATTGAAAAAGAACACAATTTACCTTTAATCTACACCTTAATCTGTTCAGGGATTCATCCGACTGTCCTTTTCTCCCTCAGCATGTTTAATGCAGACACACACTGTAGGACTCGCATCATAGCACTTGATCTGGTAAATGACTCCCTGTAGGAGTGCTGGATTATATGGTTATCACTGCGGTAATCCTCGGTCTTAACCTGCGCTTACACCTTCCCTCAAGAGTCAGTGTATAATCAGCTGTTTCAGCCACACCACACTTCAGCCTGAAGTACACAATCTGTCACAATAGTCATAAAGATGGCAAAAGGTCAGTGATATAACATACTCCTCATTCACTCTTAGAAGATATATAAATATTCCAGATTTTAACAAGATGTAATATAAGTCTCTGGTGTCCCCAGAATGTGTCTGTGAAGTTTCAGCTCAAAATACCCCACAGATCATTTATTATAGCTTGTCAAATTTGCCCCTATTTGGGTGTGAGCAAAAACACGCAGTTTTTGTGTGTGTCCCTTTAAATGCAAATGAGCTGCTGCTCCCAGAAGAGGGCGGAGCTTTAACAGCTCAACAACAACAAGATGGAGAATCTCACGCAGCCAAAATGAGGATTGTCAGTAACGGTGTTCAGTCTTACATTGTTCAAACTGTTCCCCTATTTTTCCCCATTTAATGGCGAAAAATAGTGAAATAAGAGGAGAACCTGAGAGTTTAGACTATTGATATTGGAAGCATATTGGATGTAAAACTACATGAAAGTGGTCCAAATTGGATGCTAAAATCTGATATGTGTTTTTGCTGTTTGCATGCAAAATTATCTGATTTGTGCAAAAATCAGAAATTCGTTGAAATGCGGCCTGTGATATTCTTGCGTTCCTGTAACAGCAGACCTCTGTATGATGAGTCATGATTTGAGGAATCATTCCTGTCTCTAGCAGAAGCACAAATAGTTTAGGACAAGTTGCATCTAATGCATAGTTTTAGAGGTTTGTTCAGTTCACTAACCCGACATTTGAACAACAGCTGTAGCCTTGCCTTTTCCTCCACAGGAGAAAATTAGAGTAACAGAACGATAGAAAATGGAGTGAGAGCTCCAGCCGAGCTCTGCGGCTTTGATGATGTCTCTGTTCTCGGAGATGTAGTGGTGCTTCACTCGTCTATAGAGTCGCTGAATCATCTTTATGTTCCACAGAGGCTGATGCGGCTCCGGCGCTGCGGGATGCAGCAGTGAGGTTATTATAGTTTGATTTATGCTGAGAATTGAGACGCTCTGCATGTACAGCAGCCAAATGTGCCACCAGAAGCATCTAATTAGCCAGAGCCGGCGTGAATGAGCACATACAAACTGTCCGGACGCTCATTAGGACAATGTTTGTTTGTCGGCGGGTTTTGTGCTGAAATCTGTGTTCTTCTCAATTGAATTTTCTTGAATGGACGGATGCTTATGCAGGATTAATTTACTGTTTTAATAACTGACATGGGTTTGAAAAAGTTTTACGCTAAATGCTTTATTAATAACAGTGACTAAATTGTTATCTTATTATTGTAAAATAACTAACTATTGTATTGTTGTTTCAGATCAAATTATGATATTTTGATTAAAAATTTGATAGATAGATTTATAGATAGATAAATAGATGGATGGATGGATAGATGGATAGATAGATGAATGGAAGGATGGATAGATGGATGGATAGACCATTAGAATGAACAAAAGATAGATAGATAGATAGATAGATAGATAGATAGATGGATGGATGGATGGATGGATAGACCATTAGAATGAACAAAAGATAGATAGATAGATAGATAGATAGATGGATGGATGGATGGATGGATGAATGATAGATGGATAGATGGATGGATAGATGAATGATAGATGGATGGATGGATGGATAGATGGATGAATGATAGATGGATGGATGGATCATAGATGGATGAATGATAGATGGATGGATGGATCATAGATGGATGAATGATAGATGGATGGATGGATGGATGAATGATAGATGGATGGATGGATGATAGATGGATGGATAGATGAATGATGGATGGATGGATGGATGGATCATAGATGGATGAATGATAGATGGATAGATGGATGGATGGATGAATGATGGATGAATGATAGATGGATGGATGGATGGATGGATGGATCATAGATAGATGAATGATAGATGATTGATGGATGGATGGATGAATGATAGATGGATGGATAGATGGATGGATGGATAGATGGATGAATGATAGATGGATGGATGGATCATAGATGGATGAATGATAGATGGATGGATGGATGAATGATAGATGGATAGATGGATGGATGGATGAATGATAGATGGATGAATGATAGATGGATGGATGGATGGATGGATGATAGATAGATAGATGGATGGATGGATGGATGGATGATAGATGGATGGATGGATGGATGGATGGATGGATAGATGGATGGATGGATGGATGATAGATGGATGGATGGATCATAGATGGATGGATGAATGATAGATGGATAGATGTATGGATGGATGAATGATAGATGGATGGATGGATAGATGGATGAATGATGGATGGATGGATGATAGATGGATAGATGTATGGATGGATGAATGATAGATGGATGGATAGATGAATGATAGATGGATGGATGGATAGATGGATGAATGATAGATGGATGGATGGATGATAGATAGATAGATAGATGGATGGATGGATGGATGAATGAATGAATGATAGATAGATGGATGGATGGATGATAGATGGATGAATGGATGGATGAATGATAGATAGATAGATAGATAGATAGATAGATAGATAGTAGATAGATAGATGAATGATAGATGGATAGATGGATGCATGCATGAATGAATGATGGATGGATGGATGGATGGATGATAGATAGATAGATAGATAGATAGATAGATAGATAGATAGATGGATGAATGAATGATAGATGAATAGATGGATGGATAGATGAATGAATGATAGATGGATGATAGATAGATAGATAGATAGATAGATAGATAGATAGATAGATGGATGAAGGATAGATGGATGCATGCATGAATGAATGATGGATGGATGGATGGATGGATGGATAGTCTATTAGAACGAACAAACTGACGATGGATGGATGGATGGATTCATTTAAAACTCAATCTGAGTGAATGGAGTGACTGAATTTACAGTCTGAATATGCAGTAACTGAAGTGGCGACTGGATGTGATTGAGTTTTGAGCAGATTCCTCCTGAGATTCACCAGCGTCTCCGTCAGCGACGGCCGTGTGTCGTGCGTCTGTTCAGCAGGAGGAGGGTCTGTTCCACTGATACCAGCAGAGATTGAAAGATCTGCACAATAGGGTAAAAAAGGGCTTTCATGTTAGTGTAAGGGTTAGTGATTGATGTTCCCAATCCCTGTTATCCTGCAGACATCAGCAGTGCCATCATGTATAGATCGGCAATCCTGGATGAATTATTCATGGGGTTCTCCCTCCTAAACAGTCACACATGGGTGTGAATATTGAATATAAGTCTGGCTATAAGTCCATTTACACTGCCGTTCAAAAGTCTTTACTGTCACTTTTGATCAGATTGATGCCTCCTAGCTGAGTAAAAGTATTAATTTATTTAAAATAAAAAATCATTTGAGTGCTAGTGTATGTTGCTTAATTATTGCAAGTATTCAAAATATCTCCAGACTTCATTCAGTGGGATTTGTCATTTTGTGACCTTACTGTCCTCTGAGATCGTGTCTTGTTCATCCAGTTCCTATATGTAGAAGATCAATGAGACTGTTCAAAGGGAAGCTTCCGCCAAGATTTAACTTTGAAATATACTTTATGATTTTGTATTCAAGGGTGCAGCTGCAGAAATGAGAATTGGACCGAAGGCTGGCTCCGTGTTTTCTAGGAACACAAGCTGTATCAGCATATCATGAGTTCTGATATGGGGAACATCTATATTAATCTTATTTGGTGGGTTAATCAGTGGTGTTTGCTAAGGTAAGCACTATTGCAGTGACTCAAATAATATTTAGGCCTAAAAACATTATGATTTATGTACTTGAAAAGCATATAAAATTTCAATCCATTTGAATTTTTACAGTTTTAACATTAATATGATGCATATTTGTCAGTCATACATAAATGAAACGTGTAAGATTTCTGACCTCAAAAAAGCATGGCATAGTTTATTATTAACTATTTGCATGTATTTGATTTTTATTTAAATCATAAAATCATATTTTCAAAATGCATTTCTTTATATTGCTTGGAATAAATCTGATCATTGTTGAGTTAGTTAAGAAATATTAAATTAGTTAAAATGTATGAAATAAATTGGATTTAATGATGATAAATATATAGACCTGGTTTAAATTTAGTTTATTAATACTACAGAAATATTACAGAAATATTACCAGTTTGTTTCCTATTTGATTTAAGTAGTTTGTTTATGTTGAAACAGTAATGCAGATGGATTGAAATTTTATATGCAATTCAAATACATCAATTAATTTTAGGTCTAAATATTTTTTGCGTGTACATGAACTTTAGCGCACAACTTGAATGATTCATCATATCGTGTGTCTTGTTGAGAAGTGTGCTGTTACTTGAAAACCCTCGCCTAACCTTGCATTACTTAGTTACTTTACTATTACGTAACTCAAGTTACTTGTAATGCATTACCCCAACACTGTGTGGAATAGCAAACAAGCATACTACTAATTTCTGTAGTAGTATATTGTGTATATATATATATATATGCAAATTTATATGCAAATAGCATGCAAATTTTTGCCTAAGGAATTAAGTTGAATTTACTAGTTTATCTCTGAGAAAACTGCACATTTGAAACCTTTATCATGAAATGCATGAAATTGTATTCTGTTTAACTATTTTTCAGGAGCACTCTAAAAAATGCTGGGTTAAAAACAACCCAAGTTGGGTTACATATGGACAAACCCAGCAATTTGTTTTGACCCAGTGATTGGGTTGTTTTGTCCAAGCAGTTGGGTTGTTTTTAGGGCTGCCGCTAACGAATATTTTTGTATCGATTAATCTATCGACTAATTTATCGATTAATTGATTAATCTAAACAATAAATTTTCCACCAAAAATCAACAATTTTCTTAAGAACATTTTATTTAACTTGCAACTTTTTTATAGTGTACTATAAAAAAGTATAAATTTGATAATCAATATCAGGACACTATCAGTAAGAGCTGCAGCCAATTGTGGTGAAATCTTCTTCTGCAGGAATTCAGTCACATGGCTTTGCTTAAAACTGTGAGAAAAATAAATACAACTAAATTATATAAATGTAAAAATTCAGAGTGGAAAAAACATTTCTAATCAGTGGCGTGCACAGACCTCCGCGAGGGCAGGGGGTTTCTCCCTCGACCGAAATCGTGTTCCAGGGGGAACGCGAATGCTTCTTGTCACATGACCCCCGAATGCTTCTTGTCACATGACCTGTGGTGGCTCCAGTCGCTTCTGTTATGAGCGCTTGCCGCGCGCCTACATTTGAAATAACGAACTTGCGTGCACAAAAGACACGATTTGTGAACGGCCCTTTAGCAGCTTAAAGGAGAGCGGATTTTAAACGTTTTGCCTACGAAGGCTGAGTTAATTTAAAGGGTTAGTTCACCCAAAAATGAAAATAGTGTAATTTATTACACACCCTCATGCCGTTCCACACCCATAAGACCTTCATTGATCTTCGGAACACAAATTAAGATATTTTTGTTGAAATCCGATGGCTCAGTGAGACCTGCATAGCCAGCAATGACATTTCCTCTCTCAAGATCCAGGAAGCTTCATGAAGCTTTGGAGCGTTATGAATCAGCGTGTCGAATCATGATTCGGATCGCGTGTCAAACCGCCAAACTGCTGAAATCACGTGACTTGGCACTCCGAACCGCTGATTCATAACGTTTCGAAACTTTATGAAGCAGTGTTTTGAAATCGGCCATCACTATAAAGTCGTTATTTTGTTTTTTTTTGGCGCACCAAAAATATTCTCGTCGCTTTATAATATTAATATTGAACCACTGTACTCACATGAACTGATTTAAATATGTTTTTAGTACATTAATGGATCTTGAGAGAGGAAATGTCATTGCTGGATATGCAGGCCTCACTGAGCCATCGGATTCATCAAAAATATCTTAATTTGTGTTCCAAAGATTAACGAAGGTCTTACGGGTGTGGAACGACATGAGGGTGAGTAATAAATGACAGAATTTTCATTTTGGGTGAACTAACCCTTTAATGGACAAAAACACCTACAGTGGCTGTGGCTTTGCCTTTTCCGGCGGCCCATCATCCAGAATAGCCAGAAGATGTTTCCTCTTCAGATGGTTCATGCATAGAGCTTGTGCTGCTGTGTGACTTCTATGCCAACGAAGCCAGTGTGTACAAACCACCTTTTTATTATCAGCTAATCTGAAGTACTCCCATACTTTAGACCCCTCCGGCCTTTGAAAACATTTGCTAACAAACTCGTTTGACATCGCACTTGACTCCGCTTCACCCGCCATCCTTGGAAACTCTGACATGATGCGCGTAACGTTAGCTCACATAGTGGTGTGGAGGAAACGGTTGTTATTTTAGTCAAAGCGTAACGAAATTTAAAGGAAGTGTTGCCTATTAAAATTTGTCAGTATGATGCATTGCCAATAATTATACATTGACAAACCTGGTGGTATTTCACTTAGGATTGTCCATCAATAGTTTTTTGTAGAATACAGGTATTAAATTGTGCTGTTTGTGTCATGTGTTATCGACAGCGAGCACACTTCCATTGATCCACTGATCCACCTTTAGATCCAACGCATTGCATTAAACGTGTTTGTGACGCTAAGACCACTCTGACATCACAAACACCTCACTGTGACGCTACAGTCTGTAAACAGAAATAATCGCCAATTTGGTTTGAAGCTTTTAATGGTTAACATGACGCAATGTAACGGATAACATTTCATTTCCAATCACAGCTTGTATTGACTGAAAAGCCAGTCGAAGTCACTTGTACAGACATTAAGACATTCACTTCAGTCATCCCTGGTAGATATTAGTGGATTATCATATGATAATCCTCCGCTGGCGGAGTGCTCATCTTCACTTCTTACTGACAGAATGAGCAAAATGTATTGAACATGAACTTATAACCTGATGCCATCTATAGAGACATTTTCACAGGAGAAGAGATCGAACACTTTTGTTAATGAATGCGGTTGATAGAAAATGGGAAGCTCAATAAACTGAGGTCAATTTGCGTCAGTCAGCTAGTTTTTCGGTGTAAAACTGGTCTTTTGCCTCCTAAACTGATAAATGATTTTTAAAATGAGCTTATTATGTAAATGACGTAAATGAGGGAGTATGTAATCAGATGCTTCAGGTCTGCCAATAGCCTAATGAAGCCCGTTTTACAACCAGAGTATTGTGGGAGTTGAACCACTGTGAGTGCTATAGGTAGAAAGAATGCTGTTCTCGTTATTAAATTAATACAATATAATGTTAAATTATACATGTATTTTAATGCATAAATATATAGGTTACATTTTTTAAAAATATTTAATTTTTATTTATGACAGTATCTATAAATAAATAAATAAATTTTATATATTTTGTATAAATTTTATACCATCGTTGACCATAGTAAATAGGAAATAATATTGTCCTCTTGGTTAAATTAATAAATATAATATTAAATTATATACAGAATTTAAAATATAAATATATAGGTTCAAAAAATTAAAAAATACTGCCACCGATAGCCTCGTGGGCAGCACCGACATATAGCACCGTTGCGCATCGGGCGACCCGAGATTGAGTCTCGGCTCGCGGACCTTTCCCGATCCTGCCCCCCCCCTCCCCCCCAACTTCACTTCCTGTCCTGCATACTGTCGCTATCACAATAAAGGCAAAAATAAATCTTAATTTTTCTTTTTAACACTTTTTTTATTTTAATTTATTTGGATGGTATTGATCAATTAATTAATTAATTCATTTTAGATATTATGTATAGAATTTACACCCTTTTATACCATATTAAACATGAAAGAATGTTGGCCCTAGCGTTAAATTAATACAATATAATATTAAATTATACATGTATTTTAATATATAAATATATAGGTATCTATTTTTTTTTTAAATATTTTATTTATTTTTATTTATTATATAGTATCCATGTATAAATAAATAAATAAATCTTAGATATTATGTATAAATATTATACCATCGTGGACCATAGTAAACATGAAAGAATGTTGTCCTCATGGTTAAATAATACAATATAATATTTAATTATATACACAGAATTTAAAAGATAAATATATAAGTTAAAAAATTAAAAAATATTTTTTTATTTTCTTGGATGGTATAAATAAATAAATTTGAGATATTTTGTATACATTTTTAAACCATATTTTAACACAGTAAATATGAAAGAATGCTGTCCTCATGGTTAAATTAATACAATATAATATTAAATAAATTATATATGTATTTTAATGTATACATATATACAAACAACATTCTACCTTCTTCCTATAAATAAATATATAGGTTGAAAAATTAAAAAAAAAAATACTTTATTTATTTTAATTTATTTATTACACCATCTTGGATGGTACTGATCAATTAATGAATTAATTAATTTGAGATATTATGTATACATTTTACACATCTTATACCACAGTAAACATGAAAGAATGTTGGTCCCATGGTTAAATTAATACAATATAATATTAAATTATGTATATATTTAATATATAGATATATAGGTAAAAAATATTTATGTATTTATTTATTGCACCATCTTCTATAAATAAATAAATACATTTTAGATATTATGTATACATTTTACATCATCTTGGACTACAATAAATATGAAAGCATGTTGTCCTCATGGTTAATTAATATTAAATTATATACATAATTTAATATATAAATGTACTTAATTCACTATATATGTTTGTACAGTATGAAAATCATTATGTCTATGGAAAGTCCCCATAAAACGTGAAAACCCAACGTGTGTGTGTGTGTGTGTCTTATTAAAACCTTTCTATGCACACCTTTTAAAGTGCTTATGTTCTTTAATCATATTTCATTAATGAAACAACTGCAGTGGGGAAGGATTTTAAGACTTTAATGCTTTAATCTGAGTATTTTGGCTTCCAACATTCTGCCTTCTCGAAGAATTAACTACAACATTTAAATCAATGCACATTCCTGCTTAAAGCACTTCAGGACAATGATTTGATTTGTTCACGCTCTCAGCAGTTGTGTTTCTGTACCACAGTTGATGTTTTGCAATCTCAAATCAAGTCTTCATGACTTAAATATTCATAGATGAGAAATACACCAAAGAATAGCAGACCAATTTTAATTTAATTGTCGTCGCTTCTTTAGAAATCCCAGACTTCATTTTAATTTCCACACTTGTTTGTGTATTTGTTGTGCAGGTTTCAAGAGGCCAATCCCTAATGGAAATGTCTCTTTCTGAGTTACAGTGGCCATAAAAGCGCTCTGTCCCGTCCCTTTATAACCATTTTATGGGTCGCTGAAATTCACACAGGTAACATTTTCTTGTTATACGTAACTAAATGTTACAATCAGTCCAAAATGAATGTGAAATGCCTTTTGCAGCACATTTTATTTCAATAATGTGATGCAAATGTTAAAATCAAGATATTCAATGAGAAATGTTATTGTTCTGTATTAGTGTATTTGAACAATCATGTCTGTTTTTATTTCTCCTATAAGTTGACGCTTCAATGAAATAAGACTGTGCTATATGGAAGAGCAACTTCTGGGCGCTTGGCTTTTCCTTTGAGTTCAAATGTTGCTCTTATCAGGTCTGAACCTGTGCCGGTTAGCTGTTTATTTATTGTGCTCCAGTCAGGGATGTGGGAAAATCATTACCACACTTTGTTTTCTTGACTTGAATTGATATCTGTCTTAATTCAAGTCTGTACGGCTATAAACTTCCACAGAAAGTTGTGAAAGCTGGATTAACCAATCCAATTTACAGATAATATGGTATCTCTTCTCAATAAATTGTCCTGGAATTACTTCAGTCAAATTCTAATTTGCTCTTAGAGAAAGTGCTTTGTGAAGCTTTGTGTTTGCAGTGCTGCAGTCTGAGAAACATAAGCTCTGTTCCAAATATGTGCTGCCTATCTAGACAGCATTTTAAGGCATCATAGGCAAACACCTGGTGCATAAATACACTGCCTTATACTTTCTTTTGGCCCAATTCTAAGGCAATCACAAAACTCACTGCAACAATCGTAGTGAAAAAATCTACCCAAGATGGCAGATGAGTTGTAAATATACACTCTAAAAAATGCTAGGTTAAAAACAACCCAAGTTGGGTTGAAAATGGACAAACCCAGCGGTTGGGTTGTTTTAACAGCAGTTGGGTTGTTTTTAACCAGAGATTGGGTTGTTGTTTTAACACAGCATTTGGGTTGTTTTAACCCAGAGATTGGGTTGTTTTTACCCAGCAGTTGGGTTGTTTTTACCCAGCGATTGGGTTGTTTTAACCCAGAGATTGGGTTGTTTTTACCCAGTGATTGGGTTGTTTTAACCCAGAGATTGGGTTGTTGTTTTAACACAGGAGTTGGGTTGTTTTAACCCAGCGATTGGGTTGTTTTTACCCAGCAGTTGGGTTGTTTTTACCCAGCGATTGGGTTGTTGTTTTAACACAGCAGTTGGGTTATTTTTACCCAGCGGTTGGGTTGTTTTAACCCAGCGATTGGGTTGTTGTTTTAACCCAGTGTTTGGGTTGTTTTACCCAGTGGTTGGGTTGTTTTTACCCAGCGGTATGGGTTGTTTTAACCCAGCGGTTGGGTTGTTTTTACCCAGCGATTGGATTGTTTTAACCCAGACATTGGGTTGTTTTTACCCAGTGGTTGGGTTGCTGTTTTAACACAGCGGTTGGGTTGTTTTAACCCAGCGATTGGATTGTTTTAACCCAGAGATTGGGTTGTTTTTACCCAGCGTTTGGATTGTTTTAACCCAGCAGTTGGGTTTGTTTTTACCCAGCGGTTGGGTTGTTTTTACCCAGCGATTGAGTTGTTTTAACCCAGCGATTGGATTGTTTTAACCCAGCAGTTGGGTTGTTTTACCCAGCGGTTGGGTTGTTTTAACCCAGAGATTGGTTGTTTTTACCCAGAGATTGGATTGTTTTAACCCAGAGACTGGGTTGTTTTTACCCAGCAGTTGGTTGTTTTTACCCAGCGATTGGGTTGTTTTAACCCAGCAGTTGGGTTGTTTTTACCCAGCGGTTGGGTTGTTTTAACCCAGAGATTGGGTTGTTTTTACCCAGCGATTGGGTTGTTTTAACCCAGCAGTTGGGTTGTTTTTACCCGCGGTTGGGTTGTTTTAACCCAGAGATTGGGTTGTTTTTACCCAGCGATTGAGTTGTTTTAACCCAGCGATTGGATTGTTTTAACCCAGCAGTTGGGTTGTTTTACCCAGCGGTTGGGTTGTTTTAACCCAGAGATTGGGTTGTTTTTACCCAGAGATTGGATTGTTTTAACCCAGCAGTTGGGTTGTTTTTACCCAGCGGTTGGGTTGTTTTAACCCAGCGATTGAGTTGTTTTAACCCAGCGATTGGATTGTTTTAACCCAGCAGTTGGGTTGTTTTTTACCCAGCGGTTGGGTTGTTTTAACCCAGAGATTGGGTTGTTTTTACCCAGCGATTGAGTTGTTTTAACCCAGCGATTGGATTGTTTTAACCTAGCAGTTGGGTTGTTTTTACCCAGCGTTGGGTTGTTTTAAACCCAGAGATTGGGTTGTTTTTACCCAGAGATTGGATTGTTTTTAACCCAGAGCTGGTTGTTTTTACCCAGCAGTTGGGTTGTTTTTTACCCAGCGGTTGGGTTGTTTTAACCCAGAGACTGGTTGTTTTTACCCAGCAGTTGGGTTGTTTTTACCCAGCGGTTGGGTTGTTTTAACCCAGAGATTGGGTTGTTTTTTTACCCAGCAGTTGGGTTGTTTTTACCCAGCGGTTGGGTTGTTTTAACCCAGAGATTGGGTTGTTTTTACCCAGCAGTTGGGTTTTTTAACCCAGTGGTTGGGTTGTTGTTTTAACATAGCGATTGGGTTGTTGTTTTAACACAGTGGTTGGATTGTTTTAAACAGTTTTATTTAACTCAACTATTGTTTAAAATTTACTATATGGCTGGCTTAAAATTGTGTTGTGATTGGTCAAGCGCTTCGAGGGTGTTTGGGAAATGTCCCACCCCTTACCATAACCGTCAGTTTCAACACACTACTATCTAACTCAACCAGCCCCGCCCCTTTATTCTGCGTATGAATTATTTAAATCAGTGTTTGGGTTGTTTTTACCCAGCGAATGGATTGTTTTAACCCAGCGGTTGGGTTGTGTTGAAACAGTGTCACTGATATAGAGAATAACTCCTGCTGGAGGGACTTTGAAAACCTTTTTCATGCTCAAACAGCAACATTACACACTAAAGAAAGATGAACATGTAAAAAAGCATCATAGGAAAGTTGAAACGTTCTATGAAGAGAATCACACACCAAAAATTATTGAACATTTCCAGAACCATCCATCTTTTAGGTTCAGCTGCAGTCATTGGAGATGCAGACCTATAATATTTGTATTGATTCATTTTTTTTTAAAGTAAGATTAGTTTGTTGTAAACAAGAAAGAATTTTTGACAATCCCATTCATCATTTTAGATTCAGAAGTCAGTTTATGTTGGATACTGGTAGTATATCTGTATTTTTCAACTACTGAAGTCTTTTTCTCAGGAGAAACGTTTGAGAAATATTCAGCGAAGCCTCCATTTGATCTGATTGGTATCTAAGAGAAATATTAAAGAAATCTCCTTTGTTATTTTTCTTTCCCACAGACTACAAATACCCCAAAACCACAAGAGATCCAGTCTAAACGAGTGCACTAAAATCTTAATATGTTACGATTGCTCAGTTGTGACACATTGTTCTTCAATTTAGTGAGTAATAAAAGTATGTTTATTAGTGACAGTGGATCAGTAATTATTTTTACCACCTGATTGATGATATTTGTGTAACAGTTTGAGTATTTACTGGCAGATTAATTCTATAGAGACATCTGTTTTCTTCATTTTGCATCATTAAGTCAGTGTTAACTCAGTCTCATTCATTTAGTTGGCTTTCTCATTCTGGATGCTGTATTAAAAATGTGTTGCACAGCCTGATTAATGATGCTGTTTTCACGCTGAACGTATTGTACAAACAAGTAAATAACGACAGTAATACATCAGTCCAAGGGTTATAGTAAAAATAAGGACATAAAAATAAATTCACATTCTCTGAAGGGCCATTGCCATTTCTGATGGCATTAATAAACCATAATGATC